>NW_026000080.1:98914-140146 GCF_001458135.2 Marmota marmota marmota | reverse complement strand
TTGAGGTTGCAAACTTCCCCGCAACCCTGAGCCTCATCTCACAGACTCCATTTCCTGCTTCTTCAGGAACAGTGTGAAACCTCAATGGTTAATGCAGGAAGAAATGCTTGTAGTTTCGATTTCAGTTCTATTTATTTTCACTTGCTTTTTGACTGGCTATAATACCCTGTTTGCTTTTCAGCTCCTAAGAAGAATGGTTAGTTTTCTGAGGAGCCAGCTGAGGAGGAAACACAAGCAGTGAATAAAGGCAACTGAGAAGGTGCAGAGCCCCTGCCAGGTGAGTTTGCTGCCGACCTGCCGCCCATGAACTTGTCCCTCAACTAAAAACAACAGCAAATTCCATTCTGAGGTTGCATTGGAACGTGCAGGAAGACCATGGGAGGCCACTGGGAGGGGTCCCGTGGCATTTGACAAGGGTTGTGTACCCCTCCCACCCCCCATCTCAGCTGCTCTCTCTGCAAAGGCAGCAGGCAGGGGAAGTGTGCTCCCTCCTCCTGTCCTCAGTGGTCTCCTGACTTATTCCTATACCTGCCCTCAACACAGTCATGAGAACCTGCATTTTCTCTCATTTATCTGGGGGCCTTACCTTATTCCCTGCTTATGTTCTTCTGAGGACTTGTTATTATCAGATAAAGGTTGATTATTTTGTTTATTATCTGTTTCCCCACTGGAACAGAGATCCTTGAGACAGCAAATTGCATTTACTTAGTAAGCTCGTTGATAATGGATCTCTAGAACAGTATCCAGCATGTGGTAAGTACTCAAAACATATTACTTGACTTAATGAGAGAAGAAGTTCTTTTGTAATGCTTAATAATATTTCTTACCAGTGTTCATCTCTACCATTTCTCATTCTGCCTCTACTTACCTAAAAATATTCATATTCTCAGGGCTCTGACATCAGTGCTTTGCTTTCCTCGATCTCTTCTGAAAAATCTCAGGCAGTGACTTCTAGTTCTCTCTCCACATTTTAAAAAAATATTTATGTTTTAAGTTGTAGGTGGACACAATACCTTTATTTTATTTTTATATGGTGCTCAGGATTGAACCCAGTGCCTCACGCATGCTAGGTGAGCACTCTATCTCTGAGCTACAACCCGAGACCTCTCTCCACATTTTTTAAATTGGTGCATTATAGTGGTACATAATGATGATATTTATTATTAAATATTTGTGCATACACATAATATAATAATATAATTTGGTCAATTTGACTCCCTAGCACTCCTCTTAACCTCCTCAGTTAGACTTATTTTGCTGAACATAATGGTCTCATGTTCTATTTATTTTCCTGCAAATGACATGATTCATTTTTTTAATGACTGAATATATCTCCAGTGTGCATATATATCACACTCTCTTTATTCATTCATTTGTTGATGGTTACCCAGGCTAGTTTCATAGTTTGGGATCATGAACTGTGCTGCTATAAACATGGTTATGGGTGTATCACTACAGTATGTTGACTTTAATTCTTCAGGGTAAATACCAAGAAGTGGTATAGTTAGCTCTAAGTGGTATAGTGGTTCTATGACCAGTCTTTTGAGGAACCTCAATACTGATTTCCAAAGTGATTGTACTAATTTACTGTCCCACCAACAGTGTAAAAGTGCTCCTTTCTTTACACACCCTCTCCAGTATTTATTAGCATTTGTGTTCTTGATGACTGCCCATTCTGACTGGTATGAGATGAACTCTCAGTGTAGCTTTGATTTTCTTTTCCCTAATTAAAAACTATATTGACCACTTTTTCATGTATTCGTTAGCCATTTATATTTCTTCTTTTTAGAAGCGTCTGTTTGGATGATTTGCCCATTCATTAGTTAGGTTTTTTGTTTGTTTTTCAGTGTATATATTCTGGATGTTAATCTTCTGTTGGAAGATTAGCTAGGAAATATTTTTTTCCCATTCTGTAGGTTCTTTCTTCACATTCTTAATTGTTTCCTTTTGTGGTCAGAGACTTTTAAATTTGATGTCATCCCATTAATTAACTCTTGGCCTTATTTCCTGAGCTTTAGGGGCCCTATTGAGAAAGTCATTGCTTGTGCCTGTATGCTGAAGTGTTGATCTTATGTTTTCTTATAGGAGTTACAGTTTTTGGTCTAATTCTTAGGTCTTTGGTGCATTTTCAGTTGATGTTTGTGCAATATGAGAGGAAAGGGTCTCGTTTCATTCTTCTACATGTGGATAATCAGTTATCTCAGTATCATTTGTTAAAAAGGCTGTCTTTTTCCCAGTTTGTGTTTTTTTTTAATATTAATTTTTAGTTTTTAGTGGACACAACATCTTTGTTTGTATGTGGTGCTGAGGATCAAACCTGGGCCGCACGCATGCCAGGCGCTACCGCTTGAGCCACATCCCCAGCCCCCCCCCCCCCAGTTTATGTTTTTGGCATTGACATTTGTCAAGGATAAGATGACCATATCAGTGGGTGTTTGTTTCTGTGTCTTCTCTGTTCATTGGTCAGTGTACCTGCTTCTATGCCATTAACATGCAATTTTTGTTATTATATCTCTAAGTATAATTTAAAGCAGGTATTGTGATGCTTCTAGCATTGCTTTATTTTTTCACTTGCTTACAATTGTTTTGACTACTCTGGATTTTTAATCTTCTAAATGAATTTTAGGACTATTTTTCTAGTTCTATGAGGAATAACATTGGTATTTTAATGGGATTTGCATTGAATCATATATCATTTTGGTAGTATGGCCATTTTCACAATATTCTTATAATTAATTAATTCTAATTATTCTAATTAATATTAAGCCTGTGGATCCATGAACATGGGAATTCTCTGTATCTTCTGGGTTTTCTTCAATTTCTTTCTTAAGTTTTCTATAGTTTTCATTATAGAGGTCTTTTACTTCCTTGGTTAGATTTACTCCAAAGTATTTTTTTTAAGTTATTGTAAATAGGATTGTTGTCCTGATTTCTTCTTAGGCAGATTTATTATTATATATAGGAAATCTATTGATTTCTGTATATTAATTTTGTAACCTGCTACTTTGCCAAATATGTTTATTAGCTCTAGCAGTCTTTTGGTGGAATGTTTTGCATCTTCTAGGTATTAGATCATATGGTCTGCAAGCAGGAATAATTTGACTTCTTCCCTCCCCATTTTTATCCCTGGTATTTCTTTCTCTTGGCAGGCAACACTTTTTGAGTCCTTATTGGAAATAAAAGATAATGTATATAAGTCATCTATACCAGAACTTGACATGCTGGATAATGTTTTTTTCTTTTAAAAACATACAAAATGTAGAAAGTTAATATAAACATTCCACAAGCAGAGAATTGACATGAAAGTTCATGTCAATAGCCATCAGAGATGACATCAAGATCCTGGGATTCACTGAGTGGCTTTTCTGAGTTACAGGTGACCATGGCATCTGAATCTACCATGAAGTCCCCCATTTGTTTAGTGGAAAACTGGAATGAGCAACTGACAGTGAATTCAGAAGCCTTGAGGATTCTTGAAAAGATATGTCAACCTGTGGTGGTGGTGGCCATTGTAGGGACATATCGTACGGGGAAATCCTACCTCATGAATCAACTTGCAGGACAGAACCATGGTGAGTGTGGTCCTGGGGCAAGGGAAGTTGCTTCTAACCACAAATGGGACAAGTTGATCTCACTTTTTCTAGGGTCATCTTAAGGAAGAGGCTAATCAATCCTTTCCACTAAGGAAAATGTCAAATTCTTACCAGCATATTTATAACCTCTCACCTATCCAAAATTATCTCATTCTTTTGTCCATTAATAAAGAGCTTCCCAATCTTATCAAAATATCTGCTTCACTGTTCTTCCTGATGCCATCCACTCTCATCTTCTCAGGGGCTGAGCTGTAGCAATCACTCCCTTTCCCCTATCTGAATCCTTTTGTCCAAGCAACATGGCCATTTGATGTAGCATGCAAATATAGTTAAGTATGTCCTTTAAAAAAATGGATGGGCAGAAGGATGCACAGTAGGATCTCTCTATATCCAATATCCAAATTGAGCTACCAGTCAATTTTTTTCTCTGTTTCATAGCAAATCTTTGACAAATTAACATGCTGCTCTCTTTGTTTAGTTTTTTTATATCATGCAAACTATAACAGAGTACAACATAGTTAATAAATATAAAGTGAACAATTATATAATCACTATGCACATCAGGAAATAAAACCTAACCAACATTCAAAAGCCCAAATCATATCCTCTCATACTCTCACCAAAGCTCATCCATATTTGGGTTTTCAGGGGACACTCTACTCTTGCTTCTAAATAATGTTTCTATAGTCTATTATTCAGTCTACAAAATATCTTAGTTCAACTTTGTTTTGACTTTTATGTAAAAGGGACTGTGGCATATGTATCATTGTGTGTCTTGCTTATTTTGCTCAACAAGAAGTTTATGAGCATCCTCTGTTTGTCACACATATCTGTAATTTATTTGTTTTCAGTACTTTAGAGTATGCTTGTACCAGTTTATTTATCCATTAGTTGTTGATGAGCACTGGTGTTATTTCCAGGTTTTATCTTTAATGAATAAGGTAGTTATAAATATTCTTATATTTATATCCTGGTGTGCACATGTACAAAAACTTCTCCTGTGCCTTATATCCAGAAGTGGAATTTCTGGATCGCAGTTTCCATATGTGTCTTCATACTTTTGTGCCATTTACATTCTTTTCCTTAGGTTTCCACACATCCTGAAAATAATTGGTAACACAAGACAAACTCTTAACTCTTACTGATCTATGAACTGGATAGTTGTATGTTGTCTATCTCACTATAAATACAGGCAAGCACCTGGACATTTATATTTCCTATTGTGTGAACTTGTTCACAAAAGTCAGTCTTCTAATCTCTGGGGTCCCCCCACCACCCTCTATCTGACTCTCCCTCCACCCCTCCTTCCTCCCCTCCCTTGTTCTGTTTTTCCACCTCTCTCCCTTCCTTCCATTTTCCCTCTCTCTTTTGGCCATTCTTCCATTGTGGCCTAAACAAAGCATTTTGTCTTCCTCATTCTTTTATATTCTTTTATTCTATAGTTTTCATTATAGAGGTCTTTTACTTCCTCGGTTAGATTTACTCCAAAGTTTTTGTTTTTTTTTTAGGTTATTGTAAATGGGATTGTTGTCCTCAGTTCATCAATCAAGGGAAGACACTTTTTTTCTTTCCTGAAACAAACAAATTAATAAGCCATATTTTGAGGGATGAAAGAGTTGAGACCTAAGAGACAGATAATAGAAAGGAAGTTTCAGCAGCATTGTTCTTATTTTCTACTCAAGATAACATCAAGTGGATTGGGGCTGTGGCTTAGCGACAGGGTGCTTACCTACCATGTGTGAGGCACTGGGTTCCATCCTCAGCACCACATAAAAATAAAATAAATAAAATAAAGGCATTCTGTCCATCTAACAACAATAACAACAACATCAGGCAACAATGAGATCATTTCCAATGCTCTGCTAAGGGAATTTATGGTTCCAAAGTACTTTAAACATCTCAACTGTGACTCTCCAACCTTCCACATCATAGTGTCATAGTAATAACAGAAAGAAATTGATTCACTTCCAGTCAAGATTCATAAGCAAAACCAGGCCACTATTTCCCTCTTTGTGGATGACTCATTTTCCTTTTATTATACCTTGGATTCTTGAGAATGATGATTTCTCACCACACTTTGTCCTCTCTAAAGATGGGAGCACTGGGAGTTAGGCTTACTCCATACCAATCAGAAATCAGATGCTACCATCTATAAGAAATTGTAGACTTCTTACCTATTTATGGAACTCACAGAGGCTGTGGAAATGGGATGCCCCAGGTCATGCTGAAACAATCCTCTAGTAATTTTGTCACTTCCTTTCTATTCCCAGTTGAAGGAAGGAAGCATTACTGTATGCAGGTGGTCAAAGTCTTGGACTGCTGGACAGGTCGTATCAGCCACTGGTTCCAGGACTAGTCTTCAAATCCTTTCTCTCATGAGATTAACTCTTTGGAAAGAAAGTCAACAGGTGTCACAGGTCTTTCCTGCTTTCCCTTCATTTATATCCTCCTGATGGGGCAACGAAGCAGAGTTCATAGGAGAAAGAAAAAAAAAAAAACTCAATAGGGAGAAAGGGGGAGAGGAAACTTGCAAAAGCTAATGTTTCAGTACAGTACAGGTCTTTGCAGGCCACAGCTGACCAAATTATTATCTTTCCACCACTATAAGAAATACCTGAGATAATTAAACTGATGGAGATAAAATGTTGACTCATAGTTGTGGAGGTTTCATGATTGATTTGCCCTGATGCTTTGGGCCTGTGGTTAGGGAGCATATCATGGCAAGTAGCTTATGGAAAAGCAAGAGTCTGCTCACCTCATGGCAAAACAAAGAGGAAACAAAAGGAAAGAAGGAAGAGATCAGGATCCCACAATCCCCTTCAAGGGCACTGCTTCCCCTACCCCCAATAATGTGAAGTCCTCCCACAAGGCCCCACCTGTTAAAAATTCCTCCCAATAATGTCAAACCGGGGATCAAGACTTAAACACTTGGGTCTTTGGAGACATTCTAGATCCAACCTATAGCGCCCATTCACAGGGTAATTGAGCATTGAATGGAGGAACTATTTCCAAGGTCAGAGTATAGGTAGAGGAATCCAGCCAGGTGTGATAAAGCACCTGGTGAGTGGCAGTAGCAGTAGCCTCTGGTACACTGTTGAGGTGAGCTTAGAGTGGATGCCATGGCGTGGCAAAGAGAAGAACTATTGGATGGACCTACAGGAAAGGAACAGTGACCTGAGGTAGAGGAACAAGCCCCTGGGACACTGTGGCCCAGCACGATGGAAGCTGGAGGAACACATGCCTGCCTTCTGGTCTCCCACTGGTGTTTCCAACTGGTTGAACTCAGCCTGCAGCCAGAGGACACTGCAGCTCTTCCTGGTCAGATAAAAATACATAGGATGACAGCACAGGATGATAGATTTTACACTAATTCTTAAGGTGAAATAATTCAAGCACTTGAAAGCATAATGTGAATTTGGGGCATGAAGTGTTTTTTGAGAAAGATAGACAACACGTGGATTATTTATCCTTGTGAAATACTGGCAAACACTATGCTTGCTCGACACTGTACATTCCTACAGATTTAACCACTGGAACCCCAGACAGCTTTACCTCTCAGCTTCACTCTATGTTGCCTTCTCCTCTTCCCTCACAGGCTTCCCCCTGGGATCCACAGTGAGGGCTGAGACCAAGGGCATCTGGATGTGGTGTGTGCCCCACCCCAGCAAGCCAAACCACACCCTGGTCCTCCTGGACACTGAGGGCCTGGGTGACGTGGAAAAGGTGAGGCAGAGAATGTGCTGTACTCTTTATTCATGTGCCATTCAATTGGTCACCTCAGTTTGACTATCATGTCATATTCCTGTACTTGCAATTCAATTAGGAATAAGGAGGCTAAATTCCATTTCCTCAAACTTCCCTAAGCAACCTAAAATACCGTGGTTGTTTGAGTCAGTTTTTTTCGCTGTTGTGAAAAAAATACCTGACAACAACAATTTTAGGAGGAAAAGTTTATCTGGGGACTCACAATTTCAGAGGCCTCACTCCATAAACAGCCAGCTCCATTCCTCAGAGCTGGAGGTGAGGCAGAACACCATGTTCAAGATGTGGCAGAGGGAAGTGGCTCACAGGATGAGCAGGAAACAGAGAAAGAGACTCCACTCTTCAAATACAAATTTGCACACCAAAGACACACCCCCAGGGATCCACCTCCTACAACCACAACCTACCCATCTTCAATTACCACTCAGTTATCCATCAGGGGATTAATTCACTGATTGGTTAAGATTCTCATAACCTAATCATTTCTTTCTTTCTTTTTAACTTTAAAGAAGTAATAATTTTCTTTCAAAAACACAAAAACTTCATATTCAAAAATCAGGTTAATTCTAACACATCTTATTCTCAAAAAACTTGTATCATGAAAGATAAACTGAACCTCTCTATATTTTATATCTCTCTGAGAGAATATAAACGGGCTTTATGTTGTTGTTACTGTGGTTTTTCCAATACTGGGACTAAACCCAGGGGTGTTTTACCACTGAGCTACAGCCCCAGTTCTTCTAATTTTTTTTTAATTGTTATTTGCTCTTTTTAGTTATATATGACAGTAGACTGTATGTGAACATACTAGATATACATGGAGTGTAACTTCCCATTTTTGTGGTTGTCCATGATGTGGAGTTATACTGCTCATGTATTCATACAGGAACATAGAAAAGTTATGTCTGTCCACTCTGCCCTCCCCCACCTCAGCATGTGCACATTAGAGAGAATATTAGGCCTTTGATAACCCAATCATATTTCCTTTGAACCTTCTTGCATTATTTCACACATAAGCTTTTGGGGAACACCCCATATCCAAACCATTACTTCGGTAAATTAGGACAGATCTTTTATTTTTAATACTGAGATGTGCAATTTAATTTAATAAATATACATTAAATAGCTGAAGTCCAGGGCTCTGTGCTAAGTACTATAAATATATCACTTAATAAGGTAAAGACTTAGAGCCTGGTTGTAGAGACAAGAAATATGGAATGAAATCAGTAGAAGGAAAGAAATGCAAAAAGTGGGAAACTGATCCAGCCATGAGAGTTAGGAAAAGCTTCCTGAAGAAAGCTCTCACCTGTGGGGTCAATGGGTTTGGTACCTTTATAGGTAGAGGCCATGAAAATAGCCTTTTGTTGAAGGAATCCATTTTAATAATCTTCAGTCTTATCATTAAGATTTTGGTCCAGGTCTCTGAGCTCCGGATGAAATTTTCACCATCTAAAAGCATGAGTTAGACCCAACAAAAATATAGCAAATGGTAAAATTTTAGATAATTCATCTTTACATTATTAGTTGCAATCAGTCTTTTCTCCTAATTTGTATTAGTTTGAATCTCATTGATTTGTAATATGTTGTAGTTTGCATAAAACCCTTTCTTTATATCTAATTGCAATTTTCAAGAGAATAAAACATAACCCGAAGGCAGCAAAACCGATGGCTGATGTTAGAACTTGTAACAGGATCTGGATCTATTTCAAAGCCTTTTAAGTCTTGCTGTTATCTCATTTCAGGCCTCTTTTCACTCTGGCCTGCACATTCACTGCTTCAGTGAAATAAAAGAAACTTGTGTTCTAACCAGTGAGACTTGCTGCTGCTGGTCCTTCCACTTGCTGGACCCCTGCATCTCCACAAGTCTATATTCTATCAGCTCTTTAAACCTCAGCTAATGACTTCTTGCTCTGAATTCCCAGAGCAATTATTCACATTCATGGGCCTCTCCACTCTGCTATTTTCTTTTCCTTTTTCTTTTTAAATAACTTTGGTTTCCTCTCCTCACAGATTATCATTTGAGCTGTGTTTATATGTTGTTACATGTAACTTTGCCTTCATAAGGTGATATTCCTATGAGCAGGGACTATCATATGGAAACTTTGTATCTACAAAAATCAAATGCAGGTCTGGCATTTTGTCAGATGTCGAAAAAAGGGTTGTTGAACTTAATTGGATAGTGCTTGCATCCTTAGTATAACCATGATTATGATGAAATTTGTAATAACAATTGCCCACATATTACGGGACATCTACTATGTTCTAGGCATTTTTTAAACTATTTTATGCACACTGAGAATGACCTTCATTTGCCTTCATAGCTAAACAAACTAATATTCTGAGAGGGACCAATATAAATATCAATAAAGAGATTTGAATTTAGCATTATCTTATAATTTTGTTATTTCCCCTATATTCAGAAATAGTATAGCTAAAAGAAGGAATGAAGCCAAGAGCGGTGGTGCAGGCCGTAATCTCAGTACTGGGGAGGCTGAGGCGGGAGGATGGTGAGTTCAAAGCCAGCCATAACCAAAGCAAGGTGCTAAGACCCTGTCTCTAAATAAAATTCAAAATAGGGCTGGGGATGTGGCTCAGTGGTCGAGTGCCCCTGAGTTCAATCCCTAGTACCCTCCCCCACACAAAAAAGAAGGAATGAAAAACTACATAAATGATGGAATGAAGAGTGGACTACTAAATTCTTTGTTCCCATGTGATTTCTAGGGTGACCCTAAGAATGACTCCTGGATCTTTGCCCTGGCCGTGCTTCTCAGCAGCACATTTGTCTACAACAGCATGGGCATCATCGACCAACATGCCCTAGAACAGCTACAGTATCCTTCCAAGAACCAAACAACTATGTCTCATTGAGGTTAAGAGAATGGCAACTCAGGCTGTTTCTTCTTTCTTCTAACTTAATTGTCTTGATTGAGTAAGAATGGACATGGGGTGCCAGGGTTGTGGCTCAGTGGTAGAGTGCTTGCCTAGCATGCGTGAGGCACTGGGTTTGATCCCGGGCACCACATAAAAATAAACAAGCAAAAAACAAACAAATAAATAAATTAAAGGTATTGTGTCCATCTACAACTAAAAATATATATATTAATAAAGAATGGACATGGGGAGAAAAGAATATTTATAAAACTTGTTTCTAAGGGAGATCTGAAAATTGTGGTGCTTCTCATTCCTTAGCTAGGATCACAGCTATGTGACTGAACTAACACATCTAATCAGGGCAAAATCTGACCCCACACCAGATGAAGTAGAGGACTCCTCTGAGTTTGTAAGTTTCTTTCCAGACTTTGTTTGGACTGTTCGAGATTTCACACTGGAACTGAAGTTGGATGGACACCCCATCACAGAAGATGAGTACCTGGAGAATGCTTTGAAGCTGATTTCAGGTATCCGAGGGTGGCCTTGGTGTGGGGAGGTTCAATAAGGAAGTGGGATTAACTAAGCCCTGTCTTTTAGTGCTTGATATACCTGTTTATTTGCGAATGGATTGAGGCCCTTGCTAATGATGATTGATGATTGACAAGTGACCATGATATTTATATTTATTTTATAAAAATCTTCAGAGGCCCAAATTTAAATTCACTAAGGAAATTTAGGCCTCATTGTTGCACCCATGTATGTTAGAACAATAGTACAATGAAAAATAATGAGGATTACAGTCAATGCTACCACTTCTAAGGCTCATATATTACTTATGAAGTGTTACTGCTTCTTCTATTTTGAGGAAAAGAGTTTATCACACTAGATATGAGTAAACCTAGTATCACAGGAAATATAAGGAATTACTTTTAAAAATATTTCACTCATTATACTAAAGTAGATAGTTACATCCTTCAGAGAAAAGATGTTTGTATAATGAATCATTCATGGGTGGAGGGGGAAGCAACACATAATTCCAGGAATACTGTCTAACCTTTCATTTTACCTTTTTGACAACATCACCTTATTTATCCCACAGACTTACATGGTATCATGTTACTATTACAAATGTAATCACATGGAGTATATTTAACAGAGTAGATAAGTACTGGTACTTATCAATACCCATGTGTATTCATTCTTTAAATTAACATCTATTTGAACAGCTGACTTATGCCACAGAATATCTGTGAGACAAACTTAAGTCCAAAATAATCCGATATCAAGAAGTACACATTAAATTGAAATTCACTTTAATGCAGTTTTCTGCTGAAGGAATTTCTAAACATAATTATGGTGTGTGGATTCGGGGCTTTGATTGATAAACATTTTTCTCTACAGTTCTGGGTATCATCTGTCCTCCCAGCAACATCTGTCCTTATTTCTAGCATTACTTTAGTGAAGAGCCTACATCTTCTTTATGACATGGGACTACAATATCAGAAAAGTCTTTCTGACAATTTTTGTGATTAATCAGTCATTTCAAACTTTTAATAAATACTTTACAGTGGGTTTACCACTACACAAGGGTTAAGGAGACCATTTACAAGTTTTTCCATTTGAGATGAGTATCTCTTCTTTCTCTCCAAAAATACTTCCTTGACTCTGAGCTCTGATAAAAAAAAATGGATGTTCAAGTTAGCATAACACTGCTTTCTATGATTGAATAAAGATAAACAGGCTTGGGCTGGGGCTACAGCTCAGTGGCATAGTGCTTGCCTTGCATGTGTGAGGCACTGGGTTCAATCCTCAGCACCACATAAAAATAAAATAAAAAATAAAGTCATGCTGTCCATCTACAACTACAAAAAAAAAAGAAATTAAAAAAGAAAAGATCAACAGGCTTGAGAATTACATTTAGACAAAGATTCATAGAAAAATCTCAATCTCTTTGCCTGAAGGCTTATCTCCTGAATCAGTGTTCTTTTTTATAGGAAACAATAAAAAAATCCAAAAATCCAATAACTCTAGAGAGAGAATCAGATGTTTCTTTCCAAAACGAAAGTGCTTTGTCTTTGACCGGCCTACAAATGACAGAAGCCTGTTATCTCACATTGAAAAAGTTCCACAAAACCAGCTGGAAAAGAATTTTCAGGTGCAATCAAAGAACTTCTGTTCCTATGTCTTCACCAATGCGAAGACCAAGACCCTGAGAGGGGGAATCATTGTCACTGGAAATCGTGAGTTTCTGTTGTCCCAGTGCGTGTCTCTGGGGGGTTCAGTATGTATGATAACACTGTGATTCTTTTGTGAGTTTGTCAGTAATTCTGTTTGCTTTTGTAAGAAATGTGGAGAAGCAGGCATTCATGCCACACTCAGAAATGCATTTTCCTAGCCACTAGACCACCAGGGAGCCTTATAGTTGATAAAGGGGCTAAAAGCATGCAATGGAGGAAGGATAGCATCTTCAACAAATGGTGCTGGGAAANTTAAAAAAAGAAATGCATTTTCCTTAAAGTTTTCATATCTGAGGACTTGTTGAAGTCTAACACATCTCACAAAATGAGCACCCTGAGGAAGTATACTCATCAGAAGCTACTACTAAGGAGAGAAATCTGCAAGTAGAGGGAAAGTCCCATAGGATTGAATATATCCCTGTGAGAATATACAAGATATTTTATGAGTTGAAACTAGTCAGAAAAGAATCAGCAGGTCATGAGTCCCAGGCCAGCTCATTGTGTTTGAGAAACAAATTTAAACAGCACTGGTTTCAGGAGCATGTGTTCCAAGCAATCATGAAGTCTCGATGTGGGCCTATGTTTGTTTCCAAACTCTATGTTGCTTTCTGTAAATTTTTGATAATATTTTTTACAAGGAAACTTTCATTTTTATTTTAAATCAAGACTCACAAATTATGTAATTTACTTTATGATAGACTCTTTTACTTTATTTAAATAGGAAAGTATTTTTCTAGGAAACACTAAAAACCTCTTGGTTGCAATTAGTAATTACTTAATGAGGTAATGTGAGAACTATAAAAGAAGGAGTGTATAGGAAAAACAGTGTTATTAAATTGTGATTAATTCAGAGAGGAGATAACCAAGGAAGAACAAGAAAGAAGTACAGAAGGAAAAGAAGAAAACATTGAGATAAACAGAGTGTTTGTTGTTATTGTAAAGACAATGCTTAAAGTCTGTAAAAATGATGGGTAAGACTTCCCACATATTCCCTGTCACTTAGGGTTGGGGACTCTGGTGGAAACCTACGTGAATGCCATCAACAAAGGAACCATTCCTTGCTTGGAGAATGCAGTGACCACTCTGGCCCAGCGTGAGAACTCAGCAGCTGTGCAGAAGGCAGCCGACCACTACAGTGAGCAGATGGCCCAGCGGGTGCAGTTCCCCACAGACACACTCCAGGAGCTGCTGGAGGTGCACACAGCCTGTGAGAAGGAAGCCATCGAAGTCTTCATGGAGCACTCCTTCAAGGACGACAATCATGAGTTCCAGAAGAAGCTTATTGTAATTGAATTTTTATTCATCCTTCCTTATTCCTCTCCTTCTGGAATGAGACTTGACTCCATATTTTTGATTCCAGAGTTTGCATCATTCTCATCATAGAAAGAACCTATTTTACTTATTTGTATTTATTTATTTATTTTTGTGGGCAACAGGGCTCTTCAGGATACGGTTCACCCTTAATTTAGTATTGCTGCAAGACAAGTTATCCAGTGATTAGCAGCTTAACACAATAAGAATGTCTTAGCTCACAGTCAGATCTTTGCACAGACTGCTCTGCTCAGTGCACCATCCATGGAAAACAAGGAGTGACTTGACCTTAGTTCTCATGTTGGTGCTCTGGGGAAGCCTTCTCCACTTTCAAGCAATGAAATGCTTCTGTAGTCTCTCTGATTTCCTCTATGCCACAGTCAGAGAAAATTGCTTTTAAAAGCTTATATGATTAGGTGATGCCCAATGGAGTACTCTCAATTTTTTAAAGTTAACCTGTGCTATGTAACATGATCATAGGATTAATATTCATCACATTCACAGGCCCAGGGACAAGGCAGGGTGTGGACACCAAGGGAGAAAACTGTCAGGGACTGCCTAATTCTGCACCTTCACTGGAAGTTTGTCCTTCAGTCGATCTGGAACTGACACAACAGTATAAAAAATCTTAGAGAAAATCCACTGGATTTTACTTTACAAGAACCAGCAAACAGTCAATAAATCAATAAATCTATCCCTGTATCCTCCCACATTCAAACCCTCACTGAAAGAATTTATGAAGGTTTCAAAATTCTGTTCAGAATACACTCAATTCATTCCTTCAGAATTGTTTGCCATGGATATAATTTCAACCACAGAAATCCACATTCCCTCACAAATTTACTTTTTATTAGTGACTATCCTCATCATCCTCTTCCTTCCCCTCCTTCTAAAAATTTACTTGTTATTAGTGACTATTAGGGTTTGGGCTCACTGTTAATATCGTAGCTAAATAAACCACCAACATCATGTCTTCCATCTCCATTGTTTTACAGAGATAGAACTTAACCACAGGGGCATTAAAGCAATTTTCAGTTGCACAGAGAATTGATCAAACCTGCGATCAATGGAAGCATATCTCCCAACCCGTTTCCATGTCTTAGACCACTCTGAGGCTGTCAGAAGGCTTCTTCTGAGTATCCCCACTGGACCTTCCTTCTAACAACTTCTTATTACTTTACTTCCCTACATTTTCCTTCCAGGAAACCACAGAGAGAAAGAAGGAAGCTCTCTTGCTCCGGAATGAAGAGGCATCTGTCAAATACTGCCAGGCTCAGCTGGAGCAGCTTTCAGAGGCCCTGATGCAAAGCATCTCAAGAGGAGCATTCTCTGTTCCTGGAGGCCACAGGCTCTACTTAGAAGCAAAGAAGAAGGTGGAATTTGACTACAAGCTAGTGCCCAGGAAAGGAGTGAAGGTGAGGAATAAGGAGATAGGGGTGGCCAACAGAGTGTGGTCACAGGGTCGGTGTTGCTCACAGCACTATTTGTGAAACAAAGACAGAGAATGGCAATATAATGACATTTATAACATTTTATATGCACTATTCATTAGACACTCTTAAATAAACTGAAAATAGTTCTTCTGAAAGAGAATTTGCAACTAGGAATTCAGGTAAAACTAACCATTTCTTTTATTTTTCAAAAAGTATATATATATATGTATATATTTTTTTGTGCCAAGTAAGTAGGTATAATATAAAAGGAAATAACCTTGTTTTTATGAAGTGTATCATACCTCAAATGGGTAAGATAATATTCAATTGGATATGGTGGATTAATACTATATGTTGATGGTAACTGGTATGTGCCGATAGTAACATTGTGGATGATGAGGAGCAGTTGTTAACAGACATTGAACATTCACGTCCTACACCAGGTATAGTTCCAGATTATTTTCTTGCATTACCAATTTAATTCTGAGACTCATGGAAACCAGGTACTACTTTCTTCTATATTTATGCAGTAAAGAATTGTAATGCATGAGGATCTAATAAGTGGCTGAAGATCATACAGCCAGTCAGTGACAGAGCTGATAGGGCAGCCTTTAGAAGCTCAGGATTCTTTTCTTCTTTTGAAAATCCTCCTGCTGTTTTCCATGATGGCTGCAGCACTTCACATCCCCCCAGCTGTTCTACAAGGCTCCCTTTTCTCCACATCCTCAGCAACTTCTGTTCTCCTTTGTCTTATTGATAATAGCCATCCTCACAGATGGGCTGGGATCTCATTGTGGTTTTCATTTGTGTTTTACTGGTATTAATGATGTTGAGCAGTTTTACAATTATCTGTTTGATGTTTTAATTTCTTCTTTTGAAAAACATCCATTCAGATCCTTTCCCCATTTTTTAATCAGGCTATGTATTTTTTTAATTTTATTTTTTATTTTAATTTGTTGTATATAACTGCAGAATGCATTACAGTTCATATTACACATATAGAGCACAATTTTTCGTATCTCTAGTTGTATACAAAGTACATTCACACCATTCGTGTTTTCATACATGAATTTAGGGTAATGATATCCATCTCATTCCACCATCTTTCCTACCCCCATGTGCCCTCCTTTCCCCTCCCACCCCTTTACCCTATCTAGAGTTCATCTAATCCTCCCTTGCTCCCACTCCCAATGCCACTATGAATCAACTTCCTTATATCAGAGAGAACATTTGGCATTTGTTTTTTTGGGTTTGGCTAACTTCACTTAGCATTATATTCTTCAACATCATCCATTTGCATACAAATGTCATGATTTTATTCTCTTTTATTGCTGAGTAATATTCCATTATGTATATATACCACGTTTTCTTTATCCATTTATCTACTGAAAGGCATCTAGATTGGTTCCACAGTTTAGTTATTGTGAATTGTGCTGCTATAAACATTGATGTGGCTATGTCCCTGTAGTATGCTGTTTTTAAGTCCTTTGGATATAGACTGAGGAGTGGGATAGCTGGGTCCATTGGTGGTTCCATTCCAAGTTTTCCAAGGAATCTCCATACTGCTTTCCATATTGGCTGCACCATTTTTCAGTCCCACCGGCAGTGTATGAGTGTGCCTTTCCCCCGACATCCTCGCCAACACTTACTGTTGTTTGTATTCTTGATAGCTGCCATTCTGACTGGAGTGAGATGAAATCTTAAGTAGCTTTGATTTGCATTTCTCTAATTGCTAGAGAGTTGAACATTTTTTCACATATTTGTTAATTGATTGTATATCATCTTCTGAGAAGTGTCTGTTCAGTTCCTTTGCCCCTTTATTGACTGGGTTATTTGTTTTTTTGTATGTGTTTAGCTTTTTGAGTTCTTTATATACCCTAGAGTTTAGTGCTCTATCTGAATTGTAAGCGGTAAAAATTTACTCCCAAGCTTAGGCTCTGTATTCACCTCACTGATTGTTTCTTTTGCTGAAAAGAAGCTTTTTTTTTGTTTGAATCCATCCCATTATTAATTCTTGATTTTAATTCTTCTGTAATAGGACTCTTATTAAGGAGTAGTGGCCTAATTCAATATGATGGAGATGTGGGTGTACTTTTTTTTCTATTAGATGCAGGGTCTCTGGTTTAATTTCTAGGTACTTGATCCACTTTGAGTTGAGTTGTGTGCATGGTGAGAGATAGGGGTTTAATTTCATTTTGTTACATATGGATTTCCAGTTTTCCCAGCACCAGTTGTTGAAGAGGCTATCTTTTCTCCAATGTATGTTTTTGGCACCTTTGTCTAATATAAGATAATTGTAATTATGGGAGTTAGTCTCTGTGTCCTCTATTCTGTACCATTGGTCTACAAGTCTATTTTGGTGCCAATACCATGCTGTTTTTGTTAGTCTTGCTCTGTAGTATAGTTTAAGGTCTGGTATAGTGATGTCACCTGCTTCACTCTTCTTACAAAGGATTGCTTTAGCTATTCTGGGTCTCTTATTTTTCCAGATGAATTTCATGATGGCTTTTTCTATTTCTATGAGGAATGTCATTGGGATTTTGACTGGAATTGCACTAAATCTGTATGATGCTTTTGATAGTATGGTCATTTCGACAACACTAATTCTACCTATCCAAGAACAAGGACGATCTTTCTATCTTCTAAGATCTTCTTTAATTTTTTTCTTTAACGTTATGTAATTTTGGTTGTAAAGGTCTTTCACCTCTTTTGTGAGGCTGATTCCCAAGTATTTTTTTTGGAGGCTATTGTAAATGGGGTACTTTTCCCTGTTTCTGTTTCAGAGGCTTTATCACTGATGTACAGAAATGCCTTTGATTTATGGGTGTTGAGTTTTTATCCTGCTACTTTGCTGAATTCATTTACTAGTTTTAGAAGTTTTCTGATAGAATTTTTGAATCTTCTAGGTATAGAATTATATCATTGGCAAATAGTGCTAATTTGAGTTCTTCTTTTCCTATATGTATCCCTTTAATTTCTTTAGTCTGTCTAATTGCTTTGGTCAGTTTTTTAAGAACTCTGTTAAATATAAGACAGCATCCCTGTCTTTTTCCTGTTTTTAGAGGGAATGTTTTCAATTTTTCTCCATTTAGAATGATATTTGCTTGGGGCTTAGCATAGATAGCTTTTACAATGTTGAGATATTTCCTGTTATCCCTAGTTTTTCTAGTGTTTTGAACATGAATGGGTGCTGTATTTTGTTGGATGCTTTTTCTTTATCTGTTGAGATGATCATATGGTTCTTATCTTTAAGTCTATTGATGTGATGGATTACATTTATTGATTTCCTTATGTTGAACCAACCTTGCATCCCTGGGATAAATCCCACTTGATTATGGTGCACTAACTTTTTAATATGTTTTTTATTTGATTTGTCAGAATTTTATTGAGAAATTTTACATCTATTTTCATTAGAAATATTGATCTGAAGTTTTCCTTCTTTGATGTGTCTTTGCCTATTTTGGAATCAGGGTGATATTGGCCTCATAGAATGAGTTTGGAGGTATTCCCTCTTTCTATTTCCTGAAATAAACTGAAGAGTATTGGTATTAGTTTTTCTTTAAAGGTCTTGAAGAACTCGGCTATGTATCCATCTGGTCCTGGACTTTTCTTGGTTGGTAGGCTTCTGATGGTATCTTCTATTTCATCAAACTTGAAATAGATCTATTTATATTGTGTATATCATCTTGATCCAATTTAGGCAAATCATGTGACTCTAGAAATTTCTCAATGCCTTTGATATTTTCTATTTTACTGGAGTACAAATTTTCATAATAATTTCTAATTATCTTGTTATTTCTGTAGTGTCTGTGTGATATTTCCTTTTTCATCACATATATTAGTAATTACATTGAGTTTTCTCTTTCCTTTGTTAGCATGGCTAAGTGTTTGTCAACTTTATTTATTTTTTCAGAGAACCAACTTTTTGTTTTGTCAATTTTTAAAATTGTTTCTATTGTTTCAATTTCATTGAATTGTGCTCTGATTTTAATTATTTCCTGTCTTCTACTGCTTTGGGTTTTGATTTGTTCTTCTTTTTTAGGGCTTTGAAATGTAATGTTAAGTCATTTATTTGTTGAATTTTTCTTCCTTTATGGAATGAACTCCATGCAATGAACTTTTCTTTTAGTATGGCCTTCATATTGTCCCAGAGATTTTGATATGTTGTATCTATGTTTTCATTCATCTCTAAGAATTTTTTAGTCTTCTCCTGGATATCTATTACAAACCATTGTTCATTCGGAAGCATATTATTTAGTCTCTAGGGTTGGAGCAGCTTTTATTTCTTATTTTATCATTGATTTCTAATTTCATTCCATTGTGATCTGATAGAATGCATGGTAGTATCTCCTTTTTTATATTTGCTAAGAGTTTATTTGTGGCATAATATATGGTCTATTTTAGAGAACGATCATGTGCTGCTGAGAAGAAAGTGTATTCGCTCATTGAAGGATGAAATTTTCTATATACATCAGTTAAGTCTAAGTTATTGATTGTGTTATTGAGTTCTATAGTTTTTTTGTTCAGCTTTTGTTTGGATAATCTATCCAGTGGTAAAAGAGGTGTGTTAAAGTCACTCAGAATTATTGTGTTGTGGTCTATTTGACTCTTGAACTTGAGAAGACTTTGTATGATGAATGTAGATGCTCCATTTTTGGGGGGCATATAAATTTATTATTGTTATGTCTTATTGATGAATGGATCCCTTAAGCAGTATTAAATATCTTCCTTTATACTTTTTGATTAACTTTGGCTTGGAGTTTTCTTTATTTGATATAAAGTTGAAAACTGCTGCTTGCTTCTGCAGACCACGTGAGTGGTAAAATTTTTCCCAACCTTTCACCTTCAGTCTGTTGATGTCTTTTTTTTTATGAGATGAGTCTCTTGGAGGCAGCATATTGTTGGGTCTACTTTTTTTAATCCAATCTGCCAGTCTATGTCTTTTGATTGATGTGTTTAGGCCATTAACATTCAGAGTTAATACTGAGACATGATTTGTATTCCCAGCCATTTTTGTTTATTTTTGTTATTTAGCTTGACTTGGTTTCTCCTTTGATTAGTATTTCCTTTAGTGTAATACCTCTCTTTGCTAATTTTCATTATTGTTTTTTTTTCCTCTTGATGGAAGATTTTGCCAAAGATGTTCTGTAGTGTAGGCTTTCTAGTTGTAAATTCTTTTAACTTTTGCTTATCATGGAAAGTTTTTATTTCATCATCAAATATAAAGCTTAATTTTGGTCAATATAAGATTCTTGGTTGGCGTCCATTTCTTTCAGAGCTTGATATATATTGTTCCAGGATCTTCTAGCTTTCAGGGTCTGAGTTGAAAAATCTGCACATAATCTAATTGGTTTCCTCCTATATGGAATCTGAATCATTTCTCTCATGGCTTTTAATATTGTCTTCTTATTCTGTATGTTAGGCATTTTCATTGTAATGTGCATTGGTGTGGATCTGTTGTGATTTTGTACACTTGGCATCCTGTAAGCATCCTGAATTTGGTTTTCCGATTCATTCTTCATGTTTGGAAAATTTTCTGATATTATTTTATTAATAGCTTGCTCATTCCTTTGGTTTGGAATTCTGTGCCTTCCTCTATCCTGATAATTCTTAAATTTGGTCTTTTTTGTGGGATAAAAGAAACAAATGAAAACAATGAAAAAAATAAAGAATATACAACACAACTATAATATACTCTTCAGATGTTCCAGTCCTCAAAATTCTGATTCATGCAAAGTATTTCATTTCACATATGTTGGGGATGTGAGGGAGAAGAAAGGGAGAGGGAAAAAAAAACTTGAAGGAAGAAATAGGTATTTTTTTTTTTGGTTAGAGATCAGTATCTTTCCTGCTTCCCTTCTCATCCAATAGGTGGGGTCATCTGTTGTTAGCTGGTATCCCTACCCTCAGGATGGTGAAGGTAACCAGGGTGTCACTGTGCTGGGTTAGCGGTTGCTGGGGAGAGGGGGAATTGGAAACTGGGTACCTGGCCAGCCGGAATTCCAACCTGGGAGTTGCTCCCACTGAAGATGGTGATGAAGGTGGCCCAAGATGAAGGTGCCTGCTTTCAGTGATTTGGTGTCAGATCAGGTGAGGGGAACCGGATGATGGCACTGGATGATGAGTTCAGAGAAGAGCTCTGTGGCATGCAGTATGGCTGACTTCAGAGCCTGCGTGAAGTTCTTGGGTGCAGGCAGGATACTGCGTGTAGGGGACTATCTCTGTGGTAGAAGAGTTCCAAGATGGTGGCGGGGGAGCCCCATGCTGGTAGATGGGATGGGAAGTTGCCAGGTGTCCTTCATGGGAACAGCATTCGTGATTTCTTCTTGGGTCAGTTCTTCTCAGGTGCTGCTGCTGCCAATGGTCTCCCTTGGATACTGGGTGAGGGAAATCTTGCATGGGCGAGTAGTTGGGAGACTTTGATGCTGAGGCCTGGAGCCCTGTATAGGCATGGTGCTTCTTGTGCAGGGGCAGGAATATTGCTTGCAAAGAAGCAGTATTCTCACTACTTGAGTCCCATGTCATGGATTGACACAGAATACTGCCTCTCTCTGGCCCGCCATCTTGGATCCCTGCTACATATATTTTTTTAAACTGTTGAGTCATAGAAGTTTTAATATACTTTGAAATTGACTCCTTATTAGATATATGGTTTGCAAATATTTTCTCTCATTCTATACATTGTATTTTTCATTTTGTTGATCGTTTCTGGGCAGTGAAGAAACTTTAGTTTGATATTTCCTACTTATTTATTTTTGGTTTTGTTGCCTATGTCTTTTAATTTTAAATCCAAGAAATCACTGAGATGGCAAGTGTCAAAGGTTCCCCCCACCAGGTTTTCTTCTAGGAGTTTTACAGTTTTAGGTCTTATGTTTAAAACTTTAATGCATTTTAGTTCATTTTCATACAAGGAGTAAGACAATGGTCCAATTTCTTTCTTTCCTGGCTCTCTATTCTGTTCCACTGGTCTTTGTGTCTGTGTTTATGCCAGTAGCATGCAGTTGTGATTACTAAGTAATACAATTATATATATCATATATGTGACAAAATATTATTCAGTCTTTAAAAAAAAAGCTCTACCAATGACAACATGGATTACCCTAAGAATATTGCCCTAAAGGAAATGAGCCAGACATAGAAAGACAAATGCTGTGTGGTTAAAGGTCATTGGCACCATAAAAACCAACCACCAAAATAAGGGCAAAACACCGTTCAGCTCATATTAACATAGAGTAGAGTTAAAGTAGAATGGTGATTAGCCAGACCTGAGAGTAGAGGGAGGGGAGATACTGGTCAATATATAAACATGCAGCTACAGATGAGTAAGTGCTGCACACCTGATGGACCACTATTACTGTAGTTAAACTAATCTCTTGTGTACCTGAATGTTACTAAGATAATAGATGTCATCATTCTCATGACAGTGGAAAATGTAATTATGTGATGTAGGAAACATTTAATAATGCAGACATATATCAAAACATCATATTATACACTTTCAATGTACACCATTTTGTTAATCTCAACAAAGCTGAAAAAAACCTCAGAAGCAGTCTAGGAAAGCTTTGTGGTACAGGAGGGGGGAGATACAAGTCAAGGAAACTGTAGACATGACTCTAGTTAAGAAAGGCTAGAGCAGATGCAGAAAAAGGATGTGCACACACTGCAAAAATGGAGGAGGTATGTGTTTGTAGAACTGCTGCTACATCTGACTGGGTCTAAAACCTGGGGTGGCTGCTGGGTAGCATTCATGGGAGAGAAGGTTGATACAGGGTTTTCATGTCTCACCAAAGAGCATGGATTTCTGTTGTATCCACAGAAGGAAAGCAATCACAACAGGATCTTACTACAAAGGATGCAAAATTCAAAGTCAGTTTTGTGATCTATTGAATCATACCTCCCTCATCTGAAGACAGATCTTTGATCCCTAACGTGTTTTGGTTTCTTCTTGGTTCCTCAGGCAATGGAGGTCCTCCAGAGCTTCCTACAGTCACAGTCTGTTATAGAAAAATCCATCCTGCAGTCAGACAAAGCCCTCACTAAGGGAGAGAAGGCCATAGCAGGTACAGGGGAGGTCATAGCTCTCAGAGGGTGGGGAGGTTACTGCATAGACCTTGACTGACTGGGCAAGAAAACCTTCCTGAAACCAGAAGCTTCCTCCTGCTAAATCTGGAAGCAAGAGGAGAGTCCAGAAAATGAGTTTCCATCAAATTTGCAAATATATACTCTTGCGTCATGGCTATTGGGCAAATTGAGAGATTTCCCTCTTGCCTTTTCTGAAATCACCTTGGTGTGCTAACCTAGAAGGCTAGAATGCAAACCTGTTGTTTCTTCTCTCTTCTAAAATCTTTGTGGAGCAGCTGAGCGGGCCAAGAAGGAGGCAGCCGAGAAGGAACAGGAGCTGCTAAAACAGCAGCAGAAGGAGCAGCAGGAAAAGATAGAGGCCCAAGAGAGAAGCTTCCGGGAAAATGTGGAACAGCTTAAGGAGAAGATGGAGAGAGAAAAGGAGAACATTCTGAGAGAGCAGGAAAAGATGCTGGAGCACAAGCTGAAGGTGAGTCTCTACAGGGCCTGGCAGGACCTGACAGACAGTGCCTGTTTCCTCAGGATGGGATGGGACAAAATATTAGATACAGACAGCATTCCAAAGGGACACTAAAAGGCAAATGTTTCATTGACATGGACACCTCAAGTGCACCTGGATCCTAATGAAGCCTATAAATCTATGAGACTTCAGCACTTTTTTTATTGATAGACTTTGGAGGGTACAGATAATAACCCCCTGGTGGTGGATTACTCTTTGTTGAGATTATGTGCCCCAATTGAGTAGGATTCTGGCACAACCATCCAAGAGACCTGAAACAGATCCTTATGGTCTGCATGCATCAGATTTGCCTGATATAAAATTAGGACAGTGAAAGATCAGAAATTGCTCCTCTTTCTTTTGTGTCTTCCTGATTCTTCTATACAAGTAGAGTACAACAAACCTGTGTCACAACCAGGAGCTTGATGACCAGTGTTCTGTACAAGAGCAGCATTTCCCATGACCTGTTAGAGGATCACAGCCATGCCACCTTGGTGGATCTGAGAATCAATCAGAATTCAACCTCATTCTCCCCGACACAGCATCCTTTGTGCTGGAATAAAATCCCTCTCCACCTCCAGTGAGTGTGAGGAAATCTCACAAGTGTGTAAGCCCTTGGTACTCCCCCTCTTCAGGTCAAAGGTCTGGAAATATCAAAGAATATTGTAAGGTGGTAGAGAAATAGACACACGTGCTTAACTGCTGAATTTGTTAAATACAGAACTCTTGGCGGTTTATAATCAGGGATTCTCAAAAGTGGACTCTTCCTCTCTTATAGGTCCAAGAAGAATTTCTTACTGAAGGATTTAAAGAAAAATCTGAGGCATTAAGTAAAGAGATAAATCGACTAAATGAAGAGATTGAAGCATCTAAAAAAAACAGTCGCTCGATATTTTCACAGATCCTTACTGGAGTTGGCAGTGTTTTCCTTGCAGTACTCCCTGGGGCTGGTAAAATAGTTGGTGCAGTGTTGACTCTCATAGGCAGTCTTTTTGAATAACCTGAGGATTCCTGATAGGAAATTATAAAAAGAGGCATCTTTTATTTGAATAGCTACTTTTAAGGTACCTGTGTCATATCAGTTTCATTCAAGAGATGTTCGAGAATAAAAAGCAATTATCAAAGATTATCAGAGTATATTCTGAGAAACAATATTTATTGAAGAAATCATAAATGACTAAGACAATATGACATGATTTCTAGAGAAGATTTTAAGTAAAACAAAAATTTAAATAGCAATAATGAAGAAAATATTTGAAATTCATATATGAGGAGCTCTGTGGGAAGTGACTAACAACTGCATTAAGTAGAAAGAAACATAAGAAAAAAATTAAATTTACTAATAAAAAGTGTGCACAATAAAACTGTGAAGCACATAGTTTTGCCTTCTTAGTGGGTAGTGAAGGACAGGTTTAATAATATACATAAAAATTTAAAATGCACATACCTCTGATCTAGCAATTCCACATATAGGACATTCTCTTATGTATCTCTTCACTCAAATGAAAATGATATTTGTAGTGGTTTACTTATTTCAGGATCATGATGATTACAAAAGACTGGAAGCAACTGAAAGTT
Source organism: Marmota marmota marmota (assembly GCF_001458135.2). NCBI lineage: Eukaryota > Metazoa > Chordata > Mammalia > Rodentia > Sciuridae > Marmota > Marmota marmota. The sequence continues at coordinate 114,777 of NW_026000080.1, read as the reverse complement.
CCTCTGTCAGGTACTGATATGGGAAATCTTAAGACATGCTTTCAGAATAATACCCTATAATGATTGTTAAAAGGATGGGGGGAGTTGTATGTGTCGGGAAACATCTCCAAGAGGCATCTTAAGTGAAAAAATATAGAAAGTGTGAATAATTTATAAAATAATGAGTATGTACATATGGTATAACCTACATGTGGAAAATACAAAATAAACTAGTATATATGTCACAATAGGAAGGCACCTGTCTAGTTGAGGTGAAAGAAGACAGAACGACTAACTTTATACTATATTTTCTTCCATGCCTTAACACTTCCTATGGATTTGTTATATTCAAACAAATATGAATTCAGTTAGCAAAATTAAAAATGAAATAATACATGACTGGGAAAATCCCAGGACAGGAGGAAAGTGTTTAATACTACTAGAAATAGCAAAAGTCAGCTCAACTAGAAAAGTCTGCTCCTGAGAATAAGGAACTAGAGACCACAAGACATCCTGATTTTTGTTTTTAATTATGACCTTTCAATAAGGCCTTTAACATCTATTCCCCAGTATATGTTCAGATAGAAGTCTCCTGCGATTTTGACTTGAATGGTCTACAAATTCTGCCCCATATTAATAAAGAAGGGAATTTTTTCATTTGAGTTAATTCAACATTTATAGAATAATAATAATAATAATAATAATAATAATAATAATAATTTTTATTATTTTGTGGTGCTGTGGATTGAAGCCATGGCCTTGTGTATGCCAGGCAAGTACTGTATCAACTGAGCTAAATCCCCAGCCCAACATTTTAGTAATTCTTTCCAGGTGTCTAGTGCTTCAGATTTACAGCCAGAATGAACTCCTAGTAATTCTACAAGCTGGGCATGCTCTCTTGACTCTGGACCTTTACAGATACACAGAGGCTTCCTCATCAGCCCAGCTTCCTCACCTCTTATCTTTATTTGTCAAACTATGATATTCCATGAAGTCTCCTAACTTCCTGAGATAGGATGGAGCGTCCCTCCCCTCTGCTTTCATTGTGCCATATTGTCACTCTACCATAGAGCTTTTTAAAAATATATATAATTGTGAAATTGAAAAGTGCTTCTGTCTATCACCTCTTGATCTGAGGTACATGGTCTTCTTCACCACCCGATCTTTAGTTCCAAGTACAAAGCCCATAAATACCAGGTATGAACTGTTTAAATACATGAGATGCCCTTCAGGAGGGCCCCAGTTGACCATGTCCTCGCCACATTTCTCAATTTCTAAGGCTCTCCAAATAAAGGATAATATTTGAGGAACTAGTGTAGAAGGGACTCACTGAAACTGAGAGGACTTGTCCACTGGTGTGAAACTGCTGCCTATTATCTCTGTAGGACTGGACACCCCATGTCCCTAAGATCCTCAAGCTTCTTACTCATAGTAACTACCCAGGAATTAAATCACTACTTTATTTCCTAGCAAAATATGATTTTAATATAATAAACAAAGTGCCATAATCATGCAAACCTCACTTCTGCCATAGTCTTTCTATCAGTCTAGGCTGGTTCTGCTGAAATAAAACTAGGCATTTTATATAAAGATTAAAAAAATCTCACTGAAAATAATACCCACAGGCTGTCAGAGGAATCTGCATATTGTCCACAGAGCCAGGAGACAGCAGCATTACAAATACTTCCTTGTTTCCTCCTTCTTACTAAGGTCCTAGGAGCACACCTGTGCTATCTTGGGTCTTAAAGTAATGGTCAGTCATCTTTTAGTTTCCCCAACCAAAACATATATACAGAGGTTTCTTCCACTGGCAACAGAATTCCTGCTGCTGAGTCAATCCCCAAGGGCTTGCTGGTCTCTCTAAGGAATTTCCTAAACACTGCACATTGGGATGGTCTGGTAAAGGACAATGAGGGGGCAGGCAAAAGCTCTGGTGCCCCATCACATCTCCCCAACACACTTGTCCAGCAATGAAATATGAAACCCTCAAAAAGGAAATGTTGGCATATAATTATAGCTATTTGTACATAAGGAAATGGTCAGAAGTGAGGTAAAAAAAATAATAAAAGAAGAGTAAAAAGACTTCCCCATCCACCCAGTTTAAATCTTTGTCATAAGTTGTCATCTGTTGGGTTAATGTTTACAGACACCCAAAAGAAGTTTGTAGGCAGAAGTCCCCTCACATACTTGAAAATAAATAAGTACTTGTTGAATTTTTGATGGTATAACAGATCTATTTTTTCAAGCACCTTCTCAACAATTTTGTAGGAAAACAATTGCACACCACTTGTCTACATAGTATTTGGCCATTTTCATAACCCCTTGTGCATTTTACCAGATTGTGTCGACATCCCACCTTGCTAGTACCACCTTCTGACATGTTGGGCTGAATTTGAGCAAATTGCAATAATTTGTAATTTCAAGAATCTTTTCTGTGTTGGAGTTGAAATTAGGTGTGGGAATGTGTTAGAAATAATAATAATAAAAAAAGAACTGAGCAGATCTCTGAATACTAGCAGTGGAAATAACATAAGGAATCAGGGAAGCTGAGACAGTTGCATGGTCTCCTTGTGGCCTCCTCAGTCTCAGATTACATTCTGTCACATAAGCATGTCCTTCAGAGGGAGGAAGTAAGACCATGTGACCAAGCTGCCTGCATCCCCCTGAGGGGCCTCTGTGAAGCAAGGTCTCTTCCAGGGGGAATTTGGAGAGGTTCTGAGGAAGGTTTTCTAGCCTTATAATTAGACCAAAAGCAGCATCCTCTGTGGATTGAGGGGTCCCCTTCAGTCCCTAGAACATGGCACAAGTGCAGTGGGCTTCTAGGACTGCTGGGCCTTCTGTCATGTTCATGAAAGGGAACAGGCACCTCCTTACTTCTCTTAAGTAATCACATCCTGAATCCCACACAAGGAAGCCCGCTGACTTCATTATTTCTTTCAATTCTTATGTGACTGAGAGACTCTGAGGATGATGAAGGACAAGCACACAGCATCCAATGGGCTGAGTTTTGAGCAAGGTAGAAGGTTACTACTCACAAAAGTGAGCCATTAACTATCTGCTTGGACAGTTGGGACATATTCAGAGAACTTACTATGTGGTTGTCTCAAAGGCAAAAACAGAGGATGATTAAACTCAGGTCATTGGAGGGAAATCAGTTATGGGGAGACATTTGGAGTTATGTGCAAAACAAAGCTGTCACAATGTGTCATATGACTGCCCAATGCTCTCTGCAATTTCCAGGTGGGCTGATGAACTGGTGAAAATAAGATGGCTGGAGGAAGCCTTAGCAGAAGAAATTGCTTCTTGGCTACACTGTAGATTAAAGCATGCAGGACGAAAGACTGTGAGTGGTTGGGACATGCTGGGGACTGTCCATAAAATGTCTCATGTTGCTGAATACACAGAACCCCCTTACCTGCTCTCATTGCTACTTGCAATGACTAGATGCCTCCAAGGGGCATATCAAACTAAATGATCCTCTGCAATGATGTCAGATGTACTACATGTGTCCTCTCCCATTATCAGAAGGGGACAAATATGCTTTGACCTGTGTGAACACATTACAAGCTTACTTCCAACCTTCCCCAGCAAATATAACCAATGCAAGGGCCATTGTTAAGGAGCTAATCTGACGGTGTGCTGTGAATGGCACACCGTAATTAAAGGAGAATGACCCAGTAATCCATTTTGCAAGTCATGACACATAGTACTCTCAAAGGAGGACATATTGCGGATTTTCCACCTGAAATATAATCCAACAGGGGCTGGATTAAATGATAGAACCAATGCCCTGCTGAAAAAGTCTTGGAGACTGAAAATACTTCTTATTTTATTGGTTAAGTTGAATTGTCTGCCTGAGGCGCTGAGACATTAGTGCCTGCATGAGTGCCAGGCATGAGCAGTCTGCAAGCAATTCTATGTTAACATGCCCATGGCACTTAAGATTACAGATAAAGGGCACATCCACTGATCATCTTCTCAAACTGGTCAGGGGTACTAAAGTGATAGTAGGAGCAAATGTGACTCCATTTTGTTTTATGACTTCATCCTGTAAAACAACCATGCCAAGTAGAAGAGTCATGACTGGAGCAAGATGTTCTTTTCCTTTTGCTATAGAAACCTTTAAGTGTTGGGAAAAGTATAAACGGCAGCCATACCCCAGAGAAAAAAAACCCCAACATGGCGCCTAAGCACCTCTTCTTCCTACCTTCTTCTTTTCTGCAGTGGCGCGAAAAGTTCCCGCCCGTGTGAACTCTCCCGCCGGCGCCAATTTCAAACCTCGCTGGCGGGGAACCTTAGCCCCAATGAGAACTAATTCCTGGGCTCCGGAGCTGATATCTGAAAGAACTTGCCAATAAACGGGTTGCCTGCCATTTATCTAAACCCTACCATCTCCCCCTTAGTTCTATATAAGCACACTGCTTTTTGCAATAAAATTGGAATTCTCCCGGCGAAGTGTCTTTGCGTGGGGAATTCTTTCATTAAGAACATGGAACTACCTAATGGGGCATTGTTTCTGTAACTAGGGTAACGGGGCTCTGTTTCTGTAACTGGGGTGACTGAGCTAACTGTGATTGGTTAGGCTTCCCTCCGCTTGACTGCACTGTCCCGGTTCTGTAACCTGGCTTGCTTGCATTGGCTAGACCCACCCCCCCAACATCCCTTTTGCGGTTTTCAGGCTTATAAGGAGTGCCCTTGCAATTGTTTGAGGCTGATCAGGGGAACAGCTTTATGTTCTGGTCAGCCGCCACCGGTGTGCTTCAATAAAGGCTTGATTCGATTATACGTGAGTGGTCTGGAAGTCAGTTTATGAAACCCTGGGACAAAGCTTTAACTATAACACTAAGAACAATTTTTTGTTGTCGACTCCTTGAGACATCATATTTGTTACCAGAAGCATTAGCTGGCCATGTACTGTACAAATAAGTGCCTGATGGTTCCCTTTGCTAACCCCTTGGAGGAGGGAAAATTTTTAAATTTACAAGGAAAGCTTGTAAACCTGGGAGCCAGACCTGGGCAAGTACAGGTGTTTAAGGAGCACTTTGTATCAGTTTATGGCAGTTATGTGCTAAGAGCCATAGCCAAGTAGTAATGATGCATGGCATTTTTGGTTGAAAGGTGACACCAGCAAGCCATTGAGATGATATGATTATGTTAAGATCTGCATTCAAATGGATATTAGCCCCCTGCTGTCCACCTCGGCCTGCTACGGGACTCCTGGAGAGTTCCCATTGGTTGGGGAAGTGCGGTAGGAGGGAATTCCGGAGGAGGGATTTCCTGTTGGTGTGTGTGTGGGAGAACGCCCGCGTGTGTGGGTCGGCATATTTTCCGGGAGCATACAGGGCATTGGCGGGAGTTTAAAAAATAAAATTTGTTCCTGTTTGAGTGGCTCGTGATTTTTGTGCCCAGCCAGACTACCACAGTTATGTATTCTAAATGTGTCTTATTCTTTCTATACCCTCAAAGTGCAAACATATAGACCTGGTCTGGTACACTTGCCCAGGGAACACTATTGCAGACTATTAACACAGGATCTTATGGTAGTCTGTATTCTGCCTTATAGAGCTGATTTGCCATTATTGGTGCCTAATAAACATTTGTCATCTTTTTGTTGGGTAAGCAATGAGTAACCTATTCCTGGATTGGGCAATGGAGGTGCAGGAATTGTTCCAACTAACTGGTTGCTGGATCTTCTCAGCAGGACATAGCACACTGGGTAGCCCAACCTGCAAATGAGACAGAATGGACTTGACTGAAATGCAACTGTTTTGAAACTTCTCAAACACTGAAATGGCCATCAAATAATAAGTCTAAACAAAAGATTTTTGCTTTGATTAGAAGGACACCATTTCTTGAGCTCCTGGGTATACTTATATGGAGCAGGCCTTGATGTGAGGTAGCAAGGATATAAACTTGTGTAAATCCACATAATGGAGCAGATACCTGTCAAAAATATTGAGGAAGTTTTCAATGAACTGATATGGAGTGATTTTCATGTATCTATACACCATTTGATCTTACTGTTAGAAAATGTAAATAAGAAAATATACTTGTATATGCACATTTTTTATGAAGGAAATTCAAGGATAAACCAGCAACAAAAAGATTGTATTGACAGGATGGGCAGGAATGTGGTGGAAAGAAGAGAAAGACATCTGGAATTGGAATGGACTATAAGATGAAGTGACATTTTTCTAACTACCTCTTTTATTGATTCTATTTTTTAAAAATACATGACAGCAGTGGAATGCTCTGACTTTTAGAATCATGGTGTTTAACATAAGCAAAAATTAAACACATAATTAAAATCAACCAAAATATCAAGATACAAATAAGGTCCAAATTGAACAAAAACAGTGATAATGACTCTAACGATACTACAAATTAATAAATTTGTGGTAAAGCAAAATGGGAATGTTAGAAGTTTAAGAGCTGACAGGCTGTGGATTTACACATTGACATACAACAGCTCTGCTTACTGCCATTTAAGTGTAGAGGCTTACAGTAGCTAATTGGTACCTAATAGATAATCACAGTAGAAGAGATGGGAAAAGAAACAATAGGGAACAAAACAGTCTCCCTTTAGGCTTAGGGAAGTACAAGTCCCTAAGCTGTATGAGCTAAGAGTTCCTAGGTGGTTGACAAGCTTGTACTCATATAAGAAATGTAGAATGCACCTTCCAGTATTATTGCACCAACTCCCTTGCCTTAATGTATCCAAAACTTGCTTATGTATAAAAGTATGAGCCCTACTGTGCTCAGGGCTCAGACTTTGTAAATTATCCCTCATGGTGCCACTAATAAAGTGTTGCTTCCTGATCTAAGTGTCTTGAACCTCATTTCCCTCTACAATTTAACCACACCATGAAAGGGCGAAGAATGAAAGAACTATGCAACATTGGAATACATAGTCCACTAATAATGTACTGTCATTAGCAAATTCATTTTTCACAGAGCTTTGGATCAGAAACTTTAAAAATATGCTATATTTCAGATGGAAAATCCTAGAATTAATGCAAATAGATAAATCTATTATGTATGTTGGCAACCAGTCCTTTCTTAGTAAAAGGAAAGAAAATGAAGAATGTCAGAAGTTTGAATGAATTCAGTTGTGTTAGACTAAATTGGAAATACTATCAGGAACTCAAATTATATATAGAAATCGGTAGGCAAAATTCTGGTGTAGAATATACATACATTGCTATCATACCTACCTGTATTTCAACTTTCCCCTTGATATGGACTAAAAACAACAAACATGTCTAGTGTGATATGTCAGTGTCTTAAATTCCTTTATCAAATTAAAGGAAACACAGCATTTGGGAATAAGAGTAAATTCTGGGACTGAAGCAGGAAATACATGATATGGTTCTGAAATATCTTGTAGTACCATAAAGTAAAGAAAGAGTAAAAATATAATAGAAGCATGTCAAGAGAATATAGAATGTAGGAGCTCTTAATGAAGAAATCTGGGACTAGTTGAACAACAAAATAAATACTAATCATAAATTCCTAAAACCCACAGAGTAAACATTGTTAAGTCTTTGTTGATACAACTAAATAAATGTATGAGTAAACAAATAAATGGAAGAGAATATACAAATTCTTACAGTAGCATTCTAATTAATAAATGTATGGGATGATGAGAACAGAAAATCACCTTTAGCTGGGCATTGTAGTGCATGCCTGTAATTCCAGTGACTCGAGAGGCTGAGGCAGGAGGATTACAAGTTCAAAGCCAGACTCAGCAATTTAGCAAGGTCCTAAGCAACTTCACGAGACCCCATTTCAAAATAAAAAATAAAAAGTGCCAGGTATGTATGTCAGTGGTTAAGTGTCCCAGGATTCTATTCCCAAAGTAAAAAAAAAAAAAAGAAAAGAAAAGAAAAAGTAAAAGAAAATTACTTTCAGGGAAATCTCATACTAATTAATTTACAAGCAGGACTAATCAATGGATGCTAAAATTAGTGGCCAACAAAGGAGAGCATGAGACTATATTTGCATAATAGTCTAAAAATTATCTCCCCAAAGGGTACTTTTAAATTATAAAATAGTAATAGTACTTCACAGTAGAGGAATTTGGCAGATAGCACCTTAGCCAATTGATCAAAGTTAAGATAATAGCATCAGGATAAATCATGTCAACATCATGAATCTCATTATTCGAACCTCAGAGAAAGGTAGAATGCCAGTCCTGTGATATTCTTACCAAAAGGTATGATTTCAATCTAATATTAAGGAAACATCAGAAATACCCACATTGAAAACAGCCTACAAAATGACAGGCTTGTAATCTTTTGAAATGTCAAAGTCATGAAAGATGAAGAATTAGGAGCTACCAAGATGAGTGGAGACTAATGACTTGCAGTGAGGAGTCCTGAATTGGAATATGGAGCAGAAAAGAACATTAGAGGAAAACCAGTAAACTGTGAATAAAGTGTGTAGGTGAGTTAATGGTATTGAACTACTGTTGACATCCTGGCTTCAACGATTGTTCTATGGTTATATACCATATTAACAGTAGGGGAAGCTACAGAAATGGTATATGAAAACTCTCTAATAGCATTATGTAACTTTTTTGGAAATCTATTTCAAAATAACAACTATTTTAAAAGAGAACCAAGAGACCAGTCTATAGGACAGCCTTAAAGTCTGGCAGATCTTTTAAAAATGTACAGGGAGCAAGACCAAATTTGAGTCCATACTGTTAAGTTCAGCTCAGCTTACTGACTAGAAATTGCTGCCCATCCCACCTCTTCCCTTGCAGACAAAGTAACATCCCAGACATGGCCTCATAGATGGGCATGCCAGGCCCTGTGTGCCTCATTGAGAACCTAGAGGGGCATCTAGTGGTCAAGCAGGAAGCTCTGCAGCTCCTGTCAGCCATCACACAGCCTGTAGTGGTGGTGGCCGTCATGGGCCCCTGCTGCACAGGGAAATCCTACCTGATGAACCAGCTGGCTGGGAAGAAAAAGGGTGGGTGTCACCAGCAAAGCTCTGCTGAGCCCTCTGTCCACTGCACGGTGGGCATCCAGCCTGGGGATGGAGGGGAGACAGAGTCAGGGAGATACAGTGAAAGCTAACTTTCCACCCACCAGTGGGCTCCTTACATTCTGTGTATAGAATTTGAGTTAATCAACTCACTTATCTCACTTCGACATTATTTTCCTATTTAAAAGTATGTATGTATTTATGGGAAAAATAATGTATTAATGAAGAAAATAAGCTTACATCATGATGCATTATGATACATTTAGTAGAATGTTTATGTAGTAACATCAAGCTTCCTTTGAGCTTTAAGGTAAAATGAAGGCTTCCTACTGCATTGGATACTCTAGTTTCCCTATTTCTAGGATTGTAATTAAAATCACTACTTGCAATTTCTTTTATGTCTTTTAACTGTTTATTAACTTTTTCTCAGTCTCTTCGCCTGTCCATCCTTATTCTCCTCTGCAGGTTTCTCTCTGGGCTATACAGTGCAGTGCCACACCAAGGGAATCTAGATTTGGGTGTACCTCTTCCCCAGAAACCAGACCACACAGAGGGACTAGTTCTGCTTGACACCGAGAGACTAAAATATATAGAGAGAGTAAAAAAAAAAAAAAAAAACTTTCAGATTCTACTCATATCAGACAATACCCTGCCCTGAGTTTGTGACTCCCACTCCTTGACTTATGCTTCTGACTCATCTTATTAAAGTATTATTCTTTGAATTTACTTGGTATATGCATTAAGAGTGGAGACTCACTTCAATTGATTAATTATGGGTCAATCTATAAAATAATGACAGCTATTTTTAGTCATTTTTTTTCATATTATAGTAAAATGTTTGTGAGGTGACTGAAGACATCCCTAAACTGGGCTATAGTTTTCATAAACATGCCTGACTTTTTGTGTGGATCCATAAAGATGATAAGAATACCCTTTTTTCACAGAAGCAAAATATGAGATCTAATGATGACATCTTCGTTCATTAAAGATATATACATATTACTACCCTTATAAATCTAAGGCTTGGAAACCTCTTATTAAATGAATTTATTTTAACTACTGCTAAAACATTCTTTACTGTGAGAAGTCATGGAAATGGAATAGGGTCAGGAACTAAAGTAGGATACCCTTATTAAACTACTTTGAATTTTAGTAGCTGATAAAAAATAGCTACTAAAATATTATCAAGTGCTTTCGTACTTCATACTCTTACATACATTTATATGGGGTCTGATTTACACAAGTGAAAAAAGTTATTGCATGTCAAAGTGACTTACCCATTATTCTACATCTAATGAAGACAGAACTAAAATTCAGTCTTTGTCCCTCTGAACTAAGCACATTCTCAGCCACTCTTCTGTGTGGCTTCTGCACTGGCTTCTAGGGAGACAACCAGAATGAAGTCTGGATCTTTGCCCTGGCAATCCCCCTGAGCAGTTCCTTTATTTACAATAGCCTAGGAACCCTCAATCAGCAGGCCAGGGACCAACTGCAGTATCCTTTTTTTTTTTTTTTGCAGTTCAGAATAGCACTAAACTAGAAAAAAAGCTTTTTTTTTTTTTAGAAAACCACAACCACACAGTAAACACACCCTTCACTGTCAAAGATTTTAGCTATTGGCATTTTTTAGAGACGAGCAACCCATAGACACTCATAACACTCTGGTCTCTGTACTCCCTCACTTCCTCACCTCCTCATGTATTTATCACCACCCTTCTTCATTTCTTAGTCTAGGTCATTATCAACAACTTCAGCATTTCCATGACCTTAAGTTCCAAGCATTGCACTGAATTCACTTTCACTTTCCTGTATCTATTAGGTAATTCTCATCTTATTTGCTCTCTGGTTGATTGATCTCATCCACTTTTCTAAAACACTTGCTTTTTTTTGTATTCAGAATGTCATAGCTTTCTAATATTCCACGTTCCTCATTGGTAGTCCTTCTTTTAATTCCTTTGCTGCATCCTCATCCTTATTATGGCCTCTGAAATTAGTAACTCTTTAATTATTATACTTCTCTTTTTTTTTGTCTACTCTTAGTCCTTAGGTGATCTCAGCCAATCTCAAAGCTTTTTGCTGCAAGTATTTATCAGTCACCATCAAGTTTGTATTTCCAGTTATAACCAAGTTCCAACTTTTGTAGTTAGCTGCTGATGTAAAATCCCCACTTACATGTGTAAGAGATGTCTCAGGCTCAAAATTAAAATTCCTTTTAATTTCCTGTCCAGAACTACTCTTTCCCCAATCATTTCCAACACAGTAAATTCTCACATCATTGACAAAGAGGCTCAGATCATAAACTTAGGAATCATCTGGTATGATTTCTTCCCTTGCATCCCAGAAAGTATTAGTCAATGAATCCTTTCAGCTGCACTGGCAAAATTGTTTCCCTAGACTGACTTATTCTCAGTACCTCCTAGAGGGCTTTAGTCTCACTTCCACTCTCTCATCTTGGTTGTGTTCCTGACTGCCTGTTTTATTTATTTTTTGCTTATAATTTTGACTTTGACAGATACAATCCCAGCCAGTATGTTCCTTTTTAAAAAACCATACCATCATATTCTTTCTCTACTCAAACCCCACAGTGGCTACTCATTTAGTTTAGATTAAATTGAAACTCCTTACTTTGGTTTAGAGATTATACATCCTAAACCCTGTTTCTTTTAAGTCACCTACCCTATCACAGTAGACTTCATGATATGGGTTGTATGCACTAGTGATTTCCTCAGAGTTTGCAGGTGATGTGACTTCTGTCCGGAATGTTCTTCCACTGGATTTTTTTATGGCTTCTTTGGTTCATTTAGATTGCTGGTGAAAGCACATTCATCTCTGTGGACCACTGCATAATCAGCATCACATACCGACACATGCAGATATTTTCTAACTTTTTGCCTCATTAAGTTTTCTTCAAGATAATCATTATCAATGTTTAGATTTATTATATTTTGTTGGCTTGTTTATTGTTAGTCCCCATCACTATGAAGTCTCATTGATTGTAGGATTTTTAATCCTTAGGACATTGCCTAGTTTATTGTAGATGTTCAAAAAGTGTTTATGAATGAGTGAATTCTGTGAGTGAGTGTTTGTGAATATATGAGTGAGCTAATAAGTATAAAACATTGTTTTAGGTAAGCACTGGCAGCAGCAAAGATACCCAAAAAAAGTGGCATTTTTCCCCCTGTAATTTTGTTAATGTGACATCTCGGCTATGTGACAGAGCTGACAAATCGAATCAGGGCAAAATCCTTACCTGGGAATAGTGAGGTAGATGACTCAGCCTACTTTGTGAGCTTCTTTCCAAACTTTGTGTGGACTCTGAGAGATTTCTCCCAGCAACTAGAAGCAGATGGGAAAACCCTTCACTGCTGATGAGTACCTGGAGCATGCACTGAAGCTAAACAAAGTTACTGGGATTGATGGATGGTTGAATTAAAAATAGAGAGAAAACAATACACTAATGACAATTTCCAAGCAGATGTTAAAGATTATAGTTATGTAGCTGTGTTATCCTGACTGTTCTGTTAGAGGCAATGAAAAGATTGCTTAACTTGATCAGTTAGATCCAATTTAAAATTGTATTATATACATTTTCTTGGAGAAAGATTTTTCTTTCCCTGTTCCTTTAACTTTTGGTATTCCTCATTCATCATCAGATTATTTTTGTTCTTACTTTTTTATAAAAGTTATAAAGTTGAAGTGGTAATGTATTTGGGGTAATTAGTTTAAAGTTCATTGCATCTAATTTTTATTCTTGCAGCTATTAATAAAAAAGTAAGAACTTTAATGAGCCTCAGTTATGCATTTGAAAGTTCTTCCCAAAGAGAAAATGCTTCATCTTTGACCAGAATGCTCACAAGAAGTACCTTAAACAGCTGGAGCAGTTAGAGGAGAATCATCTGAATCCTGAATTTGTAGAACAAGTTGTAGAGTTCTATTCATACATCATCAGTGATTCCAATGCCAAGAATCTCTCTGGTGGTATCACAGTCAGTGAGCCTTGTGAGTCATTCTTTCTCTCTGCTGCTTACTGGACTTTTTTTTAACCCCATTTGAGCGAAACTCTCGATACTCTTTCAAAATTTGTTGTGGTCAGCACAAGGAACAAAAGAAAGTTTGAAAAAACTGGCTTTTTCAAAACTTAATACAGACTGGACTTCACCTTCTGAGCACATGCTCAGAATTGTCCTGCTAGGCTGACCATGTATCACCTCTTCACCTTGTGTTTTTATTTACAAATATCAAATTCCTTCACATGAATCATTTTTGCTATATGTTTTGCAGCCTACTGCAGTAGATATGCAACAGATATACGGGGCCAAAGAGGTGAGAGGAAGAAGCTGGTAAGAGACCTTGTCAAGATTTTAGAACATCCTGGTCTCTTTTGAGAATTTGTTGTTTTTCCACTATTACCACAAAGCAGCTTTTGCTACAGACTGCTTAACAACCACTTAAGTGAATACATCACTTGCCAAACTGTTAAAATGGTATTTGTGTTTTGTTGCACCATTGAGATATTTTTTGTTTATTTGGTTGGCTTTTTGGAGAGGGAAATTTGGAAATGGGACAAACACAAAGGTCATGACCCACCTACATCCCCTTTTCATCATTACATACAAGAAGAAACTAGCAGAGCTAAGAATGGAGTAAAGAAAGGCAGTATGGCAGGCACCAGCAAAGAGTTAAGGGCTGTCACTCTTTAAAATTATTATTATTTTTTAATATTTTAAAAAATAAAAGAAGTTTTCCAGTCACTGGGGAAAGTGTATTTATTTTTATACAGAGTTACTTAATTACCTCTAAAACAAGTGTTGGAAATTGTTTTTGCTGATACAAAGTATTTTAATGAACAGAATATATATATATATATATATATATATATATACACACTAAGTTTATGAATAGAGCTCAATCTATGTATTTGCTATTCTGCTTGAGTTGACAGAGTATAAAACCCCAAGTTGAGTCTAAAAGTATATCACTTCATAATTAAAAACACTAGAATGCTTATTGGGATAACTTTTTTAAAAAATGAAAATTACTTTTCTGTTATGTAAAGAATAATTTGCTAAATGTGAGAAATCATTCTTGAGTATATAATGATAAAAGAGTCACATCAGAAAATTAGAGTTTTTTAAAAACTGTTTACAGTTGGTTTGTAACAAATATACCAGCATTCATGATAACATTTTAAACTGTATATTCTGAGGTATTAAGTGTACTATTTTTTTAAAGGAGTTCACCTGTGATGATTTAATAAAAATCAGCATCTCATATTCCAACATATATGTGAAATGAGTATCCCTATCTTGCCATTTAGCCCCACAGTTAATAAAGTAGCCGAAAATAATAGTAAGTCTGGCTTGGTGCTTGGTTAAATACTGCCTTAAAGCTTCATGCAAAGCAAATAAGCTTTTCTGTGTCTTTTAAGAAAACACGGAAGACAATTCATTTTTTGAAATAATTCTGATATAGTGAAGAAAGCCCAGTATAAAAATGAATCACATCTTAAGTGATTCAGTTAAAAAATTTGGGCTCCTGAAGCAACAACCAAAAAAAAAAAAAAAAAAAAAAAAAAAAAAAAAAAAAACTAGATAATAAGGAAATGGAGGTAATTTTTTTTATTGTTAATGTTCAATCATTTTTTGAATGTCCCCCTTAAAGGAAGCTAGTGAAATATTTGCCTTAAAAGACTTTTGGTGGTTTTACTTTTGTTTTGAGCATGGGGGTTGTCAGAAAATCCCTTTCCTTTTCTCTCTTTGTATGTCTGACTAGGAACAATTGTTGATATTCATAGCATTGGAATTCTTATTATCACATGCACTACAAATGACACAAGAAACAAAAATGACCAATATTCTGAAAACTGACACTGGATCACAAAATGTGACTGTGGGAGACCAACCTTACATGTGACTGAGTCACACTCCCCTGCTGGGTGCTGAGGTGCTCAGTCACAGAAATGTGGCAGAGCTTTCCCCACCCTTCTTGGGTCCGAGGGTTGGTGTCTCATGCATGGGTATGTCTTGCTACAGCCCCATGGGTAAAGCTACGCTCACCTGTTTCTTTGTAATATAATCCCTTGCCCTGTTTAGGATAGAATCTTCCATGGAAGTGCCTTGTGTGTGTCCCCTTCTCTTACTGTGCCCTTGGGTGTGGCCTACCCAGGTATCAGTCAACCTGCTGACAGTGGACATCATGAAGATAGACTCAGCCCCCTGAAACCTGACCCCTTGCCTCATTTGAATAGCTTCTCCTCAATAAAAGGGGTCAGCGCGTGCTCTCGCTCTCTCTCTTTCTGCGGACTCTCTCAGAGGAGCCCTCACAGCGACCCCAAAGAAAAAGGTATTTGTGTCTCTTGTGTGGTTATTTTGCGCAGCCCAGTTAGCCCAGTTCAACTGGAGTGACCCCTGAGCCTTTTAGTCGCCAGAACAGAAACCCGGCATGTGACAAAATTTTCCAATTAAAAATAATCATTTTAGGAAGGAAGATGGCGGCGAGGGGAGTGCATTGCCCCCGTGTGCTGCTTCACTGTGTGAGAGTATGACAAGTCAGGACGGCTAAAGGATATCTTGTTAGGAATTTCCAGCAATAGTGGGGTGCTCCGGAACCTGGAGGAAGGATTTCCATCGCACGAGGATCGGCTACGGGGACTCAAACTCGAGAGGTTTGTCGCACGGAGGGTAACACTGCTTATTCAGCAAATCGCCCCGCGGCTAGAGTCTGCAGCGCGCGCGCTGGGAAACGAAGAGATAGCGACACAGGGATACAGCGCTGCAGTTTCTGCCAGCCGTGCAAGCACCGTACTCAGGGCTGAATTCTGGGTTCGAGATGGGGGAAGGAAGCGGTCCATCTCGGTTCTCCACACCGGTCAGACCACAGAGGAGGCCAGCAGC
>NW_026000080.1:91000-95374 GCF_001458135.2 Marmota marmota marmota | reverse complement strand
GGGAGGGTGGAGGAAGGGAAAGGCAGCGGAGCACAACAGACACTCGTATGGCAATATGTAAATCAATGGATGTGTAACTGATGTGATTCTGCAATCTGTGTATGGGGTGAAGGTGGGAGTTCATAACCCACTTGAATCAAAGTGTGGAATATGATATGTCAAGAAATTTGTAATGCTTTGAACAACCCACAGTAAAAAATTAAAAAAAAAAATAAAATAAAAAAACACCTTCCTAAAAAAAAATAATAATAATCATTTTATAAAGGTATTGGATTATAATTCATTGATTATTTATTTGTTTAATATTTAATCAGGAATGACTACATACAAAATCTGTTGCACATTAGTGTTTGAGTATTTACAGTTGAGATTATTGTATGAAGATAGATTGGATAGGAAAGGTCAGAAGAGGGGACTGAATTAGCCTTCTTGGTTTAGACAGAAAACATAGGCATTTGATGAAGTTATTATTGTTGTTAAAGTCATAGGGTTCAATAAAGGCGTTTTATCTTAGTAAGCAAAGAATGAGGTGAATATCAAATTATTTTATTTATGTGGTAATTTACTTTCAAATATTTCAGAATAAGTAGTGTGCTTAGATGCAGACTCTAATTTATACCAACAAGATGGTTAATGAACATCTGAATTGCCCTATTCATCACTGTAAGAATTAGCAATCCAGGATAGGAAGCATTCTTTTCTGAAGCAACAACAAAAAGCTGGTTCATTGGCATGAATCAGTAGAAATAATGAAGGCAGTGGCTGAAAAGCATGTGATGTGCTAGGAGAAGTGAATAGGGCCCAATACTCTTGCTGAACATGACAGGAACGTCAGCAGGATCATGGCTCACCCCATCTGCCTTGTCTTCCCCTCTAGAAATTGCTGCCCTGATTCTTCTTTCTGGGCTTGCTCCAGAGGACCCTGGCCTTGTTGCAACTTCATGGTCAGAGAAGCTGCCCCAGAGCTTTCTGCTTGTGTGTTGGTGTGAGCTGAAACTCCAAACCTTGTTTTTTGTATCCCTGTGCAGGAAATTTTAAAGTCTGACATGAAAAGTCAAGCAAGAGAATTTTACTATGAGTGAAAGTAAAGTAAGGCTCAAGCAAAAAATACTCTTGAGAAAGAGGGGTTAGTCTTCAAGAAGAAAATGACAAAGGATTCAATGCTGCTGCCTAATTTATTACTATTTGATGTTTATCAGGAGCACTGGGTTCCATCTTCTACAGTCTTTATGTATCAGATGTTTAACTCCTTCACATTGTGTGGAAAGGTTTTGACCTTTGCTGGTCTCTTCAAAACTTTCATGGTGATCTTGCCATTCGGGGGGCTTCATCTATAAGCCAGTTCTACATTAATGTGGATGCTGGGGTCAATGATAAGCAGACTTCATCCTAGGGGACCTGCTCTGTTAATGAAATTTCCCTTCCAAAATTGGGCAACCTATGGCCATAAATCCTAACTTCACAATGACCTCAGTAGACCCTGCCAGGAGTTAGTTTCATTGATTTTTTCTTTCTTGACTTGTTTGTTTCCATGTGTTTATTCTCAGGGTTAGTATATCTCTTTGCTCTACAAGTTTCTTGATTGTTCATTAAAGGCAGTTTCAAAGAAACCCTGTGACCCAGCTCTGGTATTAGTTCACATTTCACTGCTCATTACTGACCTAACAACAGAGGACTTCCCCAGATGCAGACATACTGCTTAAATGGTCCTACTGTGTGTTACAGTCAAGGTAACATCATTGGCAGAATTTTACCTGAGACTGAAGAAACCAGACTTGACCTGACTCTGATTTGTCAGCTCTCCTGTTCCCTTCAACCTTTTCCTGTATCTCTGGAGAAGAGTCCGCTCTGTTCTTCTTCACATTTCTAGTGAGTTCCTGCTTCCCATCCTCTCCCTAACATTGAAGAATTCCTTGACAAATGATCTATGAGGGCTGAATAGCCAGCTATCAGAAAAGGAGAAAGGAATGCAGGAGGGACTAAAGCAGCTCCTTGATCCAAAATACCATATGCAAGAATAGTCTAGAACCTGCCTTTCTACAAAATTGTGGGAAAAATACTTAAAGAATGTTGATTCCTTCAATGATTTAGCCACTTATTAATTTCCAAGCATGAGAGAAGTCTTTTGCTGGAAGCCTTAGCTCAGGGTGTTTATAAACATTTTTCCAATAGACAACTTGTGACTGAACTTCACAATGGGTAAAGATTCTTTTACTTCACTTATGTGGCCCTTTTCCTCACCCCTGACCCTTCCCCTGACTAAATCATGTTCACTTTGTATGAGCCTCCTGGTATTGACTGCTGCTTATTCTTTTGGCTGATCATGTGTGTTAGAGAGTTCTGATGGGGAGGCAGGGCTTCTTCCTCTGACTCATCCTCACTGTCAGACTATCTGAGGAAGATAGATCTCCCATAGGCAGCCAGGATAAAGGCCTTGGAGAAGGAAAGGAAGAGGGGAGAGAGACATCATGTCAATCTGGAAGGACACATTGGGTCTGGAGAACATCTTGTGGTTTGCTACACCCAATTAGTTTTAACCACAACAACTTCTTCTACGTTAGAACACCTGTTTCTGTTCTTCACAGCTCCAACCGCAGCAGCCCTTCCTTAGTTACCCTTGCCCATACCCCTGGCAACAGCCACTCACAAAGTAGACCCCAACTTGAAGGGCTTTCTCTCCCCAATGGAGGTGTCAAACCACAGGCATATACTGTTTTGGGGGGAGGGGACTGAGGATTGAATTCAGGGGCACTTAGCCATTATGCACTTAGCCATTATGCCCAACCTTTTATGGTATTTTTTAAAATTTAGAGACAGGGTCTAACTGAATTGCTTAGGGCCTTGCTAAGTTGCTGAGGCTGGCTTTGAACTCCTGATCCTCTTGCCTCAGCCTCCCCAGCCACTGAGATTACAGGTATGAGCCGGTGCACCTGGCAAAATTATGTACTTCTGATTGGCTTATTAAGCTGGGAGCTTGAAGAGCTTAATTGGTTCATGCTAACACTCCACACCCAACCAATCACCTGTGCTATCAGATATACCTTGAAAAACCCCTAGACAACAGATACCCATTGGCATCCCTCTCTTGCCACCCCCACTTTTGTGAGCCCTGCTTTCTTTCTATTACTCTAATGAATCCTGTTACTTTGCTCTCACCCTTGTGTTTATGGATTTCAATCCTTGAGTCTGTGAGACAAAGAACCCACCTAATCACACTCTGTGTTTTGTATCCACATAAGTACTACCCAGAGCTTTCCTCTGATGGCATCTATGGGTTCTGGGGACAGACTCAGCTGCTGGTCTTCTCATTCCAGTGCTTTTGTTCAGGGAACTTATAAGGCAGTTGAGAATTGTCTTACTACCCTCCAGACAGCAGAGCTATGCCTGTAAGTTCCACTACTCTGTCAGTCTGTGGACATCATTTTCAGTAAGAATTTGATCCTTGTCTAAAAAGTTTGGTTTAATTTCAACAGAAGCACCTGCCTCACTCCTAAGTGATATAAGGACTGTAGAGCACTGTAGTTTTTTACAATTCCATTAATATCTTAAACATTATAATTATGCTATGAGCCAAAGGCAGTGACTTCATTCCTGGGTATCATGAGTGAGAAACTTGAGGAAGACACAGCATATGTTCTCTGCTGGGAGCCATTAGCCAAGTAGGTATGACAATTACCTTGCCAGCGTACCCCATGTTGCAGTGACATTGAATGGAGGTGACCTTGCTCAAGGACCAAGGCGGATTAGGGTGTTCCCGGTTTAAGATAATCGTGTTTAGGGCGTTCCCAGTTTAGGTTCCAGGTTTAAGGTTTAAGATTATTCCTGCTGGGAATAGGGCGTATCCTGCTGCCTGAGTTCCCCTTGAGTTCTCACGGGATTCAGAGTATTTTTTGGGAGATAGAAGCCCAGTGGAGGTGGATTTGGGCAGAGAACGTGGATTTCCCCAGAACGTGATTGTAGATGGCTGGTGTGAGTTCAGGAATAAAGAGTTGCTGTTTGAATCTACAAGCTGTGTGGTGGCTCGTGATTGTGTGTCCAGCCAGACTGCGGCATTTGTGCCCAGCCAGACTGCGGCATTTGGCGGCTTGTACGGGGAACTTCTGAAGCTTGGAGGTAAGTGAAATTGCTTGCCCCTGAGGAAGAGCGAAAGAATGGGTGACCAATTAAAAAAAAAAATGTGTTATTGTTTTGATTTATCTTGTTTTTGTTTCAAGCTGCCTATCCCTAGAAATTTCTCAGACAAACTGGAAAAAATGGTTGACTAAAGGTTTGAAGTTTGTCGGCCCTGAGGAAGAGAAAATTGATACAACGATTTTTTATTCCGTTTTTGTTTCATTCAGTTTCGGTTTTGTTTTGTGTTATCTTATTGGGTTG
>NW_026000080.1:55974-87091 GCF_001458135.2 Marmota marmota marmota | reverse complement strand
GAATTGGACAACCTACCAGGCACGGTCCTTAAGCCACATTGCTTGTTGTTTAATTAATCAGAAGGGGGGAGATGCTGGGAGCCATTAGCCAAGTAGGTATGACAATTTCCTTTCCAGCGTACCCCATGTTGCTGACATTTTGCAGTGACATTGAATGTAGGTGACCTTGCTCAAGGACCAGGGCGGATTAGGGTGTTCCCGGTTTAACATAATCGGGTTTAGGGTGTTCCCAGTTTAGGTTCCAGGTTTAAGGTTTAAGATTATTCCTGCTGGGAATAGGGCGTATCCTGCTGCCTGAGTTCCCCTTGAGTTCTCACAGGATTCAGACAGTATATTTTTGGAGATAGAAGCCCAGTGGAGGTGGATTTGGGCAGAGAACGTGGATTTCCCCAGAACGTGATTGTAGACAGCTGGTGTGAGTTCGGGAATAAAGAGTTGCTGTTTGAATCTACAAGCTGTGTGGTGGCTCGTGATTGTGTGTCCAGCCAGACTGCGGCATTTGTGCCCAGCCAGACTGCGGCAGTTCTCTTGCTCAGAGAGAACAGGGGCAGCAGACTCAGGAGCATGTGCAATGCCCTTTCTGATTCAATTTAGAATACCCAATATGGTCACATTTTGAGATCTTTAACTTAATTACATCTGCAAAGACTATTTTTCCAAATTGGTTTTATGGTAACCTTCTGGGGTTTACAAGTCTGCTGGTTGGGATGTTGATATATATTTGGGGGGCACTATCCAATCTATTGCAGTCTGTTTTGTGGTCCTCCAAAATTTACATTTGCCCTAAATGCAAAGTATATTCATTCCATTCCAATGTCCCTAAAAATTGGTTTAAGACAAAATACAGTGGTAGGGCAGGCACAGAGCGACATTTACACACTCGAAGAAAAAAAAAATTAGAAGAAACAAAGTGGTCACCAGTTGCAAGGATTTTGACATCCAAAAACTGGGCAAATTCCATCAGATTCCAACACCTACAAATGATCTTCAGCTCAGCTCCATCACCCTCTGTGCCTGACATGACTCAGTGGGCCTCTGGTTCTGTGATGGCTCGAGCAACCTCTGTGCCCTCAGAGGCTTTGTCACCTCTCCCTGTGGTGGTTGCACCAGCCCCTATCTTTGCACCAGCAGTGGATGAGCTTCTCTGCTCACTAACACCTTTGCCCTTGCAGTCATTCTTCTCTTTCCTTGAAGAGTAACCCATGTGTGGGAATGAGCATTCCTCTTTTCCCATTGCAGGCTTGACAAATTTTGGAAGTCTGTTTTTCACTGGCATTTTTAATCCAAGCAGCATTTTCACTGGTACAATATTATCATAAAACTTGTGAGTCTCCTGTGCAAGTCATGAAGATTTATACTGTGAAGCAAAATGCTCCTCCAATCCTACCTCACTTGTGCATAGATGGGTGAAGGGATCCTTGAGTTACATGCCCAATCTCTCCAAAAGTGTTTTCATTCACATCCATGGACTTCTCTTCAGAGCACACTTTCCCACGAATAAATTTCCTTATTTCAGCAGGAGATTTACCTTCCTGTGTCAGGGTTTTCAGCCTTTCCACGATGACAGGTTTCTGATTTAGCTCACTGAACCATGTTCAGCAGCAGTAAAACTTTTAATATCATAATTTAAGAAATTTTTTTGAAATATTTGTAAGATCCAGTATGTGCATATAGGGTCCTGTTATCCCCTTTTCCTTATTCAATAAAATTGAGTAGAGGCCTGGCATAAGCCATAGAATCATTAGTTTAAGTTATAGACAATAGTACAAATATTTAAATATATATATAAATATACAATAAAAGATCTATCATCTCTAGATGGTAATGAAACTTAACAAAAGTTGTTTAAAGGGACCATGGTAAATGGAAACTTAATTTCTACCAAATGTATGATTTGATTTTGACTTTAATAGAATTACCAATAATTAATAATATAATAAATTGTATATAAATATTTGTACTTTGAAATTAGCTCTAGATTAACTTAAATAATTATCTTAATTTGGAATGAAGTGAAAGACAGAGTTCCTAAACTAGAAGCTGTGGCTTTTATGAGGGGCATGAGAAATATACATAGAGAGAGACATCTTTCTAGAATAGAAAATACATATGTTTAATAAGTATAGGAGAGGGATTTTGTTTTTTACTATTAACAAAATGAAATAGAAAAATATGAATATTCTTTTATATACCAATCTATGAAAAACTGTCATTATTGTTATTAAACAATAATGTTGACCTAAGTATGGGGAGTTAGTGTCTCAAATATTAATGGGTAAAAACAGGTCAACAGTATTGCTTAAGGCAGTGATCTAATTTAGAACTTTATATGACATTGAGCTAGCAATGACATTTGGGGGATTTATGTTAAGATAATCTTTACGTATAAATAAACAGTTGTATGAACATCTTTAATAGCTTTACTTAATGTAGCAAGATTAGCTCTAGTAATATGTATAATTTTGACTTTCTAATTTTAAAAATACCAACATTTGATGTAGGGCATTACCTTGTTTTTAGTTAAGGTAGAGAATGGGCTTATTACTTTTTAAGCTTTCTATTGAGATAAACTATTGGCTGTTGAGCTGACTTGATTATGGCTGTCTGTTTAATATTTTAGGGGTAACTATTTTTTAGAGTTATTTTTCTTCAGTGACAAACTGTTGACAAGGGCTCAAAATAAGACCCTGTTTTAATGTTTAGAGGCTTCCAAAATCGGTTTATAACTTAAAAGAGGAGTAAAATTTTTACCCAGGAAGCTTATTTCTCTTGGGATGAGATTAGCATTTCAGTTCTTTCTGTCCCCATGTTTCCCTTTCTCCAATTTGGTCTCCATTCAAATTATGGTGTTATATCCAAACTTGGATAGGACCATATTAACCTCTGTAATCTCTTGCAATGTCTGGGGCTAACTGGATGATAAACTCATATTTTGAAATTGGGTGACCCCCTATAAATCCAGGGCATTGTGCTGTCTTTTTGAGTCTCTCTATGAAAATAGAAAAATTCCCTAAAGGCTTACTAAAATTATTTTTAAGGCATTTTGTTTATCTCTTGGATATTAATCTGTTTTGGGGAATTATCTGTGCTCCAAACAGACTATTAGGTTCGTCCCTATTCTGTGTTATTGGGACATGGTTAAGATAAATCTCTTTTTATATTATTTTTTTGGATAATTTTTACCTTAAAATTTAGCTAAGTACAGCATAATGTTTTTCTAGGTGAGGCCAGACATTTGGCATAAATTTTGAAACATTACAATACATGTATTTTAACCTTTTGAAAATCTCTCTGAATTTGTTTTGGCCTATATTAAATTTGAGAAGTCTCCTTTGATTTTTATGCCTAGTAGGTAATTTTAAGGCCTTTTCTCATGATAGTAATTGATGCCAGACCTAACAATATATGAAAATAAGTCACCTTTTTTGATCATTGTAATTTTTAAGTATATAGACTAGCTGATCCATCCTGAGGCTATATGCAAAATAGACAATTTAAAAGAACCCTCAGTCTCTTCCTGAGAGAAGGTCTCAAAATATCCATATATCTTAGAATATCATCCCTTAAATAGGTGTCTCTTAATTGTTTTGTAAAAAATGTGATTAAGGCTATTTCCCAATGTAGGGACTAGTATACACATCTTACCTTATATTTCACGGATAATAGATTCAGTCAGAGAAATTATATAATACAATAATTTTTCAACAAAGTTTGCAGCTTTTATTGCTAAAACTAACATATGTAAGAATTTGCAGTAATTATTGGAATCAATTAAGTCTAGTCTTAAAATAGAAATTTCAAAATTGGAACTCAAGGTAATATTTGAAGACATTTATTGTTTAATCGAGGATGTGTAAATCTGATTCACTAAAATTTGGTCCTTATCTAAACAGCAAGAATGATTAGGTATAAACTAAATATTTTAATAAGCTCTGTCATGTCAGAATATGCACAAAAATTTTGGTTCACATCAGTATACTAGTATCAGGGGAATAGCCTGAAACATCCTAGAACTGATTAATTCAAATATCTATAGTCAGTCCAGTTATACATAATTTGTTTCTCAATTATTTTAACTTCTTATATTACTGTCTAGATAATCATACAAAGATTTACCTATTTAGGAAAATCCTTTCATCATTAAAATCTAGAATATATAAAGACCCTTTCTTTTACCCAAAGGTGATTTTTTTCTTCATTGTAGGCTCTCCAATGTATGTTTTCTCTCTGTAAATGCATCTTCTTCTCCTCCTAGAATTCTTTTTGATTATATTTCGAAAAAATTCCTGTAAATCTTAGAATCTGAATAATTGTTATATTTTAATAAGAAGAGATACTTTAAATGTAATGTAGCCAAAGTTTTTTGGACATCTTTGTTTTATAGAATTATATATGTCTATCATTTATAAAGGCCTGAACAATGATTTAGGAATTAGAGATAATTTGATGGTTATATTTCAACTTTAAAATCTAGTAAGTATCTCTTGGAACAAGTATATTATAGTAAATTACATTTATCTTAAATATTTTTAACTATAAAAGGCAGAGCATCAGATAAATGCATGTATAAAAAGCATAAATTACATGTTTCTTGTTGCAGAAAAACAATTAGAAGCAAACAGACATATAGTAATTATCCTGTGAATTAGAGTAAAGATTATTTAGATAACTGAAAAAATATGTATCCAGAATAAAGATATATCTTATTACTATACAATTTAAAATAAACTTTATTAAACCACATGTTCTTAAAAGTATTTGGATCCATTTAAATTTATTTTTAACTAGAGTTCACCCTTATCTCTATGTGACAGTCACAAAATTTCTGTGCACATTTTTGTCTATGTCCTGTATTAACATAGTTAGAAATCAGAAAAGTAAGAACATTTGATTGCCAAAAGCTTGTGAGAAAATCGTCTCCGATTGCTGGCCTTTTTCATATAAACAAGCATATGCAAGACATTCCTCATTAATGCAGTATTATTTAGTAATATTACAACAAAGAGAACAAATCAGTTTAGCTTCAAGAACAAGTCAGGTGGAGGGCTGTAATAAAGAAGTTTGCTGAATTAGCTATTACCTGAAAAGAAATTGTTTTGTTAGTATTGAAAATCCGAGGGGGAGGGGAAGGATTCTGACAGGCGGGCATCCTTAGGGGAACTCTGAAAAGGCGGGTTCTATAGCTCTTAGTAGAGAATCTGTGTGAACAGAAAGTGCAGGTTAGTAATTGGGAGGCGGGGCGGGAAGCCCCTTTTGAGACCCTGGGAAGAACCAAAAGAAAGCTGGGAAAATGTGGGAGATGGGGCTTACCCGCCTGTTACTCCCTCCACGTGGCTAGAAAGTTCCTTTGTGTAGAAGCATGGAACCAGAACATAACCCAAAGTTTTGCTTGAAATTTTAGGATTTTTTACCGGTTGTGCCTAGGAAGGAGACTTGTGAGTAGCTGCGCCCAGGGGCATGCCCTGGGAAGCTGCAGTGTTGTCCGCTGCCATGTGGTTGCCCAAGGCAGGGTCCTGCTGGGGGCGGAGGGCAAGCGCTCCCGGAGCTTCCCCAGTTGCATTCGTTTGAGCTGTCCACTTTCCACTGCCCGGGGTCCCTCTGTGACCACATGGCGTAAGAGTCCCACCTGTTGTCCTGGGGCCGCGGGGGGCGGGGCCGCGGGGGAGGAGGAGCGATGGGCAGGTTTGTGCGAGTCGTGGCCAGTGGTCAGTATCCCCCTAATGGTGGCACAGAGCCGAGGGCCAAAAGAGCATCCACTAGCACTGCCTTATTGTTCCGCCTGGGCAGGATCCTACGGGCAGGGAGCGGCCTGCCATATTTTCTGCGAACTGCACCTGTGCTAGCACTCTCACAGTTAATGGGAGCATTTCCTTACATCGGTACTCTCTCAGTGCATGCTCTCCTGGGAGCATCTCAAAAATTTTTTAACTCAAAAAATGGGCTCCTCGGCAGATGCTGGTGCTGTTAGTCCTTAGGGTAATCTGCATTTGGTTAGACTACGGTTACTAAGGGGCAACATATTGCTGCTGATGGGTCTCCAAACGAAAGTTAGATACCCGGTAGAATTTAGTGAGTTAAAGCCTAATATTTGTGTTAAGAGTAGCAGCTGAGTTACAGCTCACTCGGATTCAATATTTGGCAAGGATGCAATGAGAGGCTCAGCAATTTTATTAGCTCAATTTAAGTTGCCTGAATAAATCTAGAAGTAATAATAATATTAATTTTTTTTAAAAAAAGATTTATTTCTCTTGAAGTAGAGAAATTCTGGAATTTAATGTCCCACAATGAAAATAATTTCCTCTCTCTTTTCTCACTCCCTAAACACGAATCCCCGGTACATAAATCCAAAAATTCTTATTTAAAACATTTCAAAATATAAAAAATCCACATTAATTCCACAATAAGCCATAAAAAGTATGCTTATGAGAGAAGGCTATACTCATCCATATACATTTCATCAATTACCTTAAATCATCCCATGGGGTCTCCATTTAACACCTTCTAACTGAGCTGGTGACCTATGCTGGATTTGCAAAATCTGACTACATCAATAACTGAGAAAACAGAGAAGAAAGCACACAAGCACACAAAAATACCTTTTCAAAATCTGGGGCGGCTCTCAACCTTGAGAGTCCATTGGAAAGAGACAGAGCCACCTGAATTCTTTATTCTTACATGGGGGTGGGGGACACACACAAAGGGAGGTTCAAGATGGAATGTTCTTTCCCAATAAAGCAAAGGGTCAGGTTTCAGGGGATTGAGTCTAGGTTTGTGGTGTCTTGTGGTCAGTAGATTGATTGACATCTTGGTAAGTCACACCCATCTCAGGTTCTGTGTGGGATCAAAATGCAGAGTGAGCAAAAAGGACACATACATACACAGCCCAGACAGAGCAGCAATTTCAGTCCAATGTGCTCAAAATGCTCACAGCTCACACACACAACCCATGGCTGGCCCATGACAGTTATTGGTTATACAGCCCAAATGGAAAATCCAAGATGATCTCATCTTGAGAAGCTTTAATTAATTACAGTTGTAAAATTTTTTTCCAGACATGGTTATGATTACGGCTTTGAGGCATTAGCACATGGACATAAATTTCTGAGGTTACCATTGAGACTGTTACAGGTGTATATCAATGTCCTACTTTTGTGGATATCTTAAGGAAAAGCACAGAAATGTCACAGAACTTTTCCTCCATCCTGATCATGATCCCAAGCTCTGGTACACTGTAACTTTTTCTAAAAAAAAATTCTAGTGAATGAATGCATATATAACACAAGGCCTGGAAGAGATGCCTTAAGCTTATTATCTTATTAACCCTGAGAAGAAGCCTGAAAGTTAAAAATTTTATTCCTTCTTAGTAGATGAGTAAAGTTTAAGTACAGGCTGAATGAATTGTTAGAGATTTTATATTTTACAGTCAGTCCATGGTAGAAATAGGATTTGAAGTGTTTCCCATTTTATTACGATTATCTGCTATAAAAACTTACCTGTCAAAATTTATTTTCTCAAAGGGTAAATTTATTGATAGAGAAATGTGATCATTGTCTAACCATATAGGTCTTTATAATGCACAATATGATCTAGATGGATACTGTTGTTTCTGCAGTCATTTTGTCAACCACTAAAATGTTTCCAGAATGAGCAATCTGTATGTAGTAATGTGTCTTTGGGAACTCAGCTCACTTTACGTCATGTGAAAAATACATCATTTCATGACATCCAGTCTTATTTAGCACCACCATTTGTTTATTCATATTATATTTGATGAGCCTGATGCCAGGCTGAATGCTGGGAATATAAAATTGATAATGTAGAGTTCCAACCTCCAAAATGCCTGAGAGTATATATCAGTTAGGATTTGTATCACGGGTCATCTAAAGAAAAGCCTCAGAACATTGTTGCTTAAACAGTTCCATTCTCTTTCTAATAAGAATTCAAAGATTAAGAGTACTTGGATTTGTCTCACACTTGGGGCATCCAGTCCTTTTATTTTATGCTTAGCCATTGTTTTTCAGGATGGAACACCCTCACATGTATTTAAACCAGTAGATGAAGAAAGGAGGGAAAAGTCTAGATCCCTTCTTTAAAGACATAACTGGATAAAGTATCACACACACATATTACTTTTGCTGAGATTCCATTGCCATCCTGCTGCCAAGAAGTCAGGCATTCAGTTGCTGTAAGAGGTGTCCAGGAAAATATCAGATATTCTATTACAAGGAGACAGAGAAACAGTGGATAGTGGAAGATAAGTAGAATTCTCTGTCAAATTAATCATTAATATCTTAAGGTCTTCCAGTACACTGGAAAAATAGACTATATGTTATTTTACAGTAAAAATAAGGAAAATTCTCTCTCTCTCTCTCTCTCTCTCTCTCTCTCTCTCTCACACACACACACACACACACACACACACACGGGGCAGGGATTGTGCTGGAGTAAAACATGATCAAATGTAAGTTGAAGGAAAAAAATGAATTAAGAAAGATTCTAAAAGAGACGAGAGGGACAAACAGGAGAACATTTATAATGGTAACAGGAGAGAGACCGCTACCACAGGCTGCATGAGGGCAGATAGGATTTGCAGGGATTCCTGATTGATCCCGAGCTGCCCCTGCATGTTCTCCATGAGGCACATGGGGATGCCCATTTCTGAGGCCATGTCTGGGCTGTTATTTTGTCTGCAAGGGAAGAGGTGGAATTAGTTAGAATTCCTGTCTCTAAGCTTAGCAAGCACTTTTACCAGTTTATACTGCCTTCAGAACGTCACAAAATTCCCCAGTATTGCCACATATTTTGTGTTTCAGTGAGAAAAATAAGGGTATTATTTGCACAATTTGATCATATTATAGAATACTTAAAAATAGTCCAATGCAAAAATATTGTTATGCAATATTCATCTATATAAATATTGACTTATATAGATTTATCTATATTCAAACATTCTTATGAACAAAAGTTTTCATGTTTTGAGGTGCTCATTAAACAGTTTATTATAGACACTAAGAGGGAAGTAGAGCAGGTTCAGAAGAAGTTTGCTTTACAAATTGGCTATATGTAAGAAGAAATCAATGTCTATTGATTTATTGAACCAAGAATTATGTTTTGTTTACTTTGTGCATAGATTAGGGCCTAGATGCTTGTTTCTGACTTCAATGAACCATAGGTTTGTTCTGAAGAAAAGTAACTGATAAACAGCACCTGTGCTTATATACAATGTGCCTCCTGATATTGAATATTTAATGCAATCTCCTGTAGAACATAGTTCCATATGCTTTCCTTCACTTTCTGTCCTTGATCCCATGTCCCTGGATTGTTTCAGTATGATGCTAGGCCCTTTCTCCTGTCCTACAGGCTAGCACACTGCATCTTTATCTCTACCCTGCAATAGGATTCTCTTTTCCTATTTTCTAACCCAGGTATAATTTTAGATTGAACTATTATTCCATTCACATTGAGCTTATTATTTATCTACCTTCTTGTGTACGTAGATTAATTCTTCTTTACCTCTCATATTCTTTAATCCAAGTTTTGCTTTAAAACCTATTCAGTTTGCTTATTTCTTATGAGGCTCTCTGTTCAGAGAAGGTATATTACTTTGCATTCTCAAAGGTGATGATGAAGCATTTTCTGATGAACCATGACTTTTTTTTCTCTGAACAATGCTTTTTGAAAAGTATACATAATCGTACCACTGTTTTTTTAATGGAACTTAAAATAATTTTTAAATTGTGAAACATAAGAAATGAGTAATGATCTCTGCTAGTAGTGCTGTAACTGTTTCTTTGTTTATATGGTTTTCTAACTTCTCTATATCAATCCCTGTATCCTGAATTGATTCTGGCATAACTAACACATTAGTTCTTTTGTGATTCATACATATTTTATTTAGGAGTTCCATTTTCCACTGTTATTCTACATTAGTAAAGAATTTGTTTAGATATTTGCTTCTGTCCTGATGGGGCAAGGAACACCAGACATAATGCATTTCTAAACCACAAAAAAGCACCACATAGATGGATGAAGTGTCAATTTTCAAGACCCTGTGCATCAGACAACAAAGTTTAGTGATAGTGATCCCTGAGAGTTGTAACAAACAAAAGTGGGAGTGTGAATGGTCCATCTTGCTGATTTAAGAGAGATTCAAACAGTGACACAGGTGGAGAGAACTTAGTCCTGTGGAGTCCCCAGTTTGAGGGGATGGAGTTGACATTCAACAGGGGAAAAAGCACTAGAATGCTGTACACAGTACCAAAGAGAAGGAGCCAACTGCCAAGGGAGATGTCTGGAGCACTGTAGGGCCCACCTTGGCATCTGCTGGATGCTGGTCAGTGCAGCTGGAGGAAGTCCTACCAAAAGGATTAGAGAAAACTTTATGGGATAGAAGTTAGAAGGAGTGATGTTCCCACCAGCTAGCCTAGAAAACTTCAGGATTCTTAGATAATTAGAGAAAGTACATCAAAGGTCTCTCCTCAGAATTGGGTAGTAATTAATTAGGAAAAGTACACCAAAGGGTCTCCTCTCAGAATGGGGAATAATTAACCCTAACTGATCAGGGCCTAACAATTCTCCTAAACAACCTAAAAGGATAAACTGTTTCCAAAGTAACCTCAAAATTGGGTGTCTTGGGCTGGGGTTGCAGCTCAGTGATAGAGTGCTTGCCTAGCATGTGTGAAGTATTGGATTTGATCCTCAGCACCATATATAAATAAATAAAATAAAAGTCCATCAATAACTAAAAAACAAAACAAAACAAAACAAAAAACTGGGTGTCTTACGTGGCCACATCAATGTTTATAGCTGCTTAATTCACAATAGCTAAGCTGTGTAGCCAATCTAGGTGCCCTTCAACAGATGAATGGATAAAGAAAATGTGGTGTATTTATACAGTGGAATACCAGCCTTAAAGAAGAATGGAATTATGGCATTTGCTGGTAAATTGCATGGAACTGGAGACTATCATGCTAAGTGAAATAAACAAATCCCCAAAATCCAAAGGCCAAATGTTCTCTCTGATATGCAGATGCTAATACACAATGAGGAGTGAGGGAGAATAGAAGGTCATTGGATTAGACAAAGGGGAATGGAGGAAAGGGAATAAGAAAGACAGTAGAATGAATTAGACATAACTTTCCTATGTTCATATATGAACACACCACCAGTGCAACTCCACATCATGCACAACCACAAGAATGGGAAGTTATACTTCATGTATGTATAATGTGTCAAAATGCACTCTACTGTCATGCATATCTAAAAAGAACATATTTTAAAAATCTAAAAAATAAACTAGGTGTCTTAGTACATTTTATGTTGCTAAAAAGATTACCACAGGCTGAGTAATTTAAAAGGAAAGAGACTTATTCTGGCTCATGGCTCTGGAGGCTGGGAAGTCTGAAACATGGCGCTGGCAGCTGATGAGGGTTTTCTTGCTGCATCCTGATATTGCACAGGCCATTGCATTGCAAGAGAATACCATGTAAGAGAGGGAGTGGAAGCCTGTCATGTATAACTAATTATGGCAAATAAAAAAGATATAAAAAAGAAATTGTCAAAATTTTTGAAAAATCATATATTTGTTAAGAGAATTATATATGGAACGTATAAAGCACAAATGCATTTTAAAAAGCAAGTAACCCGATTAAAATGAGCAAAATACTTGAATAAACATTTCTTCAAAGAGTGGGCACAGGTATCAAAGAAGTACACTGAAGATGTGCAACGTCATTGGTCATTAGAAAACTGCCATTCAAAATCACAATGTAATGCTGCTTCCCTCCTGCTAGGATAGCTGTACTAAAAATATTCATGATAATGAGTATTGGAGAGGATGTGAAGAAATTCAAACACTTACATACTGCCCATGGGAGTGTACAATGCTATGGGCCCTTTAGAGCAGTCTGGAATTTCCCCCAAATTATAAAAGAGTTACCACATTATCTACTGATTTCACTCCTATGTGTGTACTCAAGAGAAATAAAAATATGTATATATCTGTTCATAATAGCATATTCTTAGAAGCTAAAAGATGAAAAAAATATAAATGTCCATCAATGGAAAAATGATTAAAATGTGGTCTCCATGAAACACAATGTTATTTGTCAAGAAAACAAAAAATGGATACCTCCTAAACACTGATGAACCTCAAAATGTTATACTAAGTAAAGACATAGATGAAGACCACATATCATAAAATGTTATTCATATGAAATATACAGAATAGGCAAAGAAAACAGATTAGTATTTTCCAGGGGTTGGGGGAAGAGAAACAACCTGGAGGGATTGCTTAATGGATTTTGGATTTCTATTTAGGTGATGAAAAAATCTGGAACTAGAGACTGGTCAGGTTGCTTGACATAGGGCATTTACTTCATGCCAAAGAATTGTGTCTTTCAAGATAGTTACAGGCATAATTCTGTGTTGTGTGCATTATACAATGATTTTTGTAAAACTCAGTATGACTGCAGTATGTAGATTGATTGTGAGAGGCCCCAGAAGATTGATTTCGATTGTACCATTCACCTAGGCAGGTCATGTGGAGTTTCCTCAACTGAACAGATTCTTGTAGATTTAAAAGTACTGACTGCCTTTTACTCATTCTTGAAAAACCACAACATAGAAAAAGTGCTATCATTTGATCTTAAATACAATGTTATTTTGTTCCCTCCAGAATATGTGCACTTTGGGTTGCTATGCTTCAAAATGGCCTCGTCTAAATGTTTTCTACCAGGAAAATAATCTCATGTTGAATCTATGCTGCTTAAACTGAAAGCAGTGAAGAGCTACTTTGTAATAATAGGCTCAATTCTAGGAAACATATTTCTTTTCTGTTTGGAAAAAATAAGAATTTGATTTTAAAAACTTAAATATATAGCAAACTGCAAAAAAGCATCCAAGAACAACAAAATAAACCACTTCTCCTGAAGGTGCCCATGAACCTGGCATTCTCCCCACTGGGTACTATGTCTCTCTCACGGGCCAGCACAATTTCATGGAATATGCAGCTCCTCTTTGGCTAGAGCATCACCAAAGAGCTTCACAGTTTTCCAAGTAATGGTGTCTGTGTACCACGTGCAGTTTTCACAGTATTTACGGAGACTTTTTATTCTTTGTAGTTCCTGGGGTAACAAATTATAAAAACATAAACAAGGCTTATTATTTTAATATGTGTCCCAGCATTTGTGAGGGGGTACTGGGGGTTGAACCCAGGGATCCTTAACTACTGAGCCATATCCTCAGCCCTGCCTTTACTTTTCATTTTTTTTTTATTTTGAGACTTCTTAACCACTGAGCCAAATCCTTAGTTCCCCCTTTACTTTTTATTTTTTATTTTAAGATATGGTCTTAACAAGTTGCATAAGTTCTCACTAAGTTGTGGAGGCTGGCTTTAATGTTGGATCCTCCTGTTTAAACCTCCAAAACTGCTAGAATTACAGGCATGCACCCACCGCTGCACCTGGCTCCAAAATTCTTGATAGTGAGAGACATGTGAATATGTATAAAAATAGGTTGAAATGCTTATTGAAACAGAGGAGTAATTATCAGAATGTAAGTATCAGTAGAACTTAAGCAATGAGGAAAATCTAAGTTTCCTTTATTGGAGAAATTTTGTTTGTTTTGAGAAGCAAAGTAGAATAGAGGGAAAAAAAATAGAATATAGGAAAGAAGAGAGGGGACCCACAAGGTGGAAATGGACTCGGCTATTATGAAGTCAGAGACTTATGGTTCTCCTCTAAATTTGTCATGGAAAAAAAAAACCTAGGGAAAAGGAATATTCCCAACTTGCAACTTTGGTAAAATCTACACTCGTATGTGTTTGTTGGATAGTCTTGCATTTGGGGATAGAGGTTTCAGGAGGTGCTGTATCTATTTCTGTCTCAGATTACCATAAAACCTGGTTACTCACCTTCAACATGACTGCAAAAGGTGATGACAGCAAGGTCTCAGTCAGCCCTGAAATCACCCAAATGTCACAGCAAGTTTGTGGAAATCATACCTTGATATGCTCTCCTTGTTGGGAGGGCACACAGTTCAGATGTCATGTTTGAGTTAGAGAAATGCTTTTGTTCTAATGGGGGTCCCAGCAGGGAGAAGAAGTACCCCATTTTTAGTATGTGGAAGAGAACTCTCAATGTATGTTCACAGGAAAGAGAATGAGGGCTCATGCCAAAGAGTCTCAGTTTTATGGTATAGATATGAGGTATCTTCCAAAACCTCATTTGTGAGACAATTCAAGAAAGTTCAGAGATGAAATGACTGGGTTATGAGATCCTTAATCTAATCAGTGCATTAATCAACTTGAATGGATTATCTGGGTGGTAACTCTGGCCATGAAGTCTTTGGCTAGAGGAAGTTGGTCAGTGGAGGTGTGTCTTCTTCAAGGTTTATATTTTGTGAGCCCAGCTTAGTCTTTCTCTGCTTCCTAGTGCCATGTCTTGAGCTGCTTTCCTCCACCACACCATTCTGCCATGATGTTCTGCCTTACCTCAGGCTCAGAGCAATGGAGTTAGCTGTCTGTGCACTGAGACCTTTGAAACCATAAGCCCCCAAATAAACTTTTCCTCCGCTAAAATTGTTCTATTCAGGTCTCTTGGTCACAGCAATAAACTAGCTGACTAAAACATTTGTAATTCTCTAAATTCTTTACCATATTTCATGTGTCAAGATACAGTATCTTAGATACAGAATCTGAGTTCTTTGCCTGAAGTTGGCTCTAAAATAAGCAGTGGAAAATGATTTAGAGATAACATGCTATCAAAAACTAGAGATGGTCATATAAACTGAAGCATTGAAAACAATGTAAATCTGTTTTAATTGACAAACAAAAACAGAATTTTCACTAAGGAGCTATTAAGAATATACAAACACACACATATAAAGATCTCACCCCTAATAAAAGGATCATATAACAAAACTAAGCCACATCTCCAGCCCTTTTTAGTTTTTATTTTGTTATAGGGTTTTTCTATGTTGCTTAGGGCCTCACTAAGTTGGTGAGGCTGACTTTGCACTTGTGATCCTCTTGCCTCAGCCTTCTGAGCCACTGGGATTACAGGTGTGTGCCACTGCCCACAGCTTACTTGAAGAATCCTTAAAAACATGAACCACAATGTCACCAATACCCATTTTCCAAATAGAAAAAAAAATTCAGATGATATCAGATATATTAAGGTTTGACAAATTTACAGAGCATTTGTAATTCTCTTAGAATGATATTTTCTCCCTTCTTTGGTAGGGGTACTAGGGATTGAACTAAGGGGCACTCAACCACTGAACCATATTGCTGAGAGCCACGGCAGAGTCTGTATGGCCCCTGGCATTTTGCCAACAGTATTGATTGACAGGCAAGGCATTACTATCCGCCTCTGCCGCAACTTTTGAGTTCTGGCACTATTTTGGAGTTCTCGTGGGGATTTCCGGGGATTCCCCGAGAGTTCCCATTGGTTGGGGAAGTGCAGGAGGAGGGATTTACGGGAGAGATATTTCCGGCTGGGGGTTCCTGGACAAGCGTTCGGGAGGATTCCCCGGGAGCTGTGTGAAGTGTTTTCCTGCAGTTCAAAAATAAAGTTTGTTCCTGCTTCAGTGGCTCGTGATTTGTGCCCAGCCAGACTGCGGCACCATATCCCCAGCCCCTTTTGTGTATATTTATGTAGAGACTGGGTCTCACTGAGGTGGTTAGCACCTTGCTTTTGCTAAGGCTGGCTTTGAACTCACAATTCTCCTGCCTCAATTTCTAGTCATAGAAGCTTTGGTTGTATGTATGTATGTATGTATGTAGTTTTGAGGTTTCAAATGCTCTCACACATATGTCTACCATGCTGCCTTCACAATGGCCTAGCTAATGCCAGTTCATTAATTCACTGCTGGTGCACAGAATATTGCTGATTATCTCTGAAGGCTGGAAAACGAATTATCTCATGGTGACATGTGAAAAAACTTTCATTACATATCTCTAATATTGATTTATACATGTGATAACAAACACATATGTAGATATGCAATATGTGTTTATATGAATATACATATATTCTTAAATATCATATGTCTATATTTTCCTTTTTTTATACAAATCAAATAATGTTTCTTTTGCTGCTGTAGTATCAAGACAAAAAGAGGTGAAAGATTTTTGTTGTATTTGAAGCACATATTTTTTATAAGATAGGTATTTATCTATTAAATACAAGGTATATTGGTACATGATATTTACTCTGAGAAACACAGAGAACATCTCTACAAAGTGTATAGTCTTTGTCAAAGGTAAAAGATGCTTAAGATTGTGAAAAACTTCTATAATGAAAATTATACAACAGTGAAGAAAGAAAATAAAGAAGACATTAAAATATGGAAAGACCTCCCATATTCATGTACTGAGAGAGTTATTGGTGAAACAGCTGTACTATTGAAAGACATCTACAAATTAAATGTCATCCTCATCACAATACCTATGACTGTCTTCACTGAACTAGATAAAAACAATCCCCAAATTCACATAGAGGCACAAAAGATCCTGAATAGACATAGTAGTCTTGAGTAAAAAGAACAAAGCAGGAGGCATCACAATACCTGATATCTAGGCACATTACAAGACCATAGTACAAAAATAGCATGGAATTGCCATAAAAAATGACAACTAAACCACAGGAACACAATGGAGGACCCAGAAAAAAGCCATGCATCAAAGGTCAACTGATTTTTGACCAAGGTGCCAAAATTATGCATTGGACAAAGGATAATCTGTTCAATAAATGGCGTTTGGAAAATAACATCCACGTGTAGAAATTGAATTTAGACTCCCAAATCTTGCCCTCTGCAAATCAACTGAAAACAGATCAGAGATTTTTTTTTTTAAGTTGTATATGGACTCAATGCCTTTATTTGTTTTTATGTGGTGCTAGGCTCGAAGCCAGTGCCTCACACTTACTTGCGAGGTAAGTGCCCTACCACTGAGCTACAATCCAGCCTCCAAGATCAGAGACCTTTAATGAAAGATCTGAAACTCCGAAACCACCAGAGGGAGACCACAGGGGAAACACATTACCATCTTGGCACAGATGATGATGACTTCCTTGGTAAGACTTGGAAAACATAGGAAACAGAAGCAAGAATTGACAGATGGGATTATGTCAAATTAAAAAGCTTCTGCAAAGCAAAGGAAACAATTATTAGAGTGAAGAGATAACCTTCAGAATGAGAGAAAAATCTTTGTTAGCTATTCATCTGACAGAGGATTAATATCCGAACACATAAAGAACTGAAAAAACTTAACAAAAAAATTAATCCAATTTTAAAAATGGGCCAATAATTTGAATAGACATGTCTTAAAAGGAGAAATTGAGATGGCCTATAAACATATTAAAATGCTCAATATCTTTAGCCATTAGCAAAATGCATATCAAATCCACAATGTGATTCTATCTCCCCGAGGTAGGATGGCTATTATAAAAAAATAATAAAAATAACAAATGATAGTGAGGATGCAGTAAAGTATTATTCAGTCATAAAGAAGAATGAAATCCTGTCATTTGTAGGAAAATGATGACAAAGGAAGACATCATGTTAAATGGAAAAAGCTAGATGTAGAAAGAGAAGTGTCATATATTCTCTCCCATTTGTTGAAACAACACCAATGACAACAAAATTTCCTTTAAGTATCCTGAAAGTAGAAGAGGGACTATAAGGGACTGGGGAGGGGTCAAGAGCAGGGGCCTGAAAGAGAAAGTAGGGATATAGTATAAGAGTGGATGGACATGATCTATGCACACATAAATATGTCACAGCAAGTCCAATTAATTCCTACAATTAATATATGTCAATAATTAAAAAATAAAATGCATAAAAAGGAAA
Organism: Marmota marmota marmota; assembly: GCF_001458135.2. Classification (NCBI taxonomy): domain Eukaryota; kingdom Metazoa; phylum Chordata; class Mammalia; order Rodentia; family Sciuridae; genus Marmota; species Marmota marmota. The sequence goes on along the minus strand of NW_026000080.1, from coordinate 69,241 downwards.
ATATTCACCTTAAAATATATGTTGCATTTCAATCCTATTAGATCAGTAGTAATAATGTTAAATTTTTTACAGACATTACTCATTAAATTTAATGTATTCCTCAGTACAAATTTTGTTGTAGCTGTAATTATCCTCATTTTATAGAAAACATAGTTTAGGGATTTTGAATACTTTCTATAGGAGTTTATCATGACACAAAGCTCCTGTACTTGGTTCAAATGATTAGCAAATGTGTTAAAAAAGGAAAGTCAAAATTCAGTTTAATTAGTGCTTATTATTCTTCAAAATTGGATTAGAAAAAATGGACTAGAACACTCTAGTACTATCTATCTCTACCTTCACCCTTGAATTTTGAAAGTTTGATTGTCCACTTTATAAAGAATAGCCTAAGTAATTGTGAATTTATTTTTTAATATTTTATTTTATTTTTTGCTCTTATACCAAATTTCAATGGGCTAAGAGGAACTGAAGAGACGAAATGGAAGAGAGTACCAGTGGAGAATTCCATTGACTTACTGGTGTGTAGTGATACCCACCTTCCCCTTTCTGTCCTTCCTTCCCTATGGGAAATAAGGGTTGCCACTTTCTGTCCTCTTCATAAACTAAGGGAGGACTCAAAGACCCTCTGTAAGACTGACAGGTGCTTCCTGGAACAGGGGACAGTAGCATTGGTTTATGACTCATGTCCCCAAATATCAAAATCAGTCTATGTAAGTGGATTGTGGCAAAATAGGGAAGAAGATGGTTAAAGTTGTGGACATTTCCCCTCCCTATGTACAGCTAAGCATGTGCACATGGATTTTTCTCCTGGGTGGATTCTCTGGGGGTTTCTGGACTTGGGTCACCTTTAGAGAAGCCCAGCCCAAGATGTCTACCTTTCAAGAGGCACCAACCTCAAGACGGAGACTGTATTGGAAGAGTGGATCCCCAGAAGACAGGGTTTCAGGGTAGGAATCAGAAGAAAACTACAATAGGAAAGTGCTAGTGGGAAATCATGTCAGGTGAATCTGCAAAGAACTGAAACCTCTTTAACTCCCAGAAGGCATTAACAGCAGATCAGTAATGCCTCCCCTAAGAAGGGTTTCTTTTCCTGCATCCCCTGCACTCCATGGCCACAGCTTGAAGCATCATGAACATGAACTAGTCTATTTGGTGGGAGATAGAGCTGAGAAATGAAAAGAAACTGCCATACTTCTTAACCATTTACCTGTGAGGTCAAATCTGGCCTGAGCAGTGTGTATTAGTGGTATGTGAGTGGAAAGCAGAAACAAGGGGCTGGGAAACTGAGAAGCAGATCTGAGAGGAGATTTTTAAATTTAAGTCGAGTGGAACTTTTTTGCTTTTTTGTTTGTTTGAAAGTAAAATACTATGTGAGCATAACTGATGAGCTAGTGGTAAGAAAAATGATCTGATAAAGTACATCAGAGAGATATTTTGAAAAAGAATAAAGTTGCTGTCTGTTTTCACAAAACGAGATATGAACTGTTTAAAAAGTAAGAAAAATAACTAATTTGAGGAGCAAAAATAATCTAAATCTGAAATAGAAAACAATATACTAAGTCATGAATGTGGGAGTGGATGAACTTATTTTATTTTCCCTTAAAGTCTTTGTTAAGGATCAAAGATATAGACACTAGAACAGACATCCTGTGCCTAATAGAAGAAAAAGTCACCCCAAATCTTCATCATGTTGGATTGGGACCTGACTTCCTTAACAGGACTCCAAAAGAGTGAAAAGTAAAATCAAGAATCAGTAAATGGGATGGATTCAAACTAAAAAGCTTCTTCTCAGCAAAGGAAACAATCAAGAACATCAAGAGAGAGCCTACAGAATGGGATAAAATCATTACCACATGCACATCAGATATAGCACTAACTTCCAGGATATATAAAGAACAAAATGACTTAACACCAAAATAACTAAAAACAACAAACAAACAAATAAATAACCCGATCAACAATTAGGCTAAGGAACTAAGCAGACACTTCACAGAAGAAGAACTACAGTCAACAAATATATGAAAAAATGTTCAACATTTCTAGCAATTAGACAAATGCAAATCAAAACTAAGATTTCATCTCACTCCAGTCAGAATGGCAATTATCAAGAATACAAGCAATAATAAGTGTTGGTGAGGATGTGGGAGAAAAGGTACACTCATACACTGCTGGTAGGACTGAAAATTAGTCTGACCACTCTGGAAAGCAATATGGAGATTCTTTAGAAAACTTAAAGTGGAACCACCATTTGACCCAGTCATCCCATTCCTTGGTTTATACTGAAAAGACTTAAAAACAGCATACCTCAGGGACACAGCCACATCAATGTTTATAGCAGCACAATTCACAATAGCTAAACTATGGAACCAACCTAGGTGCCCTTCCAAAAGATGCATGGTAGGTATTCTGACTGTGGAAACAGACAGCGAAACATTCCCCCGTGAGCAAACTCCTGGTGGGGGGAGGGCATAACTGGCGCCTTGATTTCCACAATTGGAATGCCCAGCAGTTTTCCCCTGAGGCTATTAAGATATGGGGATGCACTATCTGGTTTTCATAGTAATGTCCTTGGATGTGAGAGGCTTTGTGTTTGTATTAACCTGGACCTCATCTCAGTTATCTAGCCTTCAGGGTTAAAGGAATACTGGTTAGAGTGTAGTCATGGTGATGAGTAATATGTAACCTTTTTAAATAAACTCAGCAGGAGGGAGGAGCGAAGACTTCTTCTTCTTCACTTCACTCCTCTCCATTCCACTTCTGTCTGCCCTCTTGTACCCTGTGTCTGTTCTTTTGTGGTTCTCTTCACAGGTTTTCTCCACAGGTGTTCGTTACAATACATAGATCAAGAAAATGTGGTATATATACACAATGGAATATTACTTAGCCTTAAAGAACAATAAAATTATGGCATTTGCAGGTAAATAGATGGAGCTGTAGAATATTATGCTAAGCAAAATAAGCCAATCCCCGCAAACCAAAGGTCAAATGTTTTCTCCGATAAAAGGATGCTTATCCATAATGGGGGGAAAGGTAGGGAAGAATGAAGGAACTTTTGATTGTGCAGAGGGGAGTGACAGACAAAGATGAAAAATCAAGAGGGTTGCATGTGATGTGTAGGAAAATAGGAAGATGCCTCATATTTTTCCTACTGTAGGAAACATAGGATTTATCTTCAGAGATCTTTGTGGAGAAAGATCTGGTTGGCTTTAACGTGGAGAAACACTTCCCACACTATGTGTGTGTGCTTCCCCATGTGGAAGACAGAGTAAACTGCCTTCTAGACTCTCCCTGTGAGAGGCATGTGATTGAGATTCTGCCTTGCAAATATACTTTGGTGGGACTTATCTGGAGATATGAGCAACCCAAAGATGCAGCTTTTCTTTCGGGTAGTGTTTGCTTATTGCAAATGTGAGAAAGGGGAGGGAACTACCCAGTGAAAGCCACCACTGGAGAGCTTCTGGCCTTTCATCTGGAGATCATGGTGGCCGGTCCTAGTGGCTGTGGCATCCTCTTGAGACACCTTCACTGTATGGTGGCACCATTCTTGATGGAACAGCTGGAGCGTCTGACTCTCTCATCCTGCTGGGATATCTGTGTGCCACCTACAGTTCTTAAAAATTAAATTAGTTTTTATATAAATTGCTAAGGAAATTGTTATTAGCCATTAAGAACTCTAAATAACACACATTCTAAAACTATTGTGGTGGTTTAATACATTTTAACAACAAATTATTCTTGATTTTACATTCTGTTATCAGGTCATAGCAAACATGTACCCAAGTGACTTCTAAGAAATGATGTCATGGTAGGAAGACAGAGGAAATAAAAGGATGCAAGAAGGTTCAGATCTTGTAAGATTATAGTGAAGATTCTCAAAAGGACAGAAAGGAATTTATTTTACGTTTGAATTAAAGCTTCTTGTTTTGTGATTGTAAAAGTTATTCTCTAAACTGTAGGAAAGAGAAAAGACTAAAAAATGGGGATTAGAAAACAGAGATGTAGGGCCTAGGAATAAGGCAGTAATTCCCCAAAGGACATAACTAAACGGAGAAGTGGAGCCTGCACTCAGACTTGCATTCTCAACAGGGGAAATTCCTCTGTTAGTATCCAGATGTCCCATCACTGAGTAGCAGCCTCTACCCAGCTGAGAACTGTACACTGTGTGTGTCCTGGAGCCAAGCGAGGTGTCCAGGATCTCCCCTGTTAACAGGCAGTGTTAACAGACCCAAGACCACTTGGCAGGTGTGATGCTCCAATGTGCCCAATAGATTTATTCAATTTTGTCAGATATTTTCCCATGTTGAAAACACTCTAATCTTGTCCCAGAACAAAAGTAAATCTTGAAAAACAGCATGACAGTATCAAAGGGTGGAACATGTGGGGGAAAAACAATCCATTCTGAACAGAACTGCATGACGTCTCCTCAATGTAGAAAGCAACCCAGTTATGCAATTTAACCTCTCTTTTGAGTTCCAGTTCAAGATTTCAAATATAAAATCGCTTCAGTTATTGGTATTAAGAAAACATTGCTTTCATATTTAAATTTTAACTCTCATGGTCCAACAGAAATGCATCTTGATTGCAAGTTTGGTTGAGTGGCAGTTGTTTCACATTCTAAAGTTCCCTGCTTGATTTATTCCCTGGGAAGAGGGGACTAGACAGAGTTCTTTTCTTCCTTGGATCTTTAGAGTATGTTACATGGTATGGGAAAGGGTAGGGTGTGGATATGGCTATTGGTTTGCTGCTTTCCATCTGATTTGATTTATCTGTTGCTGAAGTTTCATGCTCTCATTCTTGAATCCCTCTTCGAGAAGTCGATCCTATTCCTAAAGGAAACTTGTACAGCTTACTGTGATTCCCACATTGCCATCTTAGTTCCCCTTTGGGTATTTCTATTAATCCCTCAAGAACTTTTGACACTTGTTCTTGACATTCTTTCCTCCCTTAACTTGCATCTCCCCCGCCCCCTCTGTCTTAGTTTCTCCTGAGTTTCCTATTTCTGCTAACATTTTCCCTAGCCTTGCTCCAGCTTCAGAACTGATGTTGTCTTATAATTTCTAAAATATCTATGGCCTAGAATTCCATTCTTGAATCCCTTCACTCATATGCAACACAATTTGTGGTTGTGTGTGTGTATATATACACACACAATCACAAATATATATATATATATCCTTATCTCTGATTAACACATGTGTAGCTAGGTAAGAAGGACAGACAAAATGCAATGGGAAGGTAGCTATGTGATGCAGAATCAGAATTTAGTACAAGTCTCCAAAGTCTGGGTGGCAGATGCAACAAAAGTATGTTGAAACCACTGGAGCCTGAAGTAGCCCATAGGATATTCCTGGGCCAACATGCAGATTCAGTACAAAAGTGGAGTAGTACTCAAATAGCCAGAATGTATTGGCCATATGAACACTCAGCCAATTTGCTTAAAAATGGGTAGTTGGTCAAGAGTCTTCTACTCATTATTGTGCTCCCAGGTATCAAGTTATACTAGTTTTGGGAGAAACAAAAATCCCGCTTAGTAGGATGGTTGTATCACTATGCAGTCCGATGTAAAAAGGTTATCTATAGCTCATGGAATCAAAGTGTCCTTATTTAGCAATTGAGAAAATAATGGTCTCTGAGCCATTAGGTGAGGATTTGATCACAAGTGCCTTACAGCACTTGTGCTATGCTTAGTAATTAATAACTACTGTTTAATAACAATAGCATAAGGAAAAATTTCATGGTATTTTATCCAGCAACTAGATAAATTTTCATAGCCAGAGATGGACAGAGATAAAAGCAGATAGGAGATGAGAAATGTAGTAGCGTAACTGGATGGGATATTCTTCTTTTGGAGGCATGAAGTTCTCATCCTTACACTTTGTTTTTGACTTGGGGCACTGGAAGAGAAAACTGAGATGTTGTGGTCAAATACCAGAAATTTCAGAGCTGGAGTCCTCTCTTGTTCCCCCATTGCCTGGGCCCTGTCCTGCTGCATCTTCTCAATCAACTGATTCACATGTTCCTGGTAACTCTTTTCTTTCTGTTCCATGATCTGCACATTCTTCCTTTGGATTTCTTCCAACATTTTCTTTGTAGCTTCTGCAGATTCAGCCTTTATATGTTCCACTGAGGAAGAAAAGCAAAGAAATACAGATGTTAAGTTGTACATATTTCTTGTGTTTTTACCCTTTAAAAAATTCTTATATCATTGAGAATTGTGGTAAATTTTGCATCAGAAGATCGATGATTGAACATGCCAGTTAAGGTAAAACTACCAGAGAACTAAGAATGATACTTGCTATTCTCTTCCTTCTTTTCTTCCTCTCCCTCCTTTCTTTCCTCCTTCCTCCCTCCCTCCCTCCCTCCATCCCTCCCTTCCTTCTTTCCTTCCTTCCTTCCTTCCTTCCTTCCTTCCTTCCTTCCTTCCTTCCTTCCTTCCTTCCATTCTTTCTTTCCCTTTTGGTACTGGGGATTGAAACCAGGGAGTGCTTAACCACTGAGCCACATATCCAGCCCTTTTTAATATTTTATTTAGTGACAGAATCTTCCTGAGTTGCTAAGTGCCTCACTTATCTGCAGAGGCTGGCTTTGAACTCCTGATGCACCTACATCAACCACCCCAGTTACTTGAATTAGGGGCATGGGCCACCACGCCCGCTGCTATTATTTCTTTATAATGATAATTTTATGTGGACCAATACTGTCAACAAACACTTCTAGGCTTTCCAACTAGTCTCAGTGTTTTCAGTTGTTCTCACCTGCAACCTCTTTTTCTTTTTTTGTGAATGAGTGATCAGTTTGTAGGAGTGCATCTGCCACATCCTCCTTGTAATCCAAGTATTTTTGCAACATCTGTTCAGCCTAAACAGGAGCATTCAAATGAGGAAATAGAGACTATGGATTAAAGAAAAACCAACCTGCAATACATCTCTTAATTCAAGTGTTCCCAGCCATGTAACAATTCATTTTACAATTCAAGTAGCATTTCAAAGTGATTAGGTCTAAAACTTAACCCTGGATTCCCTGTCAAACTGATCCTTCCCAGTCACTTCAGTTTTAGCAACTAGTAACAGTTCATCCAACTATATCCTTGATATCTTGTTTTCCCTTCACATGTCCCTCATATAACCATCAGATATTACCAGAACCTGTCACTTGTCACACACTGCACCAAAATACACTAGCCCAAGGCATCATCACCTCTTACCGCAGTCAGTCCTTCTCAGAGCAACAAGAGTTTTGCCATATTACTTTCAGAAAAAAATTACTCTTACACTCAAAACCCTCTATTGACGTTCTTTCTGTTCAGCCAAATGAATTTCAAGCTGATTTCAGTGTCCTTCAAAGCACTCATTTTTCTGGCCTCTGGCTTTATCTTCTGAAGACTCTTCTTTACTTCCTGCTCACAGCACATAATTTTTTTTTTTTTTTGCTACTCCTGGAACATGAGCCAATGAATTCTTCAGGGACCTTTTTTGTTGTTTGAAACTTCCTTCTCCTACATATCCTTTTGTTTCGCTGGCTTCTTTGAATAGTCTGCTGAAATTTTACCTCATCTGATATAATCATGTTAAAATACTGTATTTTATGTTCAACATCCCTTACAGCTAGGGTGCATAAATGATTAAACTCTTGCCAAAAATATAATCATAAATATTACATGGTAAATCTTGGAAAGCTCCTAAAGGGAGTCTAATCATAGCCCTTCTCATGTCTAAAACACTCCCCACCTTTTTTTCTCCATCTACAAAATGGAGCTAAAGGCTGACACAAACAGCCCTCTTAAAACATGAACTCAGCTTGAGGCAAACCTTGTACAAAGATGCTGGGACTAAGACAAATGTGGGATCATCAGAGAAGCACTGGGTGCTCTCCTCCTCACTTCTTGGATGCAAGAAAGAAACTTTTGCTCTTTTGAAGCCATTGGTGCTTTTTCTCTTCAAATAATATGTAGCCAAACCTAATTCTAACTGATGTAATCTGAGAATACCAGTCTAGAAAAATTGTTAACGGCACAGATCATGTTACTCAGATTTGCATACAAGCAGTACCACTTGTTACCTGGGTGATCTTGAGACAGTCTTTGTCCTTTTCTGTGCCTCAATTTTCTTTTTAAATTAATGGGTATATTAATAATAAATAGTTTTTTGATTTGATGTGATGATTAATTGGTTTAAACTCTAGAACACAGTAAGAGCAATAAAAGTATTTATTGCTACTGTCATTAAAATTATTTGTAAGACATAATTTGTTTATTACTGTTTGTACTTAGAAAGAACTTGCTTTTCTTCAGTGAATTTGCCTTTTATTTCTGTTTTTAAATTTATTTCTCCCCAGCAACTTGACAAGTACCTTACACACATGTCAAAATGAATTGTTGGAAAATGACTGGATGATTGGATGAATGAATGAATTTCACAAACATCTTTGGGGACTGTGTGATCCCAAGAAAGAACCTATGTATCTCATGGTAAGTTCTCTTACTGAATGAATCAGTCAGTGGGCAAATAAAAGGCAGAGGCACTGCATACCAAGCCCAGTGTCTTCCTTGTTTCCAGGGGGTTTAAAAGAGTCTTATAGGGATTCTGACTGTGCAAATATACAGAGAAGTGTTCCTCTGTGAGCAAACTCCAGGGAGGTAATAGGAACTCTCTTTCCCACCCTTAGAATGCCCTGTGGTTTCTCCTAGGAACTAGTAAAATAACTAAATACATGTGCAACATCTAGCTGCAGTGGCAATGACTGTATGAGAAGGCTTTATGCTAGAGTCTTATGAGCCTCGACCTTGATCTCAGGCACATAGTTTCTGGGAATAAAGGAACTTGCTTGTTAGGAAACTACAGTGTTTCACCAGGCTCCAGTGCTCCTGGATCTGCCTGCCTAACAGTAACAATGGACTTTCTTGAGAGCAGCACAAAGTTCCTGACATTACATATTGTAACTGTAAAATGTAACTACAAAATAAGCAATCTTACTGATAGAATACACAATAATGTAGTTATGGTACTAATGACCTAATGTAACCTATTGATATACATAAACCTGGCCACTTGGACAAGCAGCCATTTTTCCTGCCTCTGCATCTTGTCTCTGTGTCTCTTATTATTTTCCTTACAGAGTCTCCTCAGCAATCCCCAGAAATGGTACCAGCTACATCTATCCCCTTTCCACGATCTATCCTCTTTCCACGATCCTGATATTAGTTTTTCTTCAGCTCTTATTTTTTCTGAATAAAGAGATGGTAACCGCCTGGCTTAGAAAATGTCCCCTGCTTCACTTCTTCTTCCAGAGGACCAAAAATATCTTGAAATAAAGTTGTGCAACTATCCGGTGATCCTTCCCTGTTTTGCTTACAAGGGTCATCTCGCTTTCCTTCCAGATGGACCTGTAAAGCTACCAAACAGCACAGACAGAAAAGTGAACCCCTGAGCAGAAGGTTAATCACAGCTACTGGAAAATGCTTCTCCTGTAGAAACTGTGGCATCTAAATGGGAACATTCTCTTCACTTCACCATGACATCCTATAACATCCCTAAGAAAAGTTCTTGCTGCCAAAAATTTTTTATTTGTGATTTTCTGAAGCTGTCTTCCCCTAGATTTCCTGCTTTCAGAGAGTGATTCTAAAGCACAGGTATTATTTCATATGAAGCATTTATCTTTCAGGTTTCTAATTTCAGGACTATTTCAGAGCACAGGCATGGGAGTGAGGCAAGCCTACATGGATTTTCTGAACCCACTTCACTGGGACTTTGTGACCTTGATGTGAATGGACTGAGGATTCCATATCTGTGAACCAGAAGGAGCAATAACCATCTTGAAGATTATATGAGGTGATGCAGACTGTAAGCCAGGGTGACTTTCTAGAAGTACTGAGTAAAAATAAATAATTAATTAATACATTCTTTAATATTAGAATATTTTTGAATATTTTATAATAGGCTAATGAAGTAATGATGATTATATCATAATTATACACTTTGTTGTGGAAGATATGGAAAAATTAACAAAAATGGACTTTTTTTTACATAAAGATCTTATTATCAGTGTCTCTCTCTTGGTTTTCTATTTTTTTTTCTGTCAGCATACATAAAAAGCGATAAATTATTAGGATTATTTTAAAAAGAATTTCATTCCCCCAGATAACTAGCAGGGAACACAACAATAATGTGTCTTCTTTAACTTTAAAGGAAAAAAAACTAAATTAAGAATCTTTTTATAAATGCATTGTACAATTTAGGTAATTGCTAAAAACATAAAATGCATTGTTCAGAAATAAACAAAAATGACTTTTTGGTGGGAATCTTGGATTTTTAGAGAGTGAAGACTAGGCATAATCTTTCAATAATGATTGCAAATATGTATACATTAGTGAGTTTTACTGTTCTGTGGTCCAAGAAGAATACTTTTCTCAAGAAGGACCAATATTTTTCTGCCTGTCATGACACAGAACACCAAACATACCCCTAATTCCTTCTGGAACTTTTGGCCAACATCCTTAAAAGAGTTCTTCATGAAGACTTGTATGGCCTCTCTCTCACAGGCCCTGTGCACGTCCAACAGTTCCTTGAGGATCTCTGTGCGCAGCTGCACCTTCTGGCCCATCTGCTGGTTATAGTGGGCAAAGGCCTTCTGCACAGCAGCAGAATTCTCTATCTGGGCCAGGGCCAGGACTACATTTTCCATGCAGGGCAGATCCCCACTGCAGATGGCATTGAATAGGTCAACACCAGGCTCTGTGGACCTATAAAAAATAATTTTAAAAAATAGTGACTGTCAGCTGATGGACAGAGTACTCAGTATAGTTTCAAGTAAGCCTCACAGATAATAATTTTAACAATTTCATTAGGAATAACAGTGATGGAATAAGCTGTTAATCTCTAGGTTCACAGGAGATTAAACCTTCTTTGTGTCCCTTTTTTCCTAAAAGGAAGATTTGGGTCAAATGGATCAGGGTAAAGATTTTGAGGACCTAGATATTGGGTACAGGTCTTTTATAACCCTTCATAGTTATTTTTTCACTTCTTTTCTCCCCTTTACTTCCAATTTCCTTTTGTTGCTATGTATAAAAAAGGGCAAGGAGAAAATTTAGCGCTTTTTCTTTTCTCTCCTTGTAGTACAGGTAACCAGCCCTGTGTCTGGTCTATGTAAATGGGTCTTCCCAAATATGCTCTTACGAGAGCTTCTGGTAGGTGACCAGTTCACCCAGGTTTGCCAGGGTATTGCTGGTTGCAGCCCTGAAAACCTCTCACCCCAGGAAAACTTAGCCTCAGGCAAGTTAGAGTAGCTGTCATACTACAAGAAACAGCACTTCGCAACTCCATCCTGGGCCTGCTCTTTCTATAGTAATAAGTAATTTCTCTATGTATGACTTGTGATTTGTCTTTCCTTCTTTGACCTTTGTTAAATTCTGGATTTGTATATTTAAATGCCTGTATGATATCCCTTACTGTATACATCAGATGAAACTCCAGATTAAATACTTAAATAAAAACAACTGCATCCACTCTGAAAACCTAGTCCTCCTGCTATTACTATGTCAGTAAGTAGTATACCATCTGAGTCGTTGTTGAGCTTGAAACTGTGGAGATAGGCTGAAAACATTCTTCTTATTTCCTCCATACATCCATATTCCCTTCATTATCAAGCATTTTGGATTTGACATTCAAAACATGTTCAGATGTGATCCACTTTGACCATTTCCACTGCCATAATCAGTCCCCAATTAAAACTAAACAATTACAAAGAGGAGCTACCTTATAATTACTTCCCTAATAGAACCCAATGCATTTTTTAAAAAAATACTCACAAAGATAGGTATAAATATAAATCAGAAAACTTGACCTTGCTGCCCAGAATTTCCCCAAATCTTTTGGAGGCCTTTCCTGTTCATATTTACATATTTGGACTAACCAAAGCAGAATTGTCTGAATTTACACATTAAATGGAAATATTGAAATGGATTAAATTTACCCTGCCCTAAAATTGAGAACAACTTTCTTATTCTGAATATAGAAGCTGAGTGGTTGACCAGTCACTTCACAGCCTAATTGGTGCCCAGGAAGCTGAGAATGGAGATTGCCCCTCACCAGGCCTGTCTAGCACAGGTGAAATCTGCATGTGTGTATCCCTGCCTTTTGTCCCACCTCACTGCCTCTTCTCCTTTAAAAGCTTTGCTCACCTTCAGAGATTTACAAGAGGGATTTTTTTTTAGTATCACTTTATACTTGTTCATTTTATTTTCAATTTTGCTCTTTTAAAATACAACATCTGTAATTTTGCCAGGATGGTTATTTCAAGTACATTGGTTTTATGAAATTTGTGATATATGGTCTCATTTACCTTGTAGTTGCAAAATCTAAGCTAAGCCAAGTTGTTAGAGGAGAAACATGACCTATATCTTCTTCTTCTTTTTTTCTTAATGTTTTAATTAGAGCATTACAGTTATGCATTATAGTGGGGTTTGATATAATCATATATGCATGGAATATAGTTTCCTCCATTTCAGTTCTAGTACATTCTCTTTTTCTCCCCTCCTTCCTCTTCCTCTACCCTACAGGTCTTCCTTCTGTTTAGTTGATGGTGCTTTATAGATAGACACAAAGGTGGAATTCACTGTGGTATATTCATATATTTACATAAGATAATTTGGTCAGATCCTTTCGCTGTTCCTTCCTTTTTACCTCTGTCCTCCCTGCCCCTCAATCCCTTGCCTCTACTCTGCTGATCTCCCCTTTGGTTTTCAGGGGATTCTCCCCATGCCATTTTTCTCCCCTTATTTCGCTCTAGCTTCTGCTATGAGAGAAAAGGAACTTTACAAACAATAAGTTTCTTCTCTTTTCCTTCAAATCTGTTTTTTTGTGTGTGTTTTTATTATTTTTTATTTTTTTAAATTTTTATTGTTGGTTGTTTAAACCATTACATAGTTCTTGATATATCAAATTTCACACTTTGATTCAAGTGCGTTATGAACTCCCATTTTTACCCCGTATACAGATTGCAGAATCACATCAGTTACACATCCATTGATTTACATATTGCCATACTAGTGTCTGTTGTATTCTGCTGCCTTTCCTATCCTCTACTATCCCCCCTCCCCTACCCTCCCCTCCCCTCTTCTCTCTCTACCCCCTCTACTGTCATTCATTTCTCCCCCTTGTATTATTTTTCCCTTTCCCCTCACTTCCTCTTGTGTGTACTTTTGTATAACCCTGAGGGTCTCCTTCCATTTCCATGCAATTTCCCTTCTCTCTCCCTTTCCCTCCCACCTCTC
>NW_026000080.1:23-53855 GCF_001458135.2 Marmota marmota marmota | reverse complement strand
TCTTCATTGTCTGATGTTCTATCTTCTAAGTGTTCTACTCTGCTGGTAGTATTCTCAATTGAGTTTTTAAGTTGGTTTATTGCTTCCTGCATTAATAGGATTTCTGTTTGTTTGTTTTTTATAACAAATCTATCTTCCTGTATAGTTGATCTTTTGCTTCTTGGATTTGTTTATGTAATTCATTGTCGAAGTGATCTTTCATTGTCTGATTTTGCTGTCTGATGTCTTCCTTGAGACTCCAGATCATCTGAAGCATGTATATCCTGAATTCTTTATCTGATATTCCATCTGCTGCAGCTATTACCTCTTCTAAGGTTGAGTTGAGCTGCATTGTTTGTGGTCCTTTCTTTCCTTGTCTTTTCATACTGCTCAAGTTTCTTTCTGCTTGGTGAAACTGTTGTGTTATTGAAATTTTCCCCCTATATATTTATATTGCTCTTGTATAGTTGCAAAGTCTCCCTTGCAGGGGCGGGCGGCGGCTGTGCTCCTCCTCCAATTGGGGTGATTTGTCTACCACGCTGACAGGCCTCTGGGCCTGTTCTGCCGGTCAGTCGCAGGTCTGCCTACCTTGCAGGCATGGGCGGCGGCTCTGCTCTGCCCCTCCTCCAATTGGTGTGACGTGTCTACTACGCCACCGGGTCGCTGGGCCTGTTCCGGGTGCGGGCGGTGGCTCTGCTCGGCCCCTACTATAATTCCAAATCTGTTTTTTTTTTTTTTAATAAAAACTCTTTTTTTTTTATAAAGTAGAAGATGAAGATTTCTGAAGCAGTGAACATTAGGACTCCCATCTCCCTCCATTAGTGCCACCTTCATCTGGAGAATGTAGGGCCAAATCTCTCTTTGTATTTGAAACATAGATGGCATCCCAGACTTCGTCCTGGTTTCTTACAAGTCTGTTCTAGGGCAGGGTCTGGTCAGACTTCAGGACTCAGGCTCCCCAGTGGCTGCCTCCTCTGGCTGTGCAGAGCCTGCCAATCTCCCAGGGCCCTCCTGCTGCCCAGTTGCTCCTTCTTAACTCTTTGCTGTGCCTCAGCATTCACCAGCCTTTCACTGGAGCCTATGTCTCAAGTCTGATCTTTAGTCTGTTGACTTTTGGCTCTGTTGTGTTATCAGAATTTGTATTCTTATTGTATGAAGATTTACTGTTTATTATTTACTGCTTATTATCCTCATTTGCCGTTTATTTCAGGTCATGAAGACATCATTACTATATGGGCTGATGAATCAGGCTTGGTGTTCCTGTGGACTCAATTTTGTATAGAGTATTATATACACAAATGCTGATACTTCCTCTTTAACCAGAGCTAGAGAATTGAATAATTTGTAAATTTCATAAAATTAAAAGGAGTGAAAAAGTCTCCCATAAATGAGATAGGATAAAAGAAATAAAAAATCGGTAGAATGGAGATATAAACGAATGACAGGCTACCTCTTGATATCCCCAGGATTGTAAGGGAGCTCCTCTCCCACATCTGCCTCTGGAGTAGCCTCTCTGGGACACATCCATTTCAGAGAGAATCAATTCACCTGATAAACCGTGTCCCACCCCTGCCCTAGTCTCACCTGGAGTGAGGAACCTCTAGAGCTGGGGAGAAGGCAGCCTCCAGGAGGTGAAGAGTGCTGATGGGCTCCTTCCCTTCTCAGTTTGGCCACATTGCTTTCTCATTCCTTTTTCTCTGCCACTTTGCTTTATTACCTTATTGCTCCTGGGACTTTACAGACTACCTTCAGTGAACTGATGAGGACACATTTATACAAAAAGCTATCTCTGGAAAAAAAAAAGTCTAACAGGCAAGTGAAAGAACTGAATACAAAACAATGACTTAGCAGCCATAAGAGAAATTCCAGAGAATGCGGATGGGAGGATTTTATAGGATTTCTCAGTTTCAAACTTCCATTTGAAACAGGCCAAATTTGGATGCCTCCCATCTGAAATGGGGAGTGGCTTCCTCAGGCTGAGAGTGGAGGCTGTGGATGAGGCTGTGTGTGTCCCCGCCTGTTCCCTCCCCCCACCCCAGGCTCCAGAGAAGCTGCTTGGGAGCAGAGATTGTCCCACAGGCCTGGCTAACACAGACCAAACAAATCCTCACATGAACATCTCCTGCCTTTTGTCTCATGTCCCTTCTCCCCTGCCTCCCCTCCTTTAACACTTCTGCTCACTTTCAGGGATTTCAAAGATGGAACATTTTGAAGTAAATAAATTTTCTCTCTGTTCCTTTAAAGTTGGTTTTGGATAAAGTCTATTTTACTACCAATTTGACTCTGAATATTTCTGGAGCAGCAAGCCTTGTAGCCTAGCCTCTTTCCTCCAGGGTGGTAATAGAGCCATTTGGAAACACAATTGGAGGAGATCCTAAAATCTGTTTGCCCACTAGGTACAGGTGCACATACCTGTAATCCCAGGGATTCATTCACAATGGATCTAGTTAACCTGTTTAGTAACTGAGGACTGTAAGTGCCTTGAGGGATACATCTACATCTTAACCACCTCTGACTCTAAGCACCTAACCCAAATCCTGGCACTTAGTATTTAATATGTAATGAATAAAGATGAGGATCACTTTCACTTACTGCACATGTGACTATGATAATCTTTACATACCTTGTCCTATTTCATTCTTGAAATAAATTCTTTTACCACAATGTTACAGAGAAATTTAACAACTTGTTAAAATAGTGGACCTAATAAACAAAATTTGAACCCAAGATGTCTTGCTTCAAAACCCACACTATCATGAACTTCTCTAAAATGCTTCTGTTTGTTGAGTGAACAACAATCATGTTTGCTATTCAGCAAGTGCTTTTTAATGCCACATTCTGTACATATATCATTTAAACCTCACTGTGTTGCTTCATGAAATGAGGTGTATATTTTCCTTTTTGCTAAGGAAGAAAATGGATCAGAAAGGAGGTAAGAGATGTATGTCTTCCTAAATCCATTGAACTACACCAATCAAGTCACTGAATGAGATTCAGAGTTGGAAATCAATCTGATTAAAACCCAAATCTCTCTGTTATAGGGCTGGGATATCTAGGAAACTGAGAGAGCATGAAGGCCCCCTTTCAAACACACAATCAAGTCAAAAAAATTTCAGATTTATCTCTCAGAGTAATAGATATGAGTTTATTAGAAGGAATAGGAAAAGGAAATGAGTGATACTCCCAAGGAAGAAAGTGGGTTCTCTTAAAGAGGAGAGGGACAGCATATGTCTCCTCCCTCCAGTATTATTGGGGGTCCCAGGGAAGATTCCAGAGAATCGCCAGATCAGTCTCCTAACTTTTGACTGATAGCAGATTGACCTCAAACTTTCAAGTGTCCATAATGAGAGAGGGCCCATGTAGTCCATCTGACATCACTGCAGAGTGTCACTTAGTTTGATATGCCCCTTGGTGGCATCTAGTCATCGAAAGTAGCACTGAGAGCAGGCAAGGGGGTTCTGGTATTCAGCAACATCAGACATTTTATGGGCAGTCCCCAGCTTGTCCCAACTGCCCACACTCTTTCGTCCTGCATGCTTTAATCTACAGTGTAGCCAAGCAGCAATTTCTTCTCCTAGGGCTTCCTCCAGCCATCTTATTTCACAAGTTCATCAGCTCACCATTGCCTGGAAATTACAGAGGGCACTGGGCAGTCACAGGATACATTGTGACAGCCTTGTTTTACACATAACTCCAAATGTCTCCCATAACTGATTTCCCTATAATGACCTGAGTTTAATCATCCTCTATTTTTGCCTTTGAGACAGCCACATAGTAAGTTCTCTGAATCTGTCCCAACTGTCCAAGCAGATAGTCAGTGGCCCACTTATGTGAGTAACAACCATCTAGACTGCTCACAACTCAGCCCATTGGTTGTTGTGTGCTTGACTTCATCATCCTCAGAGTCTCAGTCACACAGGAATTGAAAGAAATAATGAAGTCAGCGGGCTTCCTCATGTGGGATTCAGGAGATGATTACTTAAGAGAAGTAACGAGGTGCTGGAACATGACAGAAGGCCCAGCAGTCCTAGAAGCCCACTGCACTTGTGCCATGTTCCAGGGACTGAAGGGGACCCCTCACTCCACAGAGGATGCTGCTTCTGGTCTAATAATAAGGCTAGAAAACCTTCCTCAGAACCTCTCCAAGTTCCCCCTGGAAGAGACCTTGCTTCACAGAGGCCCCTCAGGGGGATGCAGGCAGCTTGGTCACATGGTCTTACTTCTCTGAGGGACATTTGCTTGTGTGATAGAATGTAATCTGAGCATGAGGAGGCCACAAGGAGACCATGCAACTGTCTCAGTGTTCCTGCTTCCTTATGTTATTTCCACTGCTAGTATTCAGAGATCTGCTCAGTTTTTTCTTTGCATTTCAAACACATTCCCAACCCTAATTTCAACTCCAACAGAGAAAAGATTCTTGAAGTCACCAATTATTGAAATTGCTCAAATTCAGCCCAACAGGTGAGAAGATGGCAGGGTGGAATATAGACACAATCTGGTAAAATGTGCAAGGCGTTTTGGAAATGGCCAAATACCATTGTAGACATGTGGTGTGCAGTTGTCTTCCTCCAAAATTGTTGAGAAGTGCTTGAAATAGTTTATTTTCAAGTATGGGAGGGGCCTTCTGCCTGCAAACTTCTTTTGGGTGTCCATAAACTTTAACCCAACAGATGACAACTTATGACTAAGATTTAAACTGGCTGGGTGGGGAAGTCTTTTTACTCTTCTTTTACCATTTTTTTACCTCACTTCTGACCCCATCCTTATATAAAAATAGCTATAATTATATGCCAACATTTCTTTGTTGAGGGTTTCATATTGAATTGCTGGTCATGTGTGTTGGGGAGATGTGATGGGGCACTAGAGCTTTTGCCTGCCCCCTCATTGTCCTTCACCAGACCATCCCAATGTGCAGTGTTCAGGGCATTCCTTAGAGAGATCAGCAAGCCCTTGGGGACTGGCTCTGCAGCAAGAATTCTGTTGCCAGTGGAAGAAGCCTCAGTTTATATGTTTTAGTTGGGAAAACTGAAGGTCACTGACCATTACTTTAAGACCCTAAGATAGCACAGGTGTGCTCTAAGGACCTTAATGGGAAGGATGAAATAGAGAGTATTTACAATGCTGCTGTCTCCTGGTTCTGTGGACAATATGAAGATTCCACATAATAATATTCCACAGCCTGTGGGTATTATTTTCAGTGAGATTCTTATCTTCATATAAAATGCCTAGTTTTATTTCAGTAGAACCAACCTGGACTGATAGAAAGAATAGGGCAGAAGTGAGGTTTGTGTGATTAGGGCACTTTTACTATTATATTAAAATCATATTTTTGCTAGGAATTAAAGCAGTGACTTCATTCCTGGGTATTTACTATGAGCAAAAACTGGAGGATCTTAGGGACATGGGGTGTCCAGTCCTGCAGAGATAATAGGCAGCAGTTTCTTTTCACTGTACAGGTAGGTCTCCTCTGTTGCAGTGAGTCCCTTCTGCACAAGTTCCTCAAATATTTCCTTTATTTGGAGAGCCCTAGAAATTGAGAGATGTGGTGGAGACATGGTCAACTGGGGCCCTACTGAAGGGCATCTCATGTGTTTAAAGAGTCCACACCTGGTACTTATGGGCTTTGTACTTGGAACTAAAGATCAGGTGGTGAAGAAGACCGTGTACCTGAGATCAAGAGGTGATAGTAGCACAAAGGCATTTTCCATGTCACAATTATACAAAAATAAGTTCTAGGGTAGGAGTGACAACATGGCACAGTGGCAGCGCAGAAGAGGCACGCCCCATCCTGTCTCAGGAAGTCAGAGATAGGAAGCATCAAGGAGTAGCATAGGTTGGAAAATAAAGGATGAGGTGAGGAAGCTGGGCTGATGAGGAAGTCTCTGTGTATCTCTAAAGGTCCAGAGTCACAAGAGCATGCCCAGCTTGTAGAATTACTAGGAGTTCATTCTGACTGTAAGTCTGAAGCACTAGACACCTGGAAAGAATTACTAAAATGTTGGGCTGGGGATTTAGCTCAGTTGATAGAGTACTTGCCTGGCATGCAAGACCATTAGTTCAAGCCCCAGCAGCACAGGAAAAAAAAAGAAGAATTACTATAAATGTTGAGTTGACTCTAATGAAAAAATTCTCTTCTTTATTAATATGATTTATTAATATCAAGTCAATATCACAGGAGACTTTTATCTGAACATATACTGGTCACATATTGAAAGGTCATAATGAAAAACAAAATATCAGGATGTCTTGTGCTCTCTAGTTCCCTGTTGTCAGGAGCAGACTTTTCTAGTTGAGCTGACTTTTGCTGTTTCTAGTAGTATTAAACATTTTCATTCTGTGCTGGGATTTTCCCAGGAACATATTATTTCATTTTAATTTTGGTAATTGTATTCACATTTCTTTGAATATAACAAATCCATATGAAGTGCTAAAGTCATGAAAGAATATGTAGTGTAAAGTTAGTCATTCTCTCTTCTTTCACCTCAACTATACAGGTACCTTCCTTTTTAATTTATTTAATTGATTTTATTTTTTTAAATACACAAGAGCAGAATGCATTACAATTCTTATTACACATATATACCACATTTTTCATATCTCTGTTTGTATATAAAGTAGGTTGATAACCAATTTGTGTCTTCATACATGTACTTTGGATAATGATATCCATCACATTCCACTATCCTTACTTATTCCCCACCTCCTCCCTTCCCTTCCCACCCCTCTTCCAATCTATAATTCAATTATTCCTCTCATGCTTCCCCTCCCTACCCCACTATTAGTCAGCCTCCTTATATCAGAGGAAACATTCGGCATTTGTTTTTTGAGGATTGGCTAAATTCACTTAGCATTATCTTCTCTAACGCCATCCATTTACCTGCAAATGCCATGATTTTATTCTCTTTTATTACTGAGTAAAATTCCATTGTGTATATATGCCACACTTTTTATCCATTTATCCACTGAAGGGCATCTAGGTTGGCTCTACAGTTTAGCTATTGTGAATTGTGCTGCTATAAACGTGATGTGGCTGTGTCCCTGTAGTATGCTGTTTTTAAGTCCTTTGGGTATAGTTCGAGGAGAGGGATAGCTGGGTCAAATGGTGGTTCCATTCCCAGATTTCTAAGTAATCTCCATATTGCTTTCCATATTGGCTGTACCAATTTGCAGTCACACCAGCAATGTATGAGTGTACCTTTTCCCCCATATCCTCACCAACACTTATTGTTGTTTGTCTTCATAATAGCTGCCATTCTGACTGGAGTGCAATGATATCTTAGAGTAATTTTGATTTGCATTTCTCTAATTGTTAGAGATGATGAGCATTTTTTCATGTATTTGTTGATTAATTGCATATCCTCATTTGAGAAGTGTCTGTTAGGGTACTTGGTCCATTTATTTATTGGGTTATTTGTTTTTTCAGTGTTTAGCTTTTTGAGTTATTCATATACCCTAGAGATTAGAGCTCTATCAGATGTGTGAGGGGTAAAAATTTGCTCCCAGGATTTATGCTCTCTGTTCACCTTACAGATTGTTTCTTTTGCTGAGAACAAACTTTTTAGTTTGATTCCATCCCATTTATCGATTCTTGGTTTTAATTCTTGTGCTATTGGAGTCTTATTAAGGAAGTTGGGAACTAATCCCACATGATGAAGATTAGGGCCTACTTTTTCTTCTGTTAGACACAGAGTCTCTGGTTTAATTCCTAGGTCCTTGATCCATTTTCAGTTAAGTTTTGCACATGGTGAGAGATATGGGTTTAATTTCATTTGGTTGCATATGGATTTCCAGTTTTCCCAGCACCATTTGTTGAAGATGCTATCTTTTCTCCAATGCATGTTTCTAGCACCTCTGTCTAATATCAGATAATTGTAATTTTGTGGGTTAGTCTCTGTGTCCTCTAATCTTTACCATTGGTCTACCAGTCTGTTTTGGTGCCAATATCAAGCTGTGTTTGTTACTCTTACTCTGTAGTATAGTTTAAGATCTGGTATAGCAATGCCACCTGCTTCACTCTTCCTGCTAAGGATTGCTTTAGCTATTCAGGGTCTCTTATTTTTCCAGATGAATTTCATGATTGCTTTTTCTGTTTCTATGAGGAATGCCATTGGTATTTTGATTTTATGGAATTGCATTAAATCTTTGTAGTGCTTTTGGTAGTATGGTCATTATGATAATATTAATTCTTCCTATCCAAGAACAAGGGAGATCGTTCCATACTCTAAAGTCTTTTTTAATTTCTTTATTTAGGAGTCTATAGTTTTCATTGTATAGATATTTCACCTCTTTCATTAAGTTGATTCCCAAGTATCTTATTTTTCTTTTTTGAGGTTATTGTGAATGGGGTAGTTTTCCTCATTTCTTTCTCAGAGGCTTTGTCACGAGTACAGAAATGCATTTGATTTATGGGTGTTGATTTTATATCCTGCTACTTTGATGAATTCATTTACTAGTTCTAGAAATTGTCTGGTGGAGTTTTTTGGTCCTCTAGATATAGAATCATATCGTCAGCAAATAGTGCTAATGTAACTTCATCTTTTCCTATACACATCCCTTTGATTTCTTTCATCTATCTAATTGCTCTGGCCAGTGTTTCAAGAATTATATGGAATAGAAGTGGTAAAAGAGGGCATACCTGTCTTGTTCTAGTTTTTAGAGGGAATGTCTTCAATTTATCTCCATTTAGAATGATGTTGGCCTGAGGCTTAGCATAGATAGCCTTTATGTTGCTAAGATATATTCCTGTTTTCCCAATTTTTTCTATTGTTTTGAACATAAACGGGTGGGTTATTTTGTCAAATGCTTTTTCTGTGTCTATTGAGATGATCATTTGTTTCTTATCTTTAAGTCTATCAATATGATAAATTATATTTATTGATTTCTATATGTTGAACCAACCTTGCATCCATGGGATGAATCCAACTTGATCATGGTGCACAATATTTTGATATGTTTTTTTATTCGATTTGCCAGGATTTTATTGAGAATATTTGCATCTATGTTCATTAGAGATATTGGTCTGAAGTTTTCTTTGTTTGATGTGTCTTTGCCTGGTTTTGGGATCAGGGTGATACTGGCCTCATAGAATGAGTTTGGAATTACTGCCTCTTTTTCTACTTCCTAAAATAAATTGAAGAGTATTGGTATTAGTTCTTCTTTAAAGGTCTTGTAGAACTCAGCTGGGTATCCATCTGGTCTTGGGCATTTCTTGGTTGGTAATCTTTTAATGGCTTCTTCTATTTCCTCACTTGATATTGGTCTGTTTAAATTGTCTATATATTCCTGACTCAATCTGGGCAAATCGTATGAGTTAAGAAATTTGTTGATGCCTTCAATGTCTTCTATTTTATTGGAGCATAAGATTTCAAAATAATTTCTAATTATCCTCTGTATTTCTGTAGTGTGTGTTGTGATATTACCTTTTTCATCACGTATGCTGGTAATTTGAGTTCTCTCTCACCTTCTCTTCATTAGTGTGGTTAAGGGTCTGTCAATTTTATTTATTTTTTCAAAGAACCAAATTTTCATTTTGTCAAGTTTTTTAATTGTTTTGATTTCATTCATTTCAGCTCTAATTTTAATTATTTCTTGCCATCTACTGCTTTTGCTGCTGGTTTATTCTTCTTTTTCTAGGGCTTTGAGATGTAGTGTGAGGTCATTTATTTGTTGACTTTTTCTTTTTTTAAGGAATGAACTCCATGCAATGAATTTTCCTCTTAGTACTGCTTTCATAGTGTCCCAGAGATTTTGATATGTTGTGTCTGTATTCTCATTTACCTCTAAGAATTTTCAAATCTCCTCCTTGATGTCTACTGTGACCTGTTGTTTATTCAGTAGCATATTGTTTAGTCTCCAGGTAATGGAGACTTTAAATTTTTTATTCTGTCATTCATTTCCAACTTCATTCCATTATAATCTGATAAAATGCATGGTAGTATCTCTACTTTTTTGTATTTGCTAAGAGTTGCTTTGTAACATAGTATTTGGTCTATTTTAGAGAAGGATCTATGTGCTGCTGGGAAGAAAGTGTATCTGCTTGATGCAGGTTGAAATGTTCTATATATGTCAGTTAAGTCTAAGATTTGTAGAGCCGATGAATATAATCAGTGAAATTAGTATTAGGGATCAGGTTGACCATTTTGGGTTATGTATGGCCATTATTTGTTTTAGTACAAGTTGAATTAATCACTGTTGGAATGATACTAGGTGGTTGTTGATAAGTTGGTTGGGTGAGGGAAAGAGGATGTTGGGGAACATAATAATAAAGATAACAATAGGAAGTCCTATTATTGTAGGGATAATGAAAGAGGAAAGTAAATTTTCATTCATCTTTTTTCTCATATGGTTTTGTGTTCAATTAATCTAATGTCTTTGGGGGAAGGGTTAGACGGGTACAGATGGTTTGAAATTTTAAGTTGAAATATGAAAATTAGGGCTAGGATCATTGATAAAATTGTAACAAATCATGTTGATGTATCTAATTGGGGCATCTCATTATGAGGATATTTTGGCTCCTAATCTTCAACTTAAAAGGTTGATGCTGCTGTAGCTTCCTAATGAATTTATAACATTGGTGAGGATCAATTTTCAAAGTGTTTTAATGGGACCAGATCAAGGATGATTGGCATAAAGCTACAGATTTCAGAACATTGCCCATAGTAAAGCCCCAGCCATGTTGATGTTAAGGTAGCCTGATTAAGTCAACCTGGAATTGCATCCATTTTTAAGCCAAGGGATAGGACCACTCAGGAGTGGAGCATGTCTTCAGATGAAATTAGTATTCACACAGGTAAGTCTACTGGAAGTACTACTCAGTTATCTACTTCCAGAAATCGAGGATCTCCTGGGGCCAGATCCGAGGTTGGAATCATATAGGAGTCAAAACTAAGATCTTTGTAGTCTGTATATTCATAACTTCAATATCACTGATGGCCTATAGTTTTTACCATTAGAGATGGGTCATTAATTTCGTCTATTATGTATAGAATACAGAGTGAGGGAAGGGCAATTAAGATGAGAATAATAGCAGGAAGAATAGTTCAGATAGTTTCTACTTCTTGGGCGTCTATGGTACTTGTATGGGTTAGTTTTGTAGTTAATATCAATGAGATAATGTAGAGGACAAGAGAGCTAATTAAGAACACAATTATAAGAGTGTGGTCATGGAAGTGTAGAAGCTCTTCTATAGTAGGTGATGTGGCATCTTGAAATCCTAATTCAAGGGAGTATGCCATAGAGATATAAAGGAGTTTAACCTATAAGTTAACTTTTACAAAGTTATGTAATTATTTTAATAATATCTCATGAAGAAAGTCACAATGGTTATGGGGCTGGCTTGAAACTAGTTTTAGGAAGTTCAATTCTTCCCTTTCTTGGTCCAGGCTTTAATAGAAGTCGGTTCTTCAAATGTGTGATAAGGTGGAGGGCACCCGTGTAGTCATTCTAAGTTATTGGGTGTTAACTCTACGGTAAGAACTTCTTGTTTTGATGTGAATGCCTCTCAAATTATAAAAATTATAATTATGATAGCCGTGAGGGAAATAAATGAGCCCATCAAAGATACAGTGTTTCATGCCGTGTATCCGTCTGGGTAGTGGGAGTATCGACGTGGTATTCCTGATAATCCCAAGAAGTGTGAGGGAAGAAAGTTAAATTTACCCCTACAAACGTTACAGTAAAGTGGATTTTAGCTCATATATTATTTATCATATAGCCAGAAAAAAGGGGAAATCAGTGAACGAACCCTCCTATGATGGCAAATACAGCTTGTATAGATATGACATAGTGAAAGTGGGCCACAACATAATATGTATCATGTAAGACAATATCTAATGAAGAGTTAGCCAGAATGATTCCTGTTAGCAGGAATCTGCTAACCTCCAATGGTGAGTAAGAAAATGAAGCCGAGGGCTCATTGTCTTCCTGGTGACCATTTAATATTATCTCCGTGTAAGGTTGCTTCGTCAATTGAAAACTTTACCCCTCTTGGAATAGCAATAATTATAGTTGCAGATTTGAAGTAAGCTCGGGTATCATCGACATCTATCCCAACAGTGAACATGTGGTGCATATTATATTATATATTATAGCTCATACTATTCCTATATAACCGAATGGTTCCTTTTACCTGAGTATATGTTACAATATGGGAGATAATACCAAACCCTGGTAGAATAAGAATATAGATCTCAGGGTGCCCAAAGAATCAGAATAACTGTTGATAGAGAACAGGATCTCCACCTCCCACGGGGTCAAAGAATATAGTATTTAGATTTCGATCTGTTAGAAGTATTGTAAGTATTGTCGTCCCCTCCTCTGCCTCAACTAGAAAGGGAGGGGGGTGAGTCTCTCATGCATCCCTCATACCTGCTCTTTTCCTTCCTCTTGTTATTGTTTTTGTCATGTTTTATTTTGCTTATTGTTTTGTTTGTACCAGAAATTGAAACCCAGAGTGCTTAACCACTGAATGTTGGAAAACCAATATTCCCAGCCCTTTTTTATTGCTTCATATTTTTAAGTCAAATTCTCACTAAGTTGCTTATGACCATGCCAGGTTGCTGAGACTGGCTTTGATCTTCAGATCCTCCTGTCTCAGCCTCCTGTGCTGCTGGGATTGGGGGTGTGCACCACCATGCCCGACTCTTTCTTCCACATTTAAGGGTCCCTGTGATGACTCTGGGACTATCCAGATAATCCTATTTAAAGCTCAGCTCTTTTTTTTTTCATTACTTAGCATATTCACATGTTCTGAGGATAAAGATGTGAACATCAGTGGGACAGGATTGTTCTACCTCATTTGGAATCCACATGTATCCATCTTCAATCCTTGCAGAAAGTGGTCAGTGAGAGGCCAGCCTCACTTCCACAGACCCCACTGTTAGAGTCTGTAAACAAGTCTGGATGGCGCCTGGCATTTTGCCAGAGAAATGTTAGAGTCTGTAAACATGTCTGGATGGCGCCTGGCAAAATGCCAGGGGGAGTGGTTTGAGAAGTAACAAAAGCAAGCTATTAAGTGTGGAGATTCCTGATTGGTTGACTGATGTATCCAGTTTATGCTAATTAGATAAGCTGTGTGGAATGTATAAATACTGCTCCTGTCCTGCAATAAACGGCTTCTACTCCTGCTGTATCAATCTACACAAATTGTTCGTCGTCACCCCTCCGCTTATTTTGCAGCCAGCCGGCCTTCGGCACCCCACAAATCCTGTTCTGCAAGCCTTGATAGGGTAGGAGAAGTGATGCTGCTGCACATCCCAGGAGATCCATTTTGCCAACACTAGGGTCCCCACAGTCCCTCTCTGCCTAGGGCAGTCCCTCTGTGGAAAGTGGACTACAGGTGTAGGTCCTGTGTGATTTTCAGATTGGACTGTGGATCTGAACCTTCTCCCCCAGTCAGGAGCACACATTCAGGGTCACGTTCTAACTGCCTGCAGAACTGTGCTCTCTGTTGCAGCCACAGTATCTCTGACAATGTCTCCTGTTTTGACACCCAGCTTTCTGGGTCCTCCCAGAGCTGGCCTGGTGTTCTGCCCAGTCAGGATGTGCAGGCCCAGACAGTGTCTCAGCTGAAGACCTAGGACACAGGACCCTGGCCCCAGATAAGCTCTTCTGTCCCACACTTCCTCCTCTTCCAGAAGCCCCCTATCTTCTAGAAATAATGGTCCCTAAAAACTGGGATTCAGCCATCATTTTCTCATGGGAAAAATAATATAGACTTGCTTCATCTAGTGAGATCACATGAGCTTAATAAAGTGGCTGCTGTCACTTGTCAACATGTAGCTCTGGGGAAATTGTGCTTTATTTGTAACATGCTACCAGCTTCCTCCTAGGACTCCTGCCTCTGGTCAGTGTGATACTGGAGGACAATGTGTGGCATGTGTGAGGCTGTCTCCTTTTGTCCCCTCCTTCCTCAGATCCTGTGCCCCTTGCCCAGATCCAGACCACATCAGCATCCATCACACCCAGCTGGTGCAATGTCACTCTGGAGTGTGGGGACCCAGAGGCTGTAGAGGTCCTGAGTGTAACCTGGGATGTCCAGGGCCCCCCCAGTGAGCTGGAGCAGAGAGGGGCACCAGGATCCCCAAACCCCTGCCACTGAGGAAGCCCAATGTCAGCCTCACCTGTGTCCTCAGTAACCCAGTGGACCAGAAAAATGCCACCTTACAGCTCCTTGACCTCTATAGCCCAGGTGAGTGCGCCTGCAGGAGGGAGGGGCACAGGGAGGGCTCAAGTGGCTCTGGAGCCTGAGGGTCCCTGGCTTTTTTGCCGCTGTGTTTATTAACAGCACTGCCTTCCCTTGGTCACTCCAATCCAGCATCCAGCTCACGACTGTCTTTAAATATTCCTCATCTCCATGCCCTTCCCCCTGGGACCAGGGACAGCCTTCCAGGATGTGTCCCACCCCATCACCATGCCCTGGGTCCAGAGTCGACTTTGGAAAACAGATCGGATTGTGGCCTTTGTGTCATCTGTGGGATCCACCTCCACATAGTCCCCATAGGATGTAGGGCTTAGAAGGTCCTGTGCCCCTGATGGTGGCCTCATCCACACAGGGTCACAGCTGCTTGCTGACCTTCCCTAATGTGTGAAGCCACTGCCGGCTCTGAAGGCACAGATTCTTTAAGGAGCTGCCCACGGCCATCCCCCCTGAGTAGAAACATCCCTTTCTGGGTCTGAGTCCACCCTGAGTGGGATACCATGAGGGCAGAGGACACATCCTTCTCTCCTCTTAGCCCAGGTGTCAGGCTCAGTTCTGGGCAGTTTGCACCCAGTAGGTGTTTCACTGAACCCGAATGATTGGGACCCGTGTGCACCCCGTCCTCTCTCAGTCTTCCTCCAGGGGCTGCTGGAGGAGCCTGACTGGTCAGCGCCAGTCACCACCCCTGGTCATGTGCCCCCCCACCTCCACCCTGGAGTCTCAGAGGAAGTTCAACATGGCCCACCAAACCTCCTGGACTCACGGCTGCCTCCCGGGCTCCCCACCTAGCCCTGCCTCCTGTGCTGTCCGTCCCCTGTGGGATGCTCCCACCACACTGAGTATCTGTGAAACTCCTGCTGCTCCCCACACACAGGTGACTGTGCATGTCCTTGGGGGTCTCACTGGAGACCTTGGACATGGGTCAACCTCTACTGCAGTGAGATCCTTCACCTGGTGATTGAAAGCTTTTGTCTCTTCCTGATGATGACTCGTGCACTGACCCCACCTTGCTCATCCCCGTCTCCCATGCACCACGAAGGACCTGGGCCACTGCTTGAATGAGTGGACCTGCCACGCCCTCCCTCTGCAGCTTCTGCACCAGGCCCCTTCCAAATTTTCTACATCCTCTCTCTCTGTCTCCCTTGTCACTGTGAACCTCATCTTCTCTCTGCCTTAACGTTTTTCACTCTCTCCTTGGGAGGGAAACAGACTCACATGGAGAGCACCCAGCTGTCCTCATGGGAGGCATCCGAATGGGTTACCTGGCTGTGATTTTGATCCTTGCAGCTGGAATCTGCCTTTGGATGATGCATGAGAAGATGATGGAGAAGAGAAAAAGCAGTTTGTGTTTCTCCTCCTGGGCCCAGAAGCCTCCCTCTCCCCTTGGGCCCTGGGCTCCCCTCCTCCTACATTTTCCTGACAGTAGGTGGGCTTTGTGGAGAAGATGAGGAGGGTAAAGGGGACAGCCTTGGATTCCTGGACTGGGTACAGGTAGAGGTTTCCCTGGAAAATCCAGCTGCAACCTGAGAGGACTCAGGTCCAGGATTGCAGGAGGGCCATAAGGTTGAGGACAATGACATCAACTATGCACAGCAGGTGCAGCAGGAGTCTTGGCAGGACAAGGACAAAATGAGAGCTGGCAAGGTGACCAGCCTGGAGTCCTCTAGGTCACACTGCCCACCCTAGGGCTCCCCAAATCAGGCATACACTATTTCTTACCCATTGATCTTGACCTATTTATGTAATACCAACATTATTAACAAAGAAAGTCCATCACTGACAAACCTGTGCTGGTTTGTTTAGGGGATTTCATAGGCAGTTCATAGTACTGAGTGTTGATTGTAGGCCAGTACCTCGGGGGCCCCGCTCTCCCTCGGCTGTCCAACGAACACTGTGTCTTGCTTTCCCAGGAATTGATGAACAACATCTGGAAGAGAAGGGGCCTTGCCCTTGGTGTCTACAGTGAGGTCTTTAACCGAGGACAGGCCATGAAGATGGTTTCATTGAAGGAAGCTGCAGAAGCCAGCACTTGGGAGAGACTGTGCTCTGAGCCTGACACACACAGACGCTCACCTGCTCCAGGTTCAGTCCAGCTCCAGATGGCCCTGGAGAGTCCCCGTCTTTCTGAGCACACATGGCCCTGTTCCTTCTTGTGACGCCTCCCCAAGCTGCCCTCACACTCAGGACCCTCATGCCAGCCAAGCAAGGGCTCTTCCTCTGTGCTTGACCTGGCCCCTGGCCCCTCTTTTTGAGAAGCCTTCCCAAAGCAAACCCCCCTGACTGTGCAGGTGGCAATCCTCACTCGGCTGTGTCACTGGTTTGTCCTGTGGGAACACCAGCACAGGTGGTGGGACAGTGAAGAGATATGGACCTTACCCAGAGGAGGGAGTCAAGATGGGTTCTGCAGGCTGAACTGGGGTTCGGTGAAGGCAGCATGCATGATGGGAAACCAGACTCCTTTGCAGACCTGGTGTAGGACTCCCTTGGGTGTCAGGCTGTGTGTCTGTGTGTGTCTGTGTGTGGGGGGGATGGGTAGGGGGTGTTGGGGAAGTGTCTAATACACAGGAGACACAGGGCCATAGCTCACCTGAACTTAAGCTGTTGCCTATTGCAAACTCATCTTCATGTCAAGTGCAAAAAGGAATCCACATTCCTCAGGCTGTCCTCAGCCTGCTCTTCTCCTGGCTCTGACCCCAACACAGGGTTTGTCTTAGGAAATCTACATCAACACCCCCTGCCTTGGGTGAAGACCCTTGGGGAGAGTGGGTGTGCAGTGCCCCCCACATCCCCTTAGTGAGGCTGCTGTGGGCTCTAATGTGCGAAGCTGTGGGAAGTTCTGATTCAGCCCTCTACAGGCCTCCTCCTGACCCTCACCCCCTGAGGCCCTTCTGGCCTCAAGTGCCGGGTTTCTGTTCTTGCGACTAAAAGGCTCAGGGGTCACTCTAGTTAAACTGGGCTAACTGGGCTGCACGAAATAACCACACAAGAGACACAAATACCTTTTTCATTGGGGTTGCTGTGATGGCTCCTCTGACCTTAAGGGTCCACAGAAAGAGAGAGAGAGAGAGAGCACCCACTGACCCCTTTTATTGAGAAGCTATTGAAATGAGACAAGGGGTCACCTTTCAGGGGGCTGAGTCTATCTTCATGATGTCCACTGTCAGCAGGTTGACTGACATCTGGGTAGGCCACACCAAGGGTACAGTAAGAGAAGGGGACACACACAAGGCACTTCCATGGAAGATTCTATCCTAAACAGGGCAAGGGGTTATATTACAAAGGAACAGGTGAGCATAGCTTCACCCATGGGGCTGTAGCAAGACACACCCATTTCTGTGACTGAGCACCTCAGCACCCAGCTAGGGAGTGTAACTCAGTCACCCATAAGGTTGGCCTCCCACACCCAAGCCCAAAGTCAGCTCCTCTGTGCTCACCCACATCTCTCTGCCTGCGTTCTCCCTGTTCCTGACCCACTCTCACCCCTACCTGCTGAAATCCTTCCATCTTCCCAAATCTCTCTTCTCAGCCTCCTGTTCCATGGAGCCTGTCTGGACCCCAGAGTTTTGGACATAGGCTCTCCCGAATTTGGCCTCTTTCAACATTTGAAAATCCTTCAGGCCCCTGCCACAGTCTGTCCTGGATGGGAGTCATTTCTTATCCCCTGGATTAAGCTAGGGCTTCCTCAGAAGGGACTGGGGGAGGCCAATGCCCAGGAGAACACATGCCTCTTGTCATGAAGGATCTTGACCCTTCTCCCTATTCGCTTGGGCCTTGAGCACATGAAATCGAATGAGGGTGTTCTTCATAAAGGGCCCTCAGCTACAGCCAGCAAGAAATTGAGAACCTCGGTTTTATAACAGCAAAGAACAGAATTATGATAACAACCTAATGAGCGAGAAATGGATTCTGTCTTAGAGTCTTCAGAAGGGAACACAACCTGGAGACACCCTGACTTTATTCCACATCAGATCTTGACCTCCAGGTCAGGGATACAATAAGCTGGTGCCATGTCAAGACATTGACGCTGTGGTGATTGACTATGGCAGAAGGAACAGATGTCATTCCATTTATGGTTTCAAATACTTTGGGTCCTCCAGAGTCTCTGGCCTGGGAGTCTCCACTGGGCTCCATGTTGACAAATCTGACTCTTCACATGGCATCTCCAGCCATGGCTGCCTCCTCCTCATGAAGGCACATGCTTCCCTCAGAGCAACCCTCACACCCTGCTCTGACAGGACTTCTGCTTCTTTCCCACCACCCCTGGGCCACTCGAGGACAGTGAGTTTGCTTCTTTCTTTGTGCTCCAAAGTGCTGGCACGCAGTAGGCACTCATTACAGGTGTGTTCCATGGAGGTGACCTGAGGGTGGATGGCCTCCTGTCAGAAAACCCCACCTGAAGTTTGGCCCTCAGCCACGAGGTGGCGCTGCAGGTGGCTTTGAGTGACACTTGGGCAGAGGCTGCAGGTGATTCTGGAGGAGTATGGAGTCTCTTGGTTTCTCTCTTAGAGTATCCACAGGGCAGGTAGATGTGAGAGCCAGAGAAACCCAAGGTAAGAGAATGACATCTGGAAAGTGGAGCCAGGTGAGATCCCCCGAATATCCCCAGAGGAATCCAATATGTATAGATAATTCACAAAACAGAAAATACCACCAGCTAACACACATTGGGGAACCTTCCATGTCCCTGAGGGGATGGCAGATCCATAGCTGGGGCTGAAGTTCCACTGTGAGAATGTGTGACTCAGTGATTGAAAGCCTGGTCCCAGGGCGATATATGCCCAGGTAAGAACTTGGGGGTCCTGCAGTGGGAGGGGTCAAGGCTTGGCTCCTTAAATTCCAGTCTCTGCTGGGGCTGAGAGAATTGCTTGGGTGGGATGGGGTCAGTTCCCACTGGGGATCCTTGAGAACCCAGTGTGTCTGACCTTAGCTCTTATCATCCAGGGAAGAGATTTCTGAACTGAAACTGCCTCAAGGAGAGGAGAGTCAGGGCGCTCCCTCCCCAGCCCCCTGAAGACAGACCCTGAGAGTGGAGGTGGGTGCCTGGGGGAGGGGACGGGGATTCAGGTGCTTTCCTGGGGCTGGAGGCTGGTTCAGGTGGGGCGCACTCAGCCCTGGAGAGGATTTCCAGCCCCTGGAAGTGGAGCCTGCTTTGAAGGACTGAGAAGGGTCTCAGCAAACCCTGGTTAGGATGGTTTCCCCTTTCCACCTTCTCGTCCTTCCCCTTCTGAGCTGGCCTACTCTTCTGTAGGTGGGGTGCTCACCCCTGCCTCTCAGCTCAGATTGGAGATGGCCTGAGCTGATGGACCACAGAGATTTGTAACCTAGAGGTCACCTCTAGGTCCTCATCTCCAGCATTCACAGCTGGGCACCTGCCTGGCTCTGGGGGTGGAGCCTGGTGTCCCCTCCCTCCTGTGTGACCTTGGGCACAGGCCTCATCAAAGTGTTATAAAAACTAAATGACCCAGGTGTGTGGCACGTGCCTGTAGTCTCACCACTCAGGAGGCTGAGATGGGAGGATTTCCTGAGCCCAGGAGTTTGAGACCAGTAACTTAGTGAGATCCTGTCTCTAAATAAAATATTTTTAAAAGGCTGGGGGTCCAGTGTGGTGGCACTGGCCCATAACCCCCGCAGCTCTGGAAGCTGAGGCAGGAGGATCAGGAGTTCAAAGCCAGCTTCTAAAAGAACTCAGTGAGACCCTGTCTCTAAATAGAATATAAAATAGGTCTGGGGATGTGGCTCTGTGGTTGAGTGCCCCTGAGTTCAACCCCTGGTACCAAAAAAGAAAAAAAAAAAAAAAACAAGACAAACATACAAACAAAAAACAACCCGGAAGGGTTGGGGTGCTGGAGAGAGAAAAGTGAAATAAACCATGCCTCATGCCGGGTGCTGTGGAGGGAGTGGAAGAAGCCCCTCAGCGAACAGTTTGGGAAACCATGATTTATAGAGCTAATGGGATCTGTCGCAGAAGAATGAAGACATTATACTGTTTATCCACCTCCACACCCAGCCTTCACATGGACCCAAACATGTGACATGAGAGATGTGAAGGTTGTCATCCTGGGTCAAGGTCCTTGTGATGGACCCAGTCAGGCTCATGGGCTCTGCTTTAGCGTCTAGAGACCTGTTCCACCTCCACACAGTTTGGAAAATATTTATGAAGAGCTGTCTACAGACTTACAAGGTTTTGTTCATCCGGGTCACGGAGGTTTATCACGATGTCCTCCTGCTCAACGCTGTGCTCACTGTCTGGGCCCATCAAGCCCCTAAGTCATGTAAGGAGGGGGCTGGAGCAGTTCCCTAATGCAGTGTGGCCTTGGCTGAATCAGAATTTGAAGGCCTGTCTTCCTGCTCTGGGGTTCTTCTGCTCAGAAGTGCCATCGACAGGAAGCGGCTTCCTGTACAGCAGACTGCCCATCCATCCCTGCTGTCTGTGTAGAGTGGGTTCTTTGGGTGTAAATGTTTTTCTAAAGCCAATGAGCTGCTGCAGAAATCTATTAAGAAGCCCATGACTGGAAGGAGCTGTGACCTTGCACCAAGGGGGAGGGGTGTCCCTTCTTCTACAGGGGTGGTTTTGAGAAGCTGCTGTTGAAGTATTTGTCAGTTATGAAGTCACTGAAAATTTCCTTCTTTTTTGGGGGGGCAGGTACTGGGGATGGAACCCAGGGGCACTTGACCATGGAGCCACATCCCCAGATCTATTCTGTGTTTTATTTAGAGACAGGGTCTCCCTGAGGTGCTTAGTGCCTTGCTTTTGCTGAGGCTGGCTTTGAACTCTGGATCCTCCTGCCTCAGCCTCCTGAGCTGCTAGGATTACAGGTGTGTGCCACCACACCTGGTGAAAATGTCCTTATTCTTAAGTGCCTGTATAAGGGGAGAGGGCTTTCATAAAGCAACAGAGAACCAGGCAGCCCAGCCAGGGACATCAGAGATAGACTTCAACCATTTCTTCCTTTGAACACTCCAGGCACAGTGAGATGAAGACCCAAGGTGGCAAAGGTGGCAGAGCCTAAAGTAAGCACACTTCTCATAAGAAAGATGAGGTCCAATACTGGGTTCTCCCAACCTAGGTGCCCTTCAACAGATGAATGGATAAAGAAACTGCGGTATGTATACATGATGGAATATTATTCAGTCTTAAAGAAGAATGAAATCATGGCATTTGCGGGTAAGTGGGTGGAACTGGAGTCCACCATGCTAATTGGAATTAGCCAATCCTAAAGAATCAAAGGCTGAATGTTTTCTCTGATATGTGGATGCTAATTCACAATGGGGGGTGTAGTAGAGAGGTACTTTGGATTAGACAGAGGAGAGTAAAGGGAGGGGAGGGAGTATGGGGTAGGAAGGGCAGCAGAATGAATTGCACATTATCACCTATGCGCCTATGTTGATTTAATTCTACATCATGTAGAATTACATGGAGAATGAGAAGTTGTACTCCACTTATGTATGAGGTATCAAAATGCATTCTACTGTCAAGAATAACTAATTAGAACAAATTAAAAAAAAATACTGGGTTCTCTCCGATCTCTTACCTCTGTGGTTCAGGAGGGAAGAGATGCACCTTTTTGGTGCTTTCTGTGAGCATTTTTAGCTGAAAGGTTAGACTCTAAATTACAGGGTCTTTGGTGGTTTAGCTTAGAAAAGGCCACTTCATCTCTGCAGGGGCCTCCAGGCCATTTCCTGGAGGAAGCTCTAGGACCTTTTGCAAGTTTCAAGGAATGTGGCCCCCAGGCTAAGGATCAGTTTCCTGATTGTGGGAGAAGATGGTTCTATTTTTTCTTTTCACATGGGGACAGATTGCCAGATTCTTCTAATATGGATTGGCATCACTTGGAATTTTTTTCCTGCAACATTGGAGAATTTCACATATTTGTAAAATATGCAGCTACATATTTTTTTTAAAGGAAAATCTCTACAGGTCTGGATTTCCATGGAGATTTGGTTTTTGCTGTTAGCTGGGTTAAAGACTTAACCCTGCATAAGTTTGATAAGTTTGGCAGTAAAAGATTGTGGAAGTTTTGCAAAAAAAAAAAATAAGAAGAAGAAGAAGAATTCATAATGTGAATAGGCAAGTACATTAAAGTACACATTTGTATTTGATTCTTTCAATGTAAATGGGTTACAGTGGCTGTAGACAGGAGCTAGCTGGAGGAACAGTGATGTCTATCAGGTGTTTCCTGTTCCTAGTTTTTTTTTTTTTGTAAGGAGAATTAGGAAAATGCAGTTCTACAGGGGGTGCCAGTGGCTCTGGTCTAGTAGCAAAGCAGACGGCATTTCTTTTCTTTTCTTTTCTTTCTTTCTTTCTTTTTTCTTGTTCCAGGGGCACTTAACCACAGAACCACATCCCCACATCTCCACACCCCACAGTCCTTTTTATTTTTCATTTTAAGACAGGGTCTCCTTAAGGTGCTGAGGCTGGCTTTGAATTTGGCAATCCTCCTGCCTCAGGCCTCCCACTCCCAGGGATGGGGAATGACAGGTATGTGCCCTCATGCCCTGCAGCAGCCAGCAATTTTGAAACTGAAGTTACAAATCCAGGTAAAGGATTCCAGTTTAAAGAAGAATATGTGTGAATATTTGTTGAGCATCCGCTAGTGACCTCACGGAGCATGTGTGTGGGCCTTGGTTACTAAACTACAAGCACATGAGCTCATAGGCAAGCTGACCAGTATGCTGTCCAGGGTCATTCAAAGAATTGTTGAAAAATTACATGCAGACGTGGTTATGCCTCGGGTGTGACCCAGTCTTTCCCAGAGCAGCTGGCTGTGGAACCAGCTCATCCATCTTCTAGCCTAAAAGGCACTGGACAGCACAGAAGCTCTGCTGGTCAGGAAGAGTCCAGCCCCAGGATCAGAGTGATGAACAAGCCACCCTGCATACAGGTATTTTCATTCGGGTTGGGAAGTTTCAGGGTGTTCCTGAACATGCAGGAATTGTCCCAGCACCCAACATCCCAGGGTCTGTGCCCAACTATTCTCCTTGCTGCTGGGAGGAGAGCTCATTATGGGAAGAAAAAATCTTGGTTTGCAGGTCCAGCCGAAGAGAAATATTTTCAGAGACAGGTTCTCAGAGAAATCAGTAGTTAGGAAACCACAGGCCCTGAGTGGACAATGTATGTGGAGCCTTTCAGTAAGGGCCTGTGTGGGAAGAAACAAGAAGAATGCAAAGGGCACAGGGGGACCTCATCTAGGGAGCAGACAGGCAAAGTGTCGCAAGGGGGCAAAATTGTGACATAAGCAGTCGAGGGGAGAAACAAAGAATGTCCACATGCTTCTGCCCCTTTCAATGCATTATTCACTCAAATCACTCAATACAATTCACTCTATAGGTTCTTAATCAAGAAAATGACAGTTGTTAATGCTAGGCACTGCAATAGACAGGATCCATTCACAGCAAATAATTCTAGATTAATTAATTCACAGCAAACAATTCTAGATTAATTCTAAGCACTGCAGAACACTTAATCATGACAGGCTAATGACATACATTCCCTCTGCATGCTGAGTTCAAAAGTCTTAAGCCTGAGGCTTTATATCCAGCAGATGCACACTCACTCAGACTGAGGTGACCAGGTCCGGAAACAAGACAGGCTTTTCCTGGCTTGGAATGGATGACCTGTTGAGAAGAGGGTAATAGGGAGGAGTTGTGACTCTCACCAGGGTCCAGACAAGGGGGTAGAGTTTGAGAGCAGTGAGGATCACGAAGAGGATTAGGAAACAATGACAAGTGATGGGATGTCAGGTCCTCATCAGGCTCTCCAGCCAGAGTGCATCCTTGATTCAGCTGGCTGAATCCCTGCTCATCAGCTCTATTATTTATACTAAATTTGGGGGCTTTTGACCCTCCTTGAAATTCTTATCAGCTACCACCAGTTTTCTCAGTGACATCATTTACCCTGGGGTCAGAAACGTCTAGTTTGGTGATCTCCACCCTCATCTTCTGCCTTTCCTTCTTATCTTGGGAGGACAGCCTGACAGGGCTTCACTCTGTTTACCAGGGTGACAGGAAGTAACTTGTTTGAGTCCACACTGGAGGGCTCTCTGAGTGTGCTTTCATGATAAAAAATTATGAACAATTATCTGATAACCTAGAAGAAATGGTTAAATTCCAGTAACATACAAACTACTGAAACTGAATCATAAATAGATAGAAAAATCTGAATAGATCAATAATGAGTAAGGAGCATAAATAAATAATAAAAAATGTCTCCCATCAAAAACAAACAAACAAAAAAGCTCAGGACCAGATGATTTCACTGGTAAGACTATGAATTTTATGAAAAAATAGCACCATCTATCTCAAACTCTTCCCAAAGATTGAAGAAGGGGGAACATTTCACAACTCAGTTCCCAAGGCCAGGATTTCACTAACACCAAGGCCAGAGAAAGACACAGCAAAACAGAAAATTGTAAGTCAGTAACACTGTAAAGAATATAATGTTCACACAGACAATAAGAATGGGAGACAGACTGAGAATAAAAGAGAATTGGGTGAGAGATCTTATAAAATCAACAGGAAAACCAGAGGCTTTGTATCCACAGTGGAGTGACCCAACATCAGAACCCTTTTAACAAGGCTTCTGAGGGAGAGAGGACAAGGAGTGGGCAGCAGGTGGCCAAGAGGCATCTCAGCTGGGGGAGCAGATGGGCAACTGGATGAGGGGCTAATGGGAGGTCCTCACTTACCAAGAGTTCCCCATCTGGTTTGACTGTAAGATGATATTAGTAGTTAAGAGAGGAGAGAAAAAGCTGTGCCATACAGTCATTCTCAGGAGAAAGGGAGGACTGATTCATATCAGAGGAAGTTGACTCCAGAGTAGACAATTACCATGGAAAGTGGGATCAGGAAGGTTGGAGGAAACTTGTGAAGGTTGAGGTCAACCAGCTGGTTCCACTGCAACCTCACCCACACACAGCACAGCAGTGCCAGATCCCACTGCTAATAATGGATTGTGCCTTCAGGTGGGAGAAGAATTCACCTTCCTCCCCAAGTGCCATGGTACACAGGAAGGAACCCGGCACAGGCAGTAGAGGGTGAGGAGAGGGAGTGGGCAGCATGAAACCATCCAGGGCACATCCTGGGCTGGGGCCAGGGAGAGGGTGAGGTGGGGTCAGTTCCACAAAATGGGGGGAAGCTCAGAACAAGCCATGGCTTAGGGAGCTCTGCTTCCTTGACCTCACCACTAAGTGCCAGGAACAGCTGATGCTGGATTCACTCTGCCTTTCCACCAGGATTTTTGGACAATAAAATAAAATCACTGCATCTGAGGTGCTGAGTGATGGATCTGATTGATCAAGTGCTTGATAAACTGCCCTGGGGTCAGCAGAGGAAGGAGCCTAGGGCAAGGCCAGGGTCTGGATAGGACTATTGACTGATACTGGGAAGAGTAGTTGGTGAGAGCCTAGTGACAAGTGCAGCCCTGGCACGTTGGTGTGGGCACCAGTAGAGACTGTGGTAGAGTGGAGCGCAGGGGCTGAGGCTCAGCAGGGGCAGTGGGTGGAGATACAGGGCTGGACACTGGCACTTGACCATGATCATGGAAGCCAGGGGCACTAGGGCACTAAGGTGAGGACTGAAATGAGATGATCAGGGGCCTGTGGCAATACCGGACCTGAAATTATGCTACAGAGCTGTGGGAACACAAAGAGCATGGTATTGGCATCAAAACAGACACCAAGACCAATGGAACACCACAGAGGACAGAGAGTCAAATCCATCTGCCTAGGGCTGTCGGACATTTGACAAGGTGCCAAAAGTATATCTTGGAGAAAATACAGCCTTTTAAACAAATGGTGCTGGGAAAATTGGTTAGCTTTATGTAGAAAATGAAACAAGACTCCTGTCCTCATTCTGCACAAAACTCAAACTGAAATGGCTCAAAGTCTTAGGAATGAGACTTTGAGCCATTTATGACTACTGGAAGGAAACATGGAGTCAATATTCCATCATAAACACGCTGGCTCCAGCTTTCCTTACAAGACCCCAAGGCACAAGATAAAAAACCAGGAGTCAATAAGTCGGGCACCATCAAACTAAAAATTTTCTGCACAGCTAATGAAACAAGAGAATAAAGACAGAGCCTAGAGAATGGGAGAAAATCTTGGCCAGCTGCTCCTCTGATAGGGGACTAATACCCAGGATATAAAAAGAACTAAAAAATCTTGACACACACAAACACACACACACTCACAAACACAATACACACACACACTCATACAATGCAATCAACTAATGGGCAAAAGAACCAAATAAAAACTTCTCATTCATATAAATGCAAACGGCTTGCAAAGTATAAAAAAAATGCTCCACATCTTTGGCAATCAGGAAAATGCAAATCAAAATTACACTAAGATTTCCTCTATCTCCAGTCACAATGATGTAAAAATATGAACAATAAAAAATGCTGGTGAGGATGTGGAGAAAAAGGTTCAATTGTACATTTTTGGTGGGACTGCAAACTAGTACAATCACTCTGGAAAGCAGTATGGAGGTTCCTCAAAAAAATAGTGTTGGGACCACCATGTGACCCAGCTATCCCACTCCTTGGTAGATCTCCCAAAAGATCTAAACTCAGCACACTGTAGGAATACAGCCACCTCAGTGTTTCTACCAGCACAGTTCACAACAGCTAAATGTTGTAATTAGCCCAGATGCCTGACATTAGATGAGTGGATTAAGAAATTGTGGTGTATACATATGCTGGAATTCTAATCAGCCATAAAAAAGAATGAAATGATGGCATTTTGCTGGTAAATGGATGGAAATGGAAAATAGCATGCTAAGTGAAATAAGCCAACTCAGAAACTCAAAAGTCAAATGTTTTCTCTCATATGAGGAAGCTAGACTAAAATCAAGGGAAGAGGGAGAGAAGAATGGGATAACACAAAGAGCCAATTAAATATGAATTAATAGATGAGGGAAAGGAAGTCCAGTAGGGCAGAGGAAGGAGAGTGGGAGAGGCGAGAGTGATGGGAGAGAAGGGAAGGTCATGAACTGAAATCAATTTCCATGCATGTGTGAGTTTGTTGGGATCAACTCAACTACAATGTGTAACTATAAAGCTCTAATAAAAAAGAAAAAGAAAAAAATGTCAAGGCCTCTATGGACATCTTGTTCTCCAGGCTTTTTTTTATTTTCATTATTATTTTTTTATATATATGTGGTACTAGTGATTGAATCCAGGGGCACTCTACTGCTGAAGTGCATCCCAACCCACTTTTTTTATGGTTGGCCTTGAACTTACTAACCTCCTACCTCAGCTGCCTGAGTAGCTGGGATTACATGTGGTGGTCACCATGATCAGCCCTAGCTTTACAGAAGAGGGCTGACAACTGCTCTGGTGGCTTCAGAACTGAGAGGGGGTGATGTGAGGTGGTGCAAGCAGCTTTGGAGTTTTCTTTTAGAAGTCAGGTAATATTGAAGTCTGGTTGGTGAAGAATAGGTTGTAAAATCATCTGGGGAAGGGTGCTTCTAAGAGAGAAACAAAAAACATGAGTACTGAACAAACATTACAGTGTCCAGAACATGTCAATGAATATCATAAGGAGGACAGAAGTCAATATTTTCTTACCCAGAGATGTGAGAGCTGAGAAGCTTTCCCCATAGTTTATTTGGGAATGTAAATCTTTAACATCTTCAGAGTTACCAGGAATGTAAACAAAACATTTATCTTTTAATGTTATAGATGTTCATGTCCATGAGCTGTAGTTAAGTTACTTCATGTCACCTGATCTTATAAAATCTTTCTACTAGTATGACCTCTGTGTCTAGTAGATATCTCTTTATTTCTGTTATTTAGAGCTAGATAATCATGTTAACAAATATTAATCCTACCTGTGTAGGAGGTGAGGAAGATCTGTAGGCCTTAAACTGACTAAAACTTCTGACTTGGCCATTTCACTTGAGAGTTATTAGGCATTCCTTCTAAGAATCTCTCTTTGTAGGTTCCAGTCTACTTATTTTCTTTTTTTTTTGGGTGGGGGGCTATCTTAAGTATATATCTTAAGTATATATCTTAAGTAAGTTACACTTAACTAATACTATTTATCTTTTAAATACCCAGGAATGGCTGTGTTTGGGTTTTAACTATTTTTGCTAGACGTTTAAGATAAAGAAGGTCAAACTGACCTTTGTTTCTATCTATTGTTAAGAGTAAGCTGAGTTTCTATGGAGTCACTCTTGGGGCAACTTGAGAGTAGTGTCTTAGTTCTGCTAGTGCCATTTACACTAGGATGGGTCCAGGTCTTGCTGACCATGTGGTTTCCCTTGGAAACTTCAGAGATGTCTCCCTTTTCCAATAATCCAATAACCCTCCTCTTCATGTCAAGTGCATCAATTGGCTTTCTGTTCTCCAGGGGTCTCCTTAATCTCCCTTATTGGGAGGTTATGTGGCCCAGAGTTGC
This sequence comes from Marmota marmota marmota, assembly GCF_001458135.2. Lineage (NCBI taxonomy): Eukaryota > Metazoa > Chordata > Mammalia > Rodentia > Sciuridae > Marmota > Marmota marmota. Next base: position 25,277 of record NW_026000080.1, on the reverse strand, counting down.
AAAGCTCTTTAGAGAAGTTCCCTGTTCCCTGGATTCAGACTGACTGGGAGGGCAAGAGCCAAACACTGATGTTTTGGGTTTTTTTAATTTAATTTTTAAGTCTCAATCTTAAACATCTAAAAAATGAGTCTCACCAGTGTTAAATTAAGAGTACTGGGCTTTAACTTTAATATGTCTATAACCTTACAGTCATTTACCCTTTTTATTACTTGAGGTCTGTACTATCCTATCCTGTAGGTGATGACTTATTACCTTAAATTAACCCAGGTTCTGATCTAGAAGCAATACCTCTGCAAACCCTCAACAGGCAACAGACAGTTTATAAAGAAGATAGAAAATAAAGTTCATAAGAGTATAAACATATTTAGTTTGCATAACAAAAGTCTTGAATTTTAGCTGAGTTATAAATTATATCCCCTGTTTGAGATCCTAGTAATCTTAACAACAAAAATCAATCCTTTGAACACAATTTTAAATGAACTGAAGTCTAGCCTACTTTGTAGTCATTCAGGAATGTAGTATGGTGGGAGGCAGAGCCTCATCTCAGGTAAGGCAGGGCTCTTCACAAATCTTAGGTGAAGTGTTCTAGTTCTGAAGCTGATCTTTGTCTTTTTTTATCTACCATTCTAAAAGGTTTACAAATATTATTTCTTGAGCCCTTTCTGATGTTAGCTAACACAATATGATATAACATGTAGTGCACAAAGTAAGGAAAGGCTGAGAGCTTTTAACTTTTTGTAGAAAAGTAGCAAAATGCTTTTGTGTTTTACAATATTAACCTTTACATAGATTAGGGTCTCATTAGTTTATAAACATTTAAATTGTACTCCAATGTAAATGGTAACATAAAATTTTATATATTATTAATAATAGGTTAGTTGTAGAGTATTAAGTGATATAAATAAATCTCCAAGAAATTTCATTGTTTTTTTGTTAGTTTGGTTGTTTTTTGTTTTGTTTTGTTTTGTTTCTGTGTGTGTGTGTGTGTGTGTGTGTGTGTGTGTGATATGCTAAGGATTGAGCCCAGGGCCTTGTGCAAGTGAGCAATCACTCTACCAACTGAGGTATATCCTTGGCCCCAAATTTGGTATTCTTATAAGTCTAAAATTACCATACAACTTTAGTTTGGAGAATACCAGGTTGATATAATGTTCTTTTAAACCTTCTTTTTAAAGACTTGTATACCTGGAAGTTAGGAACACATTTAATATACAAAGCAGAATAATAGCACCACAATTACAATGATGTTTTTATATTAGCAAAATTTAGCTCTTAAAGAAATAGCATAGTACAATATTTTAAAATAACAGTTCTTGTTTAACAACAGCTATATAATTCTTAATTCCTTCAAGATTATTTGCTAAAAAAAAACTTAATAAACACAACATTATGGGGAAATCAGTGTGTTAAGAAATATTTGTCCTTTTAACATATAGTTTAAACCTTGTTTTATATTAGCACATTAACATTTGACCCTCAGGAAGAACCCCAAGGAGTCTTGACTGATCATTTCACACACATAAGCGTTTTTAATTTCTCTTTTCCGTATGTTAACCCCCTTTTTTTTAAATATGAAACAATCCTTGTAAATGTTTTAATTTAGGCAAATTGTTGTATTTTAATAAGAAATATTTTGTTATTTACAGTACACAGTTAATCACATCTGTTTGCCATTTCGTGAAAATGCAAGCAATGTTTAAGAATATAGACTTATGTCTGTTGAGACTTTAAATTTTAGTAACCTTGTTCTCAGGATGACAAAGCAACTTTACCCCCCCCCCTTTTTTATTTACTAATTTATGAAAACATCAATAATATTACCCAATAGAATTTAAGAAGTTAAGAGTACTTGATGGTATATTTAACAGTTAGCATTTTAACCTTGTAAATTAATCAGATGTCTAACAAATACATTTATGAGTAATTCCATGTCAAATCTACTTTACTCATTTTTACCAAGATATCAGGTAAATGTATTGAACAGTATCAGGCATTTCTTTCCTGTTGAAGAAAAGTCCTAGAAACAATGGATATTAGATATTTTATAGACATCAACAGTTTATTAGTTCTTTGACCACCTAGAGAGACTTGTGAGTTAAGTTTAATTCTAAAAACTTCTTTACTTTCATCTGTTTACTCAATTTAAATTGAAACTTTTAAAATACATTAATTCAAGGTACTCGGATCCATTTTAATTCATGAGCATTTATTTTCCATTTGTCAATCTTGATATCAGGTACATGACATATGGACCCACACATATATGGACAGACAACACAACACACAGTGTGCACACATATAAAAGTAAAGGCCTTATAGCTTTTCACAGATGAATCTCCATTGCAATGTTGCAGATGTTTAAAAACTTCATAATTGAATAAAAAATAGGATTGATCAGGGAAAAAAATTAAACTAGGTGCATAGGACCAAAATGATGAGCTCAAAAAATGTGAAATATAAGAAAAAACAAGAGTTCTAGAAAAATGACATGGCTGGTAACTATTTTAGTCAAGTACCATACAATTTACTTTTGGGTTTAGTCTAGTATGAGTTCAGGTAATAGAAGCTTTTATCTTTTTTTGTGGGGTGGGCAGGTCTCAGTCTCCAACTGAGCTTTCAGGCTTCTTCCATTTGCATTTCAGTGTAAGTCCTGCCTGAGGTCTACAAGGAGCTGGGAAAAACTGCTGGTCTGAGCAAAAACCTCATGCCTAAGACACTTGTTTTAATCATTTTAGTTGGTAATCAGTTAGGTTTAGATGAAAATTATCATACCGTAGTTCTTATTGTGTTTAAGAACAAAGCGATGTTAAGTTTCTTAATGAGATAAGCCACTGACTGTTGAGCTGGTCCATTTCCTTGTGTGACCATACCTAGGGTTATTCCTTCTCTCTCAAGTGACAAACTGGTTAAATTTTGCTCCAAAACCTGTTCATTATTCAAGGGGAATAAGCCTTTTGGTAACATGCTGTTCAGATATTTCTAAGAGGTCTAAAGTAAGAGGTGAGAACAGAAAAGCTGGTGCTTGTATTCAAGGGGAAACTGAGCTCTTGGTTCCCTACAGAGAAGGAGGAAAAGCATACCAGGGGCATTTGAGGCTATAAGTTCTGAAATATCTCAATATAAAAATACACTGAGTACATCTGAGCACAGGAATAGTAATGGGAGATTTTAAACTGGCTTGTGAAGGTTAACTATGTGAACAGAGAGAACCTGGATGTTTTTCTTACCAAATACCTCATGTCTTTTAGTCCTACAATGGTAATTGCTAGAGTTTCTGGTTGGGCCAAGGAAGGGGAGCACCCAGGAGGGATTGGATGTTGGGGGTAAGAGGGAATCCTCCTGAGAGTCCTCCTGAGCTCACACATTAGAGGCAGCATATTGTGCATCCAACTTAGTTTTTACTGTTAAGACTCCTTATTAATTATGTTATCTCTGACAAATCAACTTCCAACGGCAAGATTGTACAATACTTCAGAAAACCATTTAAAAAAACAAATTGTTACAGTAAAACACCATCTTTTTTTAGACACATTTACAACTATTGGTGATCCATTCAGCCAAGATCATTCCCAAGAAACAACCTATAAGACCAACACATATTGCCCATGTCTTAAAGGGCCAGAAAGAGATACAAAGCAAAAACACAATGATAGAGAGGATCTCCAAAGTATGCCTGACATGAGCAACCAGAAGGAGACCACAAGTCTAGATGGACACTCTGCCTCCAGATAGGCCCAGACATCATTAGCGATTCAGTGTTTTTGCTGAATGTTAGCTTGACTTCAAGCACAAGGAAATTATTAGAAAACTACAAAATGTAGACCATTGAAAAAAAGAGCTGACATATCTTCTTCAGTCAATGTCACCAGGAATAAGATAACAGAAAAGGCATTTGGGGTTAAAAAGATATTTTTAAAACACACTCATATATATATGTAGGTATGTATACACACACACACACACACACACACACACATGCCCATATACATATATTTATATGTGTGTGTGTGTGTGTGTGTATATATATAATGTATATATAAATAAATATGTAAGAGTGTGCTCTTCTCCTCCTCCTCTTTTTATATAAAAATTTATATATAATTTATAAATACATAAATATATAAATATAATTATATATAAAATATATATGTGTGTATATATACATACATACACATATGTAAATATATGTATATGGGTACACACACAAACACACACTTTTGAAATCAAAGACCTCTTCATGTTTTTGTTGTCAGTTTTTGGTGATTTTGCCTTGTTTATTGAAGACAAATCAGTTGTTTTGCTTCTTGGCCTACATTCTGCCTTTCTACGACAGTCTCCTTAGAATGAAATACAGTCTGAACTTTTAGCTGAGAACACTGTGCAGATAAAGCTGTTCACCCACCATATCCAACCCACAGGCAGAGTGTCCTGTGTGTCCATCTCTTGAGGCTAGAGCTGGTCATTTGGTAATAGAGGTACCCACAGGGTCAGTCTGTGGAGTGGATACATTGTTTTCTCTGTCATTGTAAAGCAATTTGAAGACTGGTACTTGGACAACATACAAATATTCTGTTTGGTACCTTTGTTCAAGATCTCTACCTGTGTAAATTATTATATTTCTTTTTGAACACTAAAAAAATTTAAATTCAGTTCTTCCTATGTTATTTCCTTGGCTGGTCTTGAGTTATTTAAAAAAAAAATGGACTTCTCTCTGAACTTCAAATTTCTTCCATAGTTAATGATAACCTAAAAAATTAAATGTTTTTGTTTATCACTATGGACTCGTGTATTTCTTAATTTCAATATTATAATATTTTAGTACTGTGGCCAGTTTTGTGGTTAAGGATATAAACATATTATTTTTCTATTTATATTCTGACCTCTTCCATATCATTTAGGCTGTATTTACCATTTGTAGTGGGTTGTATATAGAGATTTTTCTCCATGTTTGTGTATATGTTATTTGGTATTTAGGAAAGGTCATATAGCTCATGTTTCACATTACCCTAACAACATTTGACATCTTTAGTCTCCTTTACTTTAAAAAATATCATAATATTTGTTTTATATGTTTTACATAATATCATTCAATTTCATCTCTAATGAACAGTATGACATCATGCACTTATTTCATGTCTACCCACAGAACCTGTGCCTTGTATTGTTATTCCAACCTAATCATCTATCTCCCAGTTACATTTATTTCTCCCACCTTGTCTAAACATGGGTTTTGCTTTAGATAAAAACTGAATATGTTAATTCTCACCAGATATTTAAAATTGAGTGTCATCGGTCATCATTTTTTCATGGGAATTATCCTTAACATATTCTCTTGATGGGATCTCGATGTTCTGAGTTTTGCATAATTGCCTTGATACATAAATATATCAAAGGATATTTATGATTTTCTTTTAGTATTTAGAAAATATTGGCTTAGTTTTGAGGATGGGCATGTTATATGTTTTTCTTCTGGGATTTGAAATTTCTATGAGCTGCAATGAAGCACTCTATAAAATTCAATATCCCCTCATGAGTAAAAAAAAAGAAAAGAGAATACCTCAACCAGTTAAGTATTGTAAGAACATACCTCAACAGAACACAGGATATATGTGACAAACTCATTGTCAAAATCACGCTACTGAATTGGAAGAAAGTTGAAAGCACTTCCTTTAAGAGCTCTATCAAAACAAGGATCTTCACTTTCACCACTTCTGTTCATTGTAGGATGGAAAACAGAACAATGGGCCAAAGAAAGGAATAGTGGACATGCAAATTGAAAAAAAAGGAAATCAAATGATGTCTCTTTGTCGATCATATAGTATATGGAGAAAACAACCTGAAGACATCAGCAAATAGCTCTTGAACCTGATAAACACACTTGGTGAAGTTGCAGGATGCAAAATTAACATATAAAAAACAGCATTCTTTTATACACCAATAACAGGCTAACTGGAAAAGACATTTTAAAAGCAATCCCATTCACAATATCCCCAAAGAGTGCTTGGGAATAAATTTTACAAACGAGATGGAAGAGCACACACAGACACACACACATGTTTGCAAGATAGCCCATGCTCATGGATTGAATCATTGATATTGTATAATGTCAATGCAGATTCAATAAAATATATAGCAACAAATAAATAACATTGATCACAGAACTAGAAAACACAATCAAAAAATTTATATGGAGCCACAAATTACCCCAAATTGCCATAAGAACCCTGAGGTGGGGGTGGAAGGGACAAAGCAGGAAGCATCAAAATACATGATTTCAAAACACACTACAAAGCTGTAATAATGAAGACAGCATAGTAGTACCATAACATCAGACATATATGTCTATTAAAATTTGAGAATTTAACTCAGAATTAAATTGTTATTTTGAATTAAAAATTGAAATATTAATTAGATATTAATTCATATATCTTTAGCCAAAAAATTGAATGGTAGTTGATCATTCCAAGAACATACCTTGGAGAAAGAACAGTGTCCTTAATAAATGGTGCTAGGAAATATAGATATACATATGCAAAATAATTAATGTCTACCTATGACCATATTAAGAAATCAACTGAAGAACTCATGATGTAGCTGAATGGTAGAATTCTTACTCAATATGTGTGCAGTCCTGGGTTCTATTCCCAGCACTGAAAAAGAAATAAAGTAAAACTGTACCAAAAGTAAAAATGTGGAGTTTGAAATTACTGAAAGAAAACAAAATAGAAACAGTTCAGGACCCTGGGACACTTTTGGAATACCCTCAAACACACAAGCAACAAAAGCAAAAAACAGACCAATGATATTATATCAAACTAAAAAGCTTTTGCACAGCAGAGTAAACATCAAATTAAACATTCTTCAGATACAGAGACAATGTTTTTGAACTATTCATTTACATAGGCAGCATATAAAAAGAACTCAAAATCTCAACAGAAAATAAAGCAAATACTATGATTTAAAATGGGTAAAAGATCTGATGTTTCACAAAAGATGGTATACTAATGGTCATCAAATATGTGCCAAAATGCTCAGCATCACTAATTATCCAGGAAATGCAAATCAAAATTACAATGAAGTATAATTCTCACTCCAACTAGAGAGTGGATTTTATAAAAAAAATAATAATGTTGGTGAGGATGTAGCAAAAAGGCAACACTATACAGTGTCAATGGGAATGTAAACAAGTAGTCATTATGGAGAACAGTGTGGAATACCTTTACAACCTGAAAATAGCACTACCATATGATCCAGCATTCCCCCTACTTTTTATGTGTGAAGACATTATATCCAAGAGATACCAGCAGTGTTAGAAAAATAAAAGGAGACACAGAGACAAGATGCAGAGGCAGGAAAAGAAGTGGCTACCCTTCCACGCAGCCATGTTTATTTATATCAAAAGTTACCTTGGGTTGTTAGTGCCATGACTAGATTATTATTATTATTCCTTTTAATTTAGCAGGACTCAACCACAAATCCATCTTCCCTGTGGGATTTATCAGGTTTGGTTTTAAGCTTTGGGAGGGCTACTCTAGAATAGGTCTTCTTCTAAAGCCTGGCCCAAATATCAGAACCAGGATCAATCCTGTGGAAGAGGATTGAACAAATTAAACCCTTGAATTTGAGTCTTTGTATCACACTAGATACCAGTTGCCAGATAACTGATATCAAAGTCCAGGCTGGTTAAGACACAGAGCCATTTTCTCTAAGGACATTACCATAGTAACTAGCTACTGCACCTGTATAGTTATCTTACTACCTTCACGGAGAAACTGCTGGTCATTCCAAAAGTAAAGAGCAGAGCACCTGTTACCCCCAGGGAGTCTGCTCACCAGAGGAACACTTCCCTGTACATTTCCACTGTCGGGATACCTACACAGCAGACCCATATTAATTGTGGGAGTAGTCCTGGCAGTCAAAATATGCAATCAACCTATGTGCCCTATCAATGAGTGGATTCTGAAACTGTGGTGTATGTACACAAGAGAATAATATTCAGCCATAAAAAGAATGAAATACTGTCGTTTGCAGCAACAACATGGAACAGAAGAATATTTAGTCAAATAAGTGGTGAAGAACAAAAAGACAAATACTGGTTACTCTCACTCATTTGTGTAAGTTAAAAAAAACTGATTATCTAGAAGTAGAGAGTAGACACAGGTCATAGCAGCTAGGAAGGTTAGATGGACAGAGAGTGGGCAATGAGCACCAGAACACAGTAGGAGGAGGGAAGTGGTTCTAATGTTACCGAGCACATTCAAGAGGCTGTAACCTACAGTAGGCACTTTGTATCAAAGTAGAGGATTCACTAAAACAAGTTAATATGCAGAAATAAAACAGACTGGAGAAAGACAAGGAAAGGAAAATAGCTTCTACATCCTCAAGATTCATCTTGGGTGTTCTATTGGGAGGGAATGGCTTTCCTGGTGGGATAGTACAGAGCCTGGGATCATGACAGCAAGTCCTGGATTTAGAGCATAGCAGCTGGGCTTGCTGGCCAGCTAGGCTTCCTGAAGCTGCAGATGCCAGTGTTGCATTTTCATGGCTACCACAGATCTCCTGATTTGAGCATCTCTCAGAGACACTGCTGCAGTCCGGCTGCAGCAAAATAACTGGGGGGTGATGAACAACTTGCGTAGATTGATACAGCTGGAGTAGGAGCCGGTTATTGTAGGACCGGAGGGGTATTTATACATTTCACACAGCTTATCTTAATTAACATAAACTCGATACAGCAGTCAACCAATAAGGAATCTCCACACTTAATGGCTCACTGGCGTTACTCCACAAACCATTCCCTCTGGCATTTTGCCAGGCGCCATCCAGACTTGTTTACAGACTCTAACAAGACACAACATGGTGAACTTAAGAAACTCTCTTTCCCTTACCACAGCCAAAGGCTTTGAGTCCCTACAGGGAGGGCCTGGAGGAAGATTTACAGCATCTACCTGTGACAGTAATGCAGGGCTCATTATTCCTCAAAGGAATCCAATCTCCCTTCAGACAAGGAGCTCCAGGCCTATGAACTGGATGAGAGGTCACAAATTCCCCCTGTGGTGAATCAAGCACATCTTTGTCTCAGAACTGGAGTTTGTCTGATGATTACATAAATCAATTTCTTAGTGGGCTTCTCACTTATTTAATTCCTAAGGATCCACAATGATTAATCACCATCACATATCCTTGCCTCTCAAGGTAATTACCCCCACTGTGTATAAGTGGTTAAGTGCCACTGCCTGTCCTCACCCCCTTCAGTATCCTTCAGAGAAAGGAAGTCCATAGAAGCATCACTCCTCATTACCTCCTGTGGGAGACCAACCTAGCAAGTGACTTGAGTTAATCCCCTGCTGGGTGATGTGGCATCAGGCACCCATGCTGCTAGAGTTCCCCACTCTTCTAGGGTTCCAGTGACTTGTGTCTTTGTACCTAGGCATGTCTTGCTACAGCCCCATGGGTGGAGCTACGCTCACCTGTTCCTTTGTAATATAACCCTTGGCCCTGTTTAGGGTAGAATCTTCCATGGAAGTGCCTTGTGTGTGTCCCCTTCTCTTACTGTGTGCCCTTGGGTGTGGCCTACCCAGATGTGAGTCAACCTGCTGACAGTGGACATCATGAAGATAAGACTCAGCTCCCTGAAACCTGACCCCTTGCCTCATTTGAATAGCTTCTCCTCAATAAAAGGGGTCAGTGCGTGCTCTTGCTCTCTCTCTCTCTCTCTTCCTGTGGACCCTTAAGGTCAGAGGAGCCATCACAGTGACCCCAAAGAAAAAGGTATTTGTGGTTCTTGTGTGATTATTTTGTGCAGCCCAATTAGCCCAGTTTACCTGGAGTGACCCCTAAGCCTTTTAGTGGCAAGAACAGAAACCTGGTAACCTCCAGCCGGCAGAGGGCAGGTTCCACAGGAGTTTAGCATGGATGCCACTGTGCCCCTCACCTGTGAATTCTTAAATATCTCAGTGAAGAAAATATAGCAGCTGGGAAGAGGAAGGACAGATTATTCCAAGAAAAAGGAAATGGTCTCTATTTGGATCCATGTCATTGTCACACAGATGTATAGACATGTAAAACCTTTAAGTTTAACATACAAGGTGTATGTATTTTATTCTATGAAAATTAAATTGAATAAAGTAATTTCATTATAAAAGTTTTTTTAAATGCAAAACAAAATTGAACAAGAAATTTGGCAATCAGGGAAACCACATTTGCATCTAGTTATTTTGAGGGTGATATGGCAAGACCTAACAGACAAGAAACAAGTGGGTCCATGTGCAATAGAAAATAACATCAGGGGCAAAGGGAGAAGGAAGGAGGGGGAGAAAGAGAGGAGTAATAAGGAAGAAAATTTAAACCCATCAAAATCCAAAGTGAAATGAAAAGAAAGATGAAAAAGAAAGTAACTAAATCACATGCTATGCCTTCTGGTGAAAAGTTTTCTCCAAGAAAGAACTGGTATTGGCAAGTTATCAGATAATCCCAGTCACTAAAATGGTTGCAGACATTTAATCCAGCCTCATAGCAACACAGTGAGGCCAGCAAATGGGAAAGGCCTCCTGTGCCTTTAGTGCTGGAGAAAGTCCTCCTTGAACCCAGGGTAAACAATCTCCAGTTACTCACAATTATTCACAGTGGAACAGCTGAGCTAGTGAGGACATGCTACAGGAGCCCAAGAGGCACAGGATGAAATTTTAAAAGCCAGATGATTGAAAATCAGAAGGCACAGACAAACCCCAAAGAATCTGAACTTAGCAGGAGCTAGAGAAACTGTGATGGGGCGACTGCTCAGAAAACACCCTAAGTCTGAATTTGAATCAAATCAAATAATTTTATTTTACCTATACTTTCCTGGCCAAGGATGCTTCTGCCAGGGCCCAAGCAGCCTTCTGATAGAAGTGTGCCAGGCTGTCTGTGGTTCCAACATTTAAGGAAGAAAACCACCTCCTATGGAATCTGCGAGTTGCAAGCAAGCAGGATACAAGGGCTGATAAAAGCACTTAGCAGAGCAGAATCAGACAACCACATCCTGGGTTTGAGCACAGTTGTGGGTGTACATCATGGGTCCAGTACATTTGCAGGTATTTGAAGCACAGAAAAACATTTTTTTTGTACTTCTTAAGCAGCTTATATAACAGTTTCACATGGGAACCATAAAGATGGAGTCACTATGGCTATACTTACTTATACTTGTCTATAACTATTTTTTATATTTAACTCTTATTTTACTGGCATATACATATCTGTAACTTAACCTATATTTGACTGGAACTCTCTGTAACTATATAAAACCTATGGGCATACACATATGAACATGCATTGTCTATATCTTATTGCTAACAACCTTAAATCTTATGTCTTCCAGTTATGTGATTATATTATTGTACTATTACCACTTCTGTCTTACTGTTATTTCTTCTATCTTATAATGAGGGCAGACTAAGGTAAATTAACATCACTAATTGTATAACACTTATCTTATAATCCTATTATCCTTCTCATTCTAACCTTTAATTTTTAATTCTACTCTATAATCTATAACTTATTATTTGTATTGATTAATTTAGACCATAACAAAAGCATATAGTCCAATTCCCTTATTTTAATGATAAATGAAGACCCAAAGTCATGAGGTATTTTCCTCAATGTTATAAGTAATTCCTTATGGGCATGTATAGCAGTTCTGAGTTTATTGGGCATTTTACAATATAAAATTACTTTTTTATGTTATTGTGTATGCAGTCATTTTCCTGATTTCTTCCACAGCTGGTTGGAGTCTATAGGAAAGCTGTTGATTTCTGGGTGTTTGTTTTGTAACTTGCTACTTTGCTCAACTAGAAATCTTCTGGTGGGGTTCATTTTGTTTGAGAGGGGGAGGGAGTCTTCTAGATATAGCATCATGTCATCAGCAAACAGAAATAATTTGACTTCTTTTCCTATCGGTATCCCTTTGATTTCCTTTGCCTAGTCTTGTCTTGTTCCTGATTTTAGAGGTAATGTTTTTAGTTTTCTTTTATTCAGTATGCTGTTGGACTGAGTTGTCATGAATGACCTTTAGCATGTTAAGTTGGTAAATTTCTTTAATCCCTAGCTTCTCCAGTGTTTACATGAATAGGTGTTGGATTTTATCCAAGGCCTTTTCTGTTCCTATTAGGATGATCATGTGATTCTTGTCTTTAATTCTGTTTAAGTAGTGCAATACATTTCTTGCTTTGCTTATGTTGAGCCAATCTTGCATCCCTGGAAAGAAACCAACTTGATCATGGCGTATTATCTTTTTGATGTGTTTTTGAATGTGGTTAGCTAATATTTTAAGAGTTTTTGCATCTATTCATGGGTGTTATTGTTCTGTAGTTATCTTTCTTTGATGCTTCTTTGTCTGGCTTTGATATCAGCATTATACGGGCTTCACAGACTACATTTGGGAGTTTCCCCTACATTTCAGTTTCATGAAATAATTTGAGAAATACTGGTGTTGTTTCTTCTAAAGGTCGGGTAATACTCAGATAATAACCCATCTGGTTCTGGTTTTATCTTTTATGGGTGATTTTTAATTGCTATTTCAATTTCATTACTTGAAATTGGTCTGTTCAGATTTTCTAAATCTTCCTGATTCAATTTGAGCAGGTCATGGATGTATAGAATTTTTTAATGTCTTGCAGATTTTCCATTTCATTGAGTATGTTTTTTAAAATAAGTTCTGATAATTCTTGGCACTTCAGAAGGGTATGCAGTGATATTGCCTTTTCACCTCTGATGTTTTTGAATAGTTCTTCTCACACTTTCAGTTAGTTTTTCTAAAAGTTTGTCGATATTATTTATCTTTTCAAAGCACTCATTCTTCATTGCACTGATGTTGTGTATTGTGTTCTTAGTCTCAATTTCATTGATTTAGGTTCTGATCTTAATTATTTCCTATCTTCTCCTAGTTTTGGAGTTATCATGTTCTTCTTTTTCTAAGGCATTGAGGTAGAGCATGGGCTTAATAAGTTAGGATTCTCCCTATTCTTTTAATACACACAGTCAGTCATACTTTTAGAATTGCTTGTATACCATCCCAGAGACTTTGATATGTTCTATTCCTGCTCTCATTCATTTATAAACATGTCCTCATTTCTTATTTCATCCATTCTTCATTGCAGAGAGTATTGTTCAATCTCCATGTGTTTCTGTGCTTTTTATTATTTTTCTTGCTGTTGATTTCTAGATTTATCCTATTATGATCTATAGAATACATGAGATAGTATTGATATTTTTGTACTTGATAGTATTGATGTTTTTGCATTGTGGCCTAGATTGTGATATAATTTGGAGGCAGTTCAATGTGCTTCTGATAAAAAGTAAACTCAGTTGGTTTGGAGTGAAATATTCTGTAGATCTATTTGATTTAAAGTGTTAATTAGTGTGGAGATATCTTTATTGATTTGCTGTTTTGATGACCTATATATTGATGATAGGGCATGTGGAAACCACCTAGTATTATTGTGTTGGGGTCTATCTAGGATTACATGTATTCGAATTTTTTTATGTAATTGAGTGCATCAAAATTTGGGGCATAAATGATTACTATTGTTATACTTCTTATTAGAATTTTCCCTTTACCAAAATGTAGTGGCCTCTTTTTTTCATCCTGATTAACTGTTGCTTGAAAAAGTTTGCCTGTCTGATATGAGAATAGCTACTCCTGCTTCTTTTCAGGAAAAAGAAATATGCATGGAATAATTTATTTCATTCTTTTACCTTCAGCTTATGGGTGTCTTCACCTATGAGTTTCTTGTAAGCAGAGCATAGCTGTATGGTGTTTTCTGATCCATTTTGCTAATGTTTGTCTTAATGGGGGAACTGAGACCATTAACACAAACATAAAGTACAAAACTACTCCCTAAATTGGATAAAGAGTATTTACTACAAAACATTTAAAAGGCAACAAAACTAAATTTTGAAAAATGGGAAGAATGACTTACAATTCCAAGTACTTACTGTTTGGTTGAGCTTTAACGAATGCAATAATAAAAATAGAATATGATATAAATATTGTTATCAAATAGAAAAATCTTTGATTTCAGCATTTATTACTTCAATAAAGAAATTTAGAGGGCTAGGGTTGTGCTCAGCAGTAGAGTACTTGCCTACACATGCAAGGCCCTGGGTTTGATCCTCAGCACCACATTTAAAAAAAAATGAATAAAACAAAGGTATCGTGTCCAACTACAACTTAAAAATATATTAAAAAAAAAAGAAATTTAGAAAACATTATATATTCTGTATTAATGAGAAAACTGATAAAAATTAGATTTTATAAGGGCAAGTATAATAAATGAGCAGCAACCCAGTATATATCAATAATTAGTGACAAAAAATAGAAAATGTTTTCATTAACAAAAGCCATAAAATATTAACCAAGAAAAATAAATTCAACAAAAAGCATGCAAGACTTGTAAGAAGAAAGTTTAAGCTATTAATATGGGATCTTAAATATTATACAAACATATGTCATGTTCCTTGTGGGAAGATTAATAAATAGCTAACATTTTATGGTTATATGTACAAACCACACAAGTCCAAATGGAACTACTTTGAATTTCAATTACTGTTAGATAAACAACTGCAATAACTATAAGAAATAATACTTTATTAAAACACAGGAAAGGAGTATTGTGGAAGAGTATGCCATAGAAGATTATTTTAAATACATATTGAATTAAGCAAAATGGTGTGTCATTGATGACAGAATATTAAATAAGGCATTACAAAGGTATAAACATTCCAGCTTGAAATTTAAATGTATATGGGGACCCAAAATGTTATAAATTTGGCATTTTAACTCAGTGGGGAAAAGAATGGATTACATAATAATCATGATAACTGGATATCTTTTTGGGAAAACATTAAATTCTTTCCAACTAGATTCATTTTCCTCATATTCCAAAACACTGAGCATCAAACATTCTAGAAATTTCCAGATTAAAAAAGAAAATCATGTGCCCCCCAAAAAAGATTAAAAAATGGAAAAAGAACAAAATTGACTTCACCAGCCACACTGAATTTCAAAAAAAGACAAATTCCTTATATATTTGATAGAAAATAATGTTCAGTACTGAGTTCTAAGTGAAAATATCTATTAAGCCCTAATCTCCTAGCATGCTGTGTTGAACAATTCTATGTTCATATGTGAATAGAAATGCTAATAAATCTATGACCATTGTCTCCACCAAGGAAATGCCAAAGGTACTCCATTTATCATAGCAAGGGTCTGCATAGTTGTGTGGAAGATGAAGATACAACCCTACATCACTGTTTGGGAGTCTGCTGCTCACCCTTTGCAGCCTTTTCCTCATCATACTGGCCATAGAGATGAATAGCTTTGTTCAAGTCTGGCAGATGTTTTCTGCCCAGGCAAGGCCTAGTGCCTGTTCTCTACTGGAATAAACCCCAGGTCAGTGAGTTTAGTTGCATTGTTTTGTCCTCTATGTGTTCATCCTTAGAAAGCTTCAGTGCTCAGAACTGAACACAAGTTCTTCCCTGTGTCTCCCCCATCATGTCACACCTATCTGAGGACAGGGCCATGTGCACACAAGGATTTTTCTGCTTTTAAATGGAATGCTGTTAGAGTCTGTAAACAAGTCAAAATAACACCTGGCATTTTGCCAGGGGAATGTTAGAGTTCGTAAACAAGTCTGGATGGTGCCTGGCAAAATGCCAGAGGGAGTAGTTTGAGAAGTAACAAAAGCGAGCCATTAAGTGTGGAGATTCCTAATTGGTTGACTGCTGTATCTAGTTTATGTTAATTAGATAAGCTATGTGGAATGTATAAATACTGCTCCTGTCCTGCAATAAACGGCTCCTACTCCTGCTGTATCAACGTACACAAGTTGTTCGTCACCCCCCCTGATTATTCTGCTGCAGCCGGACTGCGGCAGAATGCTGTGAACAATGTGGGTGTTATGTTCTGGGCATGTCCCTTAATAGAAAATAAACAAATCTCTTTAAACTTTTCCACATCTTTCTTTTTGTTTTGTTTTGTTTGTTTGTTTGTTTGTTTGGAGTATTGAAATTTCTGCTACAGGGTGGAGTTACTCCTATGTTTGGGATAGACTCCAAATCCTGCCATGGGTAAAAAAAAAATGATTATTTTCAGATATTTGAGTGTTTTCAAAACCTTTAGAAAACAGTGTGGCTTCATTTTGTCATCACAAGGTAACAATTTATAGATATGTTGGTCATGCATATTAATGATTTTAGACTTTGTGATAAGGACAATAATAACTCCACGAAATGCTTTAAATCATGTGTGGCATGATCCAATTTACATTTTTGGAAGACCTGTCCTTCACAAGTGAAGCAATAATGACTCAGGAGGTCATGGATTACAGGACTTAGATGAGATGAAGGTGTTGGCATTATAGGTGGAATCACAAGATTACTCAGAGGTAGAGTTCATGAGATTTTTGATTAAAATGAATATGGAGAACAATGGGAAGAAACAGTCAAGAGCATGTCCAAAGTTTCCAACTACAAGGGGGTGGACTGGAAAGACATTTTCTAATGCAGCAACACTGGAAGAGGTTTAGAGGAATAGAGAAAAGAGTTTGCTTTTGGACATGGTCACAGTATTGGGACTAGCCTGGAGTGCATTTGGAGGACATTATGGTCATGGATCTGGAATTCCATGAACCAGAATCACAGACCTTCTCTCCCAGGAAGCCTGGAACATTATAAGGATAAGATACATCTGGGACATAATCCACTTTAAAGTCCAAAAGAGACTTCAGGGAATGAGGATGCCAGATAAAACATCTTGGATGCTTTGGATATATTACACATAGTTACATTGAAAATGTTTTCTGTTTATTGGACAATTAAATTTAATTGTGTATCTTCTATTTTATTTGCTAAATCTGACAATCCAGAGAATATACATATGTTCCTGACTCCCTAATATAATCTAATTTTCTGGCCTCTATACATCTCTGCCCTCGAGGAGATGTCTAGTTGAGGGCTCAGGGTTGGAACATGAGCTTGTCTAGAGCAGCTAGTTGCTTTGCTGATGCTACAGTGTGTCCTGCAATAGGACCAGGTGAAGGGGATGTTGCCTGTAAATCTTTTTGTTCTATTCTGAGGAGCCCCTCATAAGGCTTCCCCTCTTCTGTCAAAGAGAAAGTTTTTCTCCAAGTGAGAGATGTTTTCTCTCTCCACACTTGCCCCACTCTGGACAGGTCTCTTATCTGGATGATGCCTGCATCAGCAGTCCGAGCCACAAGGGGGTGATGTGTGACACCAAACTCTGAATGGGAAGGATATCTGCACCTGCCTGCAGGGCTACAAAGGGGCAGGCTGCACAGATATGAGAATGAGTGTGCCATGGGTGAGTACACAACCTTTCCCTGTTTCCAGTGAGTGTCAGATTAGTAAGCGTTTCACTGAGAGCTCATGTTACTCCAGGAGTGTGTTACACCCAACTCTCACCTCTCCCAATAAGTATCCTCTTTGCAATTAACTCTTCACCATCACCTTGTATTTCATTTGGAGAATTAAATATATGGAAGGTCTATACTTGATTCTTCATATAAAGCCTTCCTCAGCAGCAGTTTAGCTAGCTACAGCATACTGAAAGGCACTAGAGCATTGATAGCCTATGGTCTTTTTTTTCTTTGTAAATTATGCAAAAAAATAGAGAGTAGAAGTCTACATGTAGCAAAATGAAATGTCACCCCTATCTCTCACCTTGTTCAAAAATCAACTCAAAGTGGATCACAGACTTAGGCACTAGGACAGAGTCCCTGTGCCTAATAGAAGAAAAATAAGGCCCAAATCTCTACCATATCATCTTAGGAATTGATGTTCTTAACAAAACTCCTATAGTGCACAAGTAAAATCAAGATCAATAATTGGGATGGATTCAAATTAAAAAACTTCTTCACGGCAAAGACACAATCAATGACATGAAAACAGAAGCCAACAGAATGGGGAAAAAATCTTCACCACACACACCTCTGATAGAGCTTTAATCTCCAGGATATATTAAAAACTCAAAAAAAAAAACACCCAATAACTCAATCAATAGATGGGCAAAGAAACTGAACAGACACTTCAAAGAATAAATGCAATCAATCAACAAATATATGAAAAAAATGTTCAATATCTTTAGCTGAAGTCAGAATTAAAGACAGACATTCAGTGTAGATAGGCAAGAATCCGATCTAGAGAAGGGAGTCCAGTTTAGGTCCAGGAAGTTGGAGACCACCTCTGAGGAACTGAAATCTTTATGTCTTCAGAGCCCTTCCTCCACCTTTATCAAGATAACCTGCCAAAGCTCCAACCTATTGCTAAGGTAACCTGTCCCAGGGATTGTCCCTCCCTTCAGAGAGTTGTAAAAATTGTTAATTGATGCACCCTGGGACCACTTCCTGCACACATCACTCCATCTTAGTCCCTCCAACCCATCTGCTTCTCACCTTTTGACCATCCCACCTGGGCAATCTCCTGAGCCTAGTCACACATGCAGGAAGGAAAGAGATAAGGAGAAGAGAGCAGGAAAGCAAAGGAAGACAGAATGCTCTCACTCTTTGGGACACCAGGATACTAGCTATGGCCCCCTTCTCTTTCACAGGAGAAGTTTGCATTACCCCTTTATAAATAAGCCCTGTTTTATATTCTTGCCTCTGCACCCTTTTGAAAGTTACACTTAAACATGTGAGGAAGCAGATCTCATCACTGATAACTGGTGTATCATAGCCATGAGAGAAATGCAAATCAAAACTACACTGAGATTCCACCTCACTCCAGTCAGAATGGCAATCATCAAGAATACAAGCAACAATAAATGTTGGCAAGAATGTGGGGAAAATATACACTCAAACATTGCTGGTGAGACTGAAAATTGGTGCAAACACTATGGAAAGCAATATAGAGATTTCTAAGAAAATGTGGAATGGAACTACTATTTGATCCAGTCATCCCACCCCTCAGTTCATACACAAAGGACTTGCAATCAGCATACAACAGTGAAGCAGCCACCACTGTCTGTCCCTGGAGTCCAGTGCTGTTCCCTGACCCTAGCTGAAGGCTGCTTGTTAGGAGGAGGCCCTGCTGCTCCTTCTGGGCAGGATTTGGAGCTCTTTTCTCTAAGAGCAAGCACATTCTATAGGTTTCACTGGCTTCTTTTGTATGCATTAGAGGCACAATTATGGATACGACAGTGATTAATAGAGAAGTAATATGTCCAGATCAAAGGAAAATTTATTAGTGGAATATTGACCAGTGTGTGCCTTTGCTAGAAGACAAACTGCCAATATCAGGGGAGATTTATTGAGATATCATCCTGGACTTAAGGACAATGGTCTATGTAGGGGACAGAGGTAGGGGACATAGTTATCTGCCCTCATTTTATGATGCTATTTTCAAATCCATTTCTTCAACCTTGTCAAAGACTTTCATCCAGGGCCTCACACATTCCAAGTTTAAAGACAGTTTTTTTTTCTTTTTTCTTTTTATTTTTTTACTTTAATATAAATCTAATACACATAGCAGACACATGCTGATGGTAAAGAAATTTGAATTTTGAGAAACTACTAATCTAAATACTTAGATTAATCTACATTAATCTAAATACACAAATGAAAGAATACATTTCAACTTACAGTGAGAGGAAGCAATTGCTGAGCCACAAAACCTAACTACTTAGGAGTATATCTATCAACATGTCATCATATTCTTCTCAATACAGTTTTTTTGACTTGCCTGAGCATAAGAAACACATCGCATGCCCTTGGAGCTGAGAAGGCCTGCCCCTCTCCAATTTTAGATAAGTCCCTCAAAGGGATAAATAGATCTTTGTGAAACCTTCTGAATGTGGGTTCACAGGCTGGGCCTTGCTCCAGGCTGGGCCCCAGAGAAGAGAATAGCTGTATGAAAAGTGTGAAATATGATATATCAAGAAATATGTAATGTTTTGAACAACCAACAATAAAAAATTAAAAAAAAAAGAAATTTGAGAGATTTACCTGCATCTTCTTGCTGCCTTTAGAATGGAGGTGCTGCTGTGGGCCGTGCTGTCATTCTAGTTTTAACAGACAAGCTGAGAACCTGGGTGGGAGGTGAAGGAGGCTTTGTTTACTGTGGGATTACATCATTATGCCAAGAAGCATCAGGTGTGTTTTCTAGGGAGGAGAGAGAGGGCTTGGTGTAAGTAGATACCACTGAGGGGCAACAGGTAGCTATGAGTGGTCTGCAGCAGGTAGCTTAGAGAGGGATGCAAGGAAGGTCTCAGGGCCCTGCCAAATTCATTCATGCAGCTGTTAGAAGAAATTAAATAAAGAAGTGCCAGCAACTAAAGAAATGTTTGTAGAATTATAGGTGACTTAAATAGTCTCTATCAATTCAAAATATATAAATTTAAATTATTCCAAACTTGACAAAGCTAACCTCCTAATTAGCACATCCTCTTTAGTTAAGCGCTGAAGCTCAAGGCTTTAGTAGAAATTGCTTCAAAGCCCAGTCCTGGAAGAAGAACATACTAATTTCAATTTCATAGACTCCTTGTGCTGTTGGAGGGTAAAATATTATAGAATTTTGCCCTCCAAAAGAATTTCTCAAAACCTAATGTTTGAATCACCTGCAAAATCTGAAATGTATATATTGGGCCGTACCCATCACAATTTATGTGATAGGGCCTAGGCATCTCATTTAAACCAAGAACTTTAAGTGGCTAATTTGCACACTAAAGTCTAAGAAACACTGAGAGATATTGAATTGTTTTCTTAGTTTTCAGAGTTCCATAAAATTATGCAGAGAGTATTTCCTGAGGTAGAATATATATTAACGAAACTCTAAGAATGAAAACAAAATTTAATCATTAAACTAAGTTAATATTCCATCGAGTAAGTTTCCTAGTGATTCCAATTACTATAGGTAGATATAAAAGAGGTTGACTAACTGAAAAGTGAACTAGTGGTAAGCCAGCAGAAAGCATGTTCCAGAGGTTTCTGGAAGTATACTCACAGCAACAGGAGCAGCAGCAGCAGGATAAGACATCTTTGCTGACATCTGAGGTTCTGAAGCCAGAATTAGACAGGCAGTCAGTATAGACAGGCAAATCCTCAGGTCAGATCAAGGAGGCCAATTTTGAGTGAGTCCAGGAAGTTGGAGATGTCTCCTGGGGGATTGAAATGTTAATTTATCAGAAACCTTCCTCCACCCTTATCAAGAACCTGCCCCTGCTCCAGTCTGTTGCCAGGGTTAACTGTCCCAGGAATTGCCCCTTCCTACAGGGAGTCAAAAGGTTGTTTATTAGTGTGTCCTGGCCTGCTCCATCCTGCCCCCCTTCAGCCCACCTGTTTTCCACCTTTTGGCCAGCCCACCAAGCAGCATTTCCTAGGCCTAGTCAGGAACACACTCAAAAGGCTTTGTCTCAGTGTGAATTCTCTGTTTACTGAGAGTGTGTTTGTGGCCAAAGGATCTCCCACACTCACTGCAATCATAAAGATCTTCTCCACTATAGATACTTTTATGATGAACAAATGTGGATTTGAGTATGAAGACTTTCCCACAATCATTGCACTTGTGAGGCCTTGCTCTCCTGTGTACTCTCTGGTGTACAATTAGGTTAGAATTATGGCTAAATTCTTTTCCAATTTCACCACACTTATAAGGCAATTGTCCTGTGTGGATTCTCTTGGGCTGAATAAGGTTGCCTTTTCGACTGAAGGCTTTTCCACCTTCATTGCACTCCTAAGTCCTTTCTCCAGCGTGGATCCTCCGGAGCTGGACAGTGTAGCTTTAGGACTAAAGGCTTTCCCACATTCCCTACACTTGTGATGCATTTGTCCAACATGCAGGATCCCCCTGCTTGCAGTTCTCTGGTCTGTTTTCCTCTTCTTTTGGGTGATCTTTTGCGGCAAGGGCCCAAGCTCACCCAAGCTCTGCAGCCCCCAGAGCTCCTGGAGCAGCAGGGAGCCCCCAACACCGGACCTCAGCCCCTCCGCCCAGCCCTCCGACGCCCTGCTGGCCCAGTGCCTCCTCACCCCGAGATTGTGCCCAATGAGATGTCTCTGCTCCTCACCCTGGTGGGGCGCGCTACCCGCTGCTGGGCTGCCCTCCGGACTGGCGCTTCTTCTGCGGTGACAACAGCTCTCAACCCGTGACCACCGACCGGCTCCTCACGCGGTGCTCCCCAGTTGGTGCAAAGGAGTACACAGCACCCAACTGCCAACAGCCTCCCCTCGCGACCTCCCCATGACCATCTGCACAGATGGGCCAGGCGCTGCGGGTCCCCTGCTCCCTCATAATTATTCCAGCTTTTAAATGACCTTCTATTTTCTACATTAAACATAAAGCAACACTAACCTTGGAGATGGAAACTAAGAAGAAAAAGTTTTATTTATATTGGCAATGATTTCTTATATTTGATATACAAAAAAAGACAAACTATTAAGGTTAAAAAATGATGAACACCATTGGAATCATAAGCTTCTACTGTTTGAAAGATTCCATCAAATAAATGAAAAGACAACTCACATATAATATTTATAATAATAATAAACTTGATAGATTAACATTATTCAGATATCTTATTTTAGGCTTATATCTGTTATTAAATTATTAAAATTTATATACTTAAGGCCACATAAGTTTCTAACTTGTGAATAGTAAGACAAGCAACTTAAAGAGGGATCAAATACTACACAAAGAAGAGAATGTAAACATCGAAGAGCGCCTGAAAAGATGCTCAAAAGCATGAATCATAGGAAAACAAAAATGAAGACCAACTCACATCCATCACAATGTCTAAAATTCAAATGATCATGCCAAGTGTTGGAAGGATTTAGAACAATCAATTGCAGCTCCATTCACTGTGAGTGAAAGGGATAAATGTTACAATCACTTTGAAAACCAGTTTGGTGGCTGCTCTAGGTGAACATACATTTATCATGTGACCCGTCAATGCTGTCACCAGACATAGAAGCACAAAGCTACAAAAGGACCTGTAACATGAACTTCAGAAGTGCACTACTCAAGAGCAATTCCAAATGGAAGCAATCAACATGACAATTAGAAAGTGCACGGTTAAAACAAGTTATAGTCCTTACAATGGAATACTACTCAGCAATAAAAAAACAACATCTGATACTAGTAATAACAGGAAATAATCTCAGAAATGATATGCTGAGCAAAAGAAGTCTCAGATAGCAAAGAATGTATGACAAATTATTCCATTTATATTTAGTTGCACAGGCACTTTCCTTCCTGCAAGTTGTTCTTTTCGGGTATTTTGTTCACAGTGAGAAAAACCTGACAAAAACAATTCTATTTCATGAACTTGAAAAATATGATAATATTGGCATATAAACAAATATGCTAATGATATATCAAATCAGTGGAAGACAGGATAGCTTTTAAAAGAAAATCATCTATTCTGGCACAATTAGGTGTCCATCTAGAAGGAAATGATGCTGGGCCACTGTCTCATCAGACTCAAAAATAATTTATGAATAGATATAAGCTAAAATGTAAAGGAAAATTAACTTAAATATTAATTTCAAGATAGTAGATGTATAACATTGGCATTGGGGAGAAGTTTTTCAACTAACACTGGAAACTCAGCACATGTAAAGAGAAAAGCAACTTATTTGATAACACTAAAGTCTTCCAATTCTTCTCCATGATATATCTCTTCCTTTGTTGATACTTTTGGGGGTTTGTTCATTAACCTTGAATCCTATGACCCTGGCAAAAATCACAAATTAATACCAACAATTTTAGGAAGATTTCTTAGGATTTTCTACATACATTTTTTTTTGTAAATAAAAGTAGTTTAGCATCTTCATTTCTGCACTTTATTTCTCTCGGCTTGTCTTTATTTATCCTTATTTTGTGGACTAATGCCAGGTTTCTGTTCTCGCGACTAAATGGCTCAGGGGTCACTCTAGTTAAACTGGGCTAACTGGGCTGCACAAAATAACCACACAAGAGACACAAATACCTTTTTCTTTGGGGTTGCTGTGACGGCTCCTCTGACCTTAAGGGTCCGAAGAAAGATAGAGAGCAAGAGCACGTGCTGACCCCTTTTATTGAGGAGAAGCTATTCAAATGAGGCAAGGGGTCAGGTTTCAGGGGGCTGAGTCTGTCTTCATGATGTCCACTGTCAGCAGGTTGACTGACACCTGGGTAGGCCACACCCAAGGGCACAGTAAGAGAAGGGGACACACACAAGCCACTTCCATGGAAGATTCTATCCTAAACAGGGCAAGGGGTTATATTACAAAGGAACAGGTGAGCATAGCTTCACCCATGGGGCTGTAGCAAGACACACCCATTTCTGTGACTGAGCGCCTCAGCACCCAGCTGGGGAGTGTAACTCAGTCACCCATAAGCTTGGCCTCCCACAGACTAAGATATCCAGCATGATAGTAAGTGAACATGGTTCCAGAAGCTATCCTCACCTTGTTTCCTAGGTTACATGGGGAATATTCAGCATGTTACTATACCTGTATAAGTTGTTTGTTCTTCATAGATGCATTTTGTCATTAAGAATAATTTCCTCCTATTCCTAGTTCACACACACACACACAGAGAATTAAATCAGGAATGAGGTGAAGGAAGAAGCCACCAGCCAAGAAGTGGGTGGCTTCTAGAGCCAGAAAAATCAAGGAAGCCAGATGTGCCTGACATCCTCCACTAGGTGACAGCCCTGTTCCCCAGTGATTTTAAACCAGTGGGACCTTCTGTGGACTCCTAACCTACCACTCTGACATAATGGATTTGTGTTCTCCTCAGCCATGTCGCTTGTGGAAATTTGTTACTGCGGCAATGGAAAATCATCCCTAGGGCCTCTGTCACTCACCTCAGCAGTGAGGAGATCTGAGGGACATGGTGAATTCTCTGTAAATTCTGAAGGTCTTAGGTCAGCAGGTCAGGAGATACTATTACATATTTGAAGTGATACAATAGGTACTTGTCCTCTGTTTCCTTTTTGTCCTCTTTTCTGGGTCTTCTCTTCCCCTCTTACGGGGCTTTCACTCTATTTTCTGTAGTAAGCTGATTTGCTAAGTGTGACTATTTGAGTTGTCCTGTGATCATTGATTATTTTATGAAGGCAACCAGCCCTTGAGGCACAGAGATAAAAGAGAGAACTTTGCAGACTGCTGCAATAACCTCAGGGCCAGAGGTCCTTACTATTGGCTGCTTTATCTTTAAATTCAATAATGGGTCTGAGGACTTTCCAACCATTCAGCTAATTTTGCCAGCAAATTCCTCTGTATTATA
>NW_026000079.1:7376897-7378830 GCF_001458135.2 Marmota marmota marmota | reverse complement strand
TATTCTTTGCGCCACGATCACCCTGGGAAAGTCCTGTGCCCACACGACCGGCCGCTCGCCCCTGCATTTCGGATTTCTGTGTGCATCGGTGGGGCTCCACGACGGCAGAGGTCGAGGACGTGGTCCTGGGTCCCCTCGCCGACTCCCGGACTCGGCCCTCCTCGGGCGCTCCCTTAGGACTTGCTGGATTAAGCCATGGACGTCGTCACGTTAGAGTCCCCCGAAGAACCCGAGGGCGGATTTCCCAGAGTTCGGCAAAGGCGAGGTTCTTGTTAGAAGGCTTCCCTCGCGGTGGTCTCCCGGTAACCCCGGGAGGCCAGGAAGCCCTGCGCACGGCCTGCGCGGTCCCAGCCGGAGCTCCCGGGGCTGGGGTGGGCGAGTGGCCGCGCCGGGAGCGGGTGGCCTCAGAGGCGGCGGCCAGCGGGGAGCGGCGGCGTGGTGCTGCACCCCGCGACGGGAGTGGGCCGAGGTGCGCGTCGCCTAGGGCCGACGCTCCGAGACTGAATCGGTTCCCACCGCAGCCGAGAGAGAAGAAAGGGGAAAGCAGAGGCGGGAACGCGCGGTAAAGGCGACGACCTGCGGCCGTCCCCGCAGAGCTGTCGCCTATTCCAGCTCCTCGGCCTGGACAGGACGCGGAGGAGCCGCCCCGCGGCGTCTCGCGCGCTTCGCCATAGCGCACCAAGGACAGCGCTCCGCCCGGTCCGCAGCAGCCTCGGCCTGGATCCCAGAGCGCAGGGCCCTCCGCGGACGTGGCCTCCCTTTTCTTTCCATCCACTCTGACCTCCGCGGCCATGGGCCGCTTACCTGGACGCCAGGGCGACACTTGCCTGGGCTCCAGAGTTCTCCGGGTCTGGGAAAGGAAAGCCTACGTGCGTATCCCGCCTCGGCCTAGAGGACAGGTTGGAGCGGTCCTTTCCCTGCCCGAGAGGTGACAGGGCCAGTCCTCCCCAAAGCGCAAGCCTCAAAAAGTGAGGCGCTGCCCCTGGATCGTCCGAAGGTGCCAACCAGCTTGTTCTGGTTCTGGTTTGCAACCTCAGTGGGGCCTTTCTAAAACCAAATGAGAAGTGAGAAGAGAGATTCAAGGCTACCTGGATATTTTAGGTCAAGTCTAACCCGTGTCCACTGTAACTGTACTGATCTCTGTGTGGTGCTGCGGAGGGACCCAGCGCCTCACACGTGCCAGGCTCCGCTCTAGCACCAGCCCAGCGCCAGCAATTTTTAGCATTTATTTTGCTAACAGTAAATGACTCCAGTGTAACACAGGCTAAAGCGCAGGGATCTTCAGTGCGGGAGCACAGGACTTTTGACAAGAAGTAACCATCTCTTAGATGAAGTGATACAAAATTTCCTTCATCCTGGAAAGTCCATGGAGCCCCTTTGAATGTTTTATTTGGTGGTGGTGGTGGGAGGCGATCGCATCTTTCAAAGGGCGCAGCACGTCTGTTGTAAGGTTGGGAAGCCCGTCTCTAAACTTTACTGAGATGGCCCATGAGGTCAGGATCACGTGGGGCATTGGTGGTTTAGTGGTAGAATTCTCGCCTCCCACGCGGGAGACCCGGGTTCGATTCCCGGCCAATGCACGCCTTTTCTTAGCGCAGCTCGGAGCCCCGCTTTCGCCTTCCCTCCCCTGGTCTACAGCAAACCCTGGGGAGGAAAGACCACAAAGTCCACGACCTCAGGGTCATTTCCCAATTGCCACACAGGACTGGACCTCGGCAGGCACAGGCTGACTAAGCAGTGTCCGTTTGCCTGTCCTCCGCTCCCTCCCGTCTGTGCTCTGCAAACCAGCGCCACCCTTTTTCCTCGGATCTGGAGGCTCCTGCGCACGGATTCACTTCCTGCACTTGGACAGGGCACTGGACAGATCACTGGGCCCCTTTTCCTTGTAGAAGGGGACCCGGAAGGGAACGCCCGATGGCAGGGCCACGGGACC
>NW_026000079.1:7367478-7370439 GCF_001458135.2 Marmota marmota marmota | reverse complement strand
AACGTAGTGACAACCTATCTCTTAACCTTTTTAACAAGTCGGTTTCTGTTTTGGAAGTTGGTCTGTATGCCAGAAGGTTCCATTGTGATTAGAGCAAGAAAATTCAAGATGAACCACAAAAGGAATTTTTCTTCAATGAGTCTGACATGGCGATTTATGAATTCCTCACTGAGACAGAGAGTAACCAGCCATAATGACGACAGAGAGTGGTGCCTATGCCCAAATTTTGGTCAATTTCTTATCAATGAGAGTGAGGGGTGCCACAGTCTGGCTGGGCACAAAATCACGAGCCACTCAAGCAGGAACAAAGTTTATTTTTTGAAACTGCCACCAATGTCCGGTAGCGCCCGGGAAGATTTTTTCCACCCACGCGGCCTCCTCTTGGACTTGCAGAGAGAGCTCCTCCCCCTGGAACTCCCTCCTACTGTACTTCCCCAACCAATGGGAACTCTCCAGGAGTCCCGTAGCCGCCCTAGGTGAACAGCAGGAGTCCAATATCCATATGAATGCAAATCTTAACATAATCATATCATCTCAGTGGCTAGCTGGCGTCACCTTTCGACCAAAAATGCCATGCATCATATACTTGGCTCTTAGCAACACTCAAATGTCATCATAGATGTGTAACAACATCCAGAGAAACTACTGACTACCCCAAGGATCTCACTTCCACCCAGAAAATGTGATGAAGTCACCTTTGGCTCAGAGCAGCAGAGAACACCTTCCCTGGTAGTTTCCAACATGGGCCACATTCGCTGCCTTAGTTCACCAGTTTCTCATCCTGAGGTGACATTTTATGCAAACTGTCATATTATTTTCCTTTTCTCGGCCTTTATACAATTCTCTGGGCCCACCATGACCCCATGATTGTCAGGGTGACACTTGGGACTCCTGAGTTCCTTGGACACATAGTACGTACTACACTTCACCTGAGCCACCCTGTGATAAAGATGTGTCACCAATGCAAGATTAGGGTGCCCGAAAACTCTTTCATGTATGTTTGGGATTGTTTGTGTGTTTGTAAGATGAGGGGAATATGTTTTTTTTTTACAATGGATATTTGTTGAATTAGAATAAAAAGCAATCAAACATGTTTAATATTTATATTGATACTCAAACCAGACCATACTCACCTGCGTGTCACTCAAAATCCACCATACATGGCCTCACCAGGGAGCAAGGCTCTGACACTTAGACACGTTGTTTTCCTGAGAGTTGGCCAAGCTGACTCCATTCCAGAGTCTGTATCAGGACCCTACAGTTGGGCTGGGCATGGTGGCCCACACCTGCAATCCAGGCAGCTGGGGAGGCTGAGACAGGAGGGTAGTGAGTTCAAAGCCAGCTTCTGCATAAAGCTAAGCAACTGAGTGAGATTCTGTCTCTAAATAAAATTCAAAATAGGGCTGAAGTTGTGGCTCAGTGGTGGAGTGCCCCTGAGTTCAATCTCCAGTACCACTCTGCCCCAAACAAACAAAAACCCTACTGTTGGATGGTTTTTATTTTATTTTTTCTATTTATTTATAAATAGAAATATATAAATATATAAATAGAAATATTTATATATTTATTTATTTCTACAAGCTGGATGGTTTTAGAAATCCCCTAATGTAAAGGAATCCAAGAGCACTCATTCCAGGGTATGTGTACCCAAGTTCCCTTACATTTTATACAGTGTTTATGTGAACAAAACACTGCAATATTAAATAGGTACAAATATAGTCGATAAAAATTGATAAGGCATCACAAAATAATCTGTATGCATTGCAGGAAAGCTCCTCTGGCCTCAGTTGTTAAAAGGAAACCTGAGCACATTATAATTTAAAGAGCAGGAGAAGTAAAAGAAAGGTACTGGGGAGTGAGATTGATGGCGTTCTGTGCAGGCACAAATGTGCCATAATGAACCTCTCTACTAGGGATAACTCTAGTGCATCAATAAACAGTTTAAAGAGCTTATTTGAGCATTTAGTGCTTCAAAAATGGGGCTGACTATAAACAACTTAGCACTCTGCTGGGTGTGGAAACAAAGGAAAGGTGACAAATGTTCATGGGAAGCAGAAGAAAGAAACATGTTTGGGTGTTTTCCCAGGAAGCTGCCTAGCTAGAGACGAGTTGGCGGTTTCTGCCTGGGAGGGCTCAAGCTCTGTGTCACTGTCCACACCTGGCCTTGGCTTGCTCATGTAAGAAGGCAAAGCTCCAGGCCTTCACCCTCATAATAGCATGTCAACAAAACAACTTTGTGCAAACAGTTCCTCCTTTCCCCTGACTCTCATTGATAAGAAATTGACCAAAATTTGGGCACAGGCACCACTCTCTGTCGTCATTATGGCTGGTTACTCTCTGTCTCAGTGAGGAATTCATAAATCGCCATGTCAGACTCATTGAAGAAAAATTCCTTTTGTGGTTCATCTTGAATTTTCTTGCTCTAATCACAATGGAACCTTCTGGCATACAGACCAACTTCCAAAACAGAAACCAACTTGTTAAAAAGGTTAAGAGATAGGTTGTCACTACGTTGTCCAGTGTGGCTCCAAACCCCTGGGATCAAGCAATCCTCCTGCCTCAGCCTCCAGTGGAGCTCAGACTAAGGACTGAAGCATGGGCCACCGTGCCCAGCAAGCAACATTCCCTTAAATGGGAAGATAAATTACAAGTAAAAAGTTGGAGAGAGAGAAACTAGGCCAATATTTCTTTGTCTTCAAGACAAAGAAAATCATTGTGGGTAAAGAAGGATATTATATTACAATAAGGGGTTCAGTTCCCCAAGAAGATAAATATAACAATCCTTAATAAGCATGTCCCTAACAGGAGAGTGTCAGAATGTGTCGGGCAGAACCTGAAAGAACTGCAAGGAGATATAGACAAATGCACACTCTAGCTGGAGACTTGAGCCTCTCTCAAATTGTAATTGACAGATCCAGCAGGTAGAACGTCAAAGAGGGTAAGGTTAAACTGGAAGTGCCA
>NW_026000079.1:7358416-7363809 GCF_001458135.2 Marmota marmota marmota | reverse complement strand
TGAGAAGGCGGCGGCCACCACCCCCCGAGAAAAGCCCGGGGGCGCTCTCAGCACGACGCGTCAGCTCCGCCGGGGGAGCGCCTCGCACTCGGAGGGTGGACGGCTGGGCCTTTGCTCCGAGGCCTGTGCTTTATCCAGCGGCTGCTTTTATTCCAGGCGGTCTCTGGTCGGCACTGGTGTCCCCGTGGACACCGAAGGTCGCGGTGACAGCCGCTGTGGAGGTGACTCCGGGAAATCTCACTCTGGTTCCGAGCTGGGCAGAAATCAGAGTAGCCCGACCGCTCCAGCGAGCGGCGTCGTGGAGGTCCCGCCCGCGGTCTGCAGGCCGCTGTTCCTGGGCCAAAGGGGACACGTGTCTACAGCCGGGCTGCGGCCGGACTCCAGGGAGAAGGTGCGTCCGTCCGCGGGGTGGAGGCGACTTCCTCCTCGCTGGCAGAGCCTCGGCCTGAAGCCCGGCG
The DNA here is from genome assembly GCF_001458135.2 of Marmota marmota marmota. NCBI lineage: Eukaryota > Metazoa > Chordata > Mammalia > Rodentia > Sciuridae > Marmota > Marmota marmota. The sequence continues at coordinate 7,363,351 of NW_026000079.1, read as the reverse complement.
GACCCCAGCACTGCGCAGAGCGTTTTCCAGGCCTCAGGGCCTCGCAGGGCTTCATCTTTCCAAGTGAGAGCGCTCCCCAGGCTTGCCTAGCAGCCGTCCACGCGGGGAGCGCCCGTGGAGCTGGCGAAGGACTGACAGCTGCGTGTGGGAGACGAGTCTGGGGAGGATGGGAGACAGAGAACCGACAGCACAGCCTCGCCGGGTTTGGGAGGCCAGGGCTCCTGCCCCTGGAGCCTCCATCCCATAGGCACCCACAGTTACACAGGACGCAGAGAGGCCCTAGTCTGGCCTGTGTTCTTGCACTTTCCTTTCTGGGTCGGAGGGAGGTGGGTTGGTGGTTGCAAGCGCGTGAAAACGAGGGCAGGCGCCTTTTTGGCTCCCTTGGAGTGAAAGAGCGGGAAGGAAAACAAACCCCACTTTCCCTTGAGGAGGGGTCTGCAGGGATGGGATGGAAAACACGAACACCAAGGAAAAGCACTATTTAAGAGGTTACATGAGTTGAACGTGGCTTTCCTTAGAAGAAAAGTAGGACGGGAGAAGGGAATTTCTGTTTTTCTCAAGCTGCTTCAGACATGTAATTGAGAAAAATATATAGTGAGTAAAAAGCTCATATTTTGTATATGTGAAGTGATTGAAGTCCTTCATTTGTACTTTGCATTTATACTTTTGTAATTATATGTTTTGCTCCTTACAGATTCACTTATTTGACTATTTGACCATCATAAGAAATTTAGGAAGTAAATTTGATTAGATTGTCAAGCCAAAATAAACCCAAGCCTTATATATGCCAGAATATTATGCTGTTATTATTTTCAACATTAGGAGAGAATCTGAAATGAAATATATAATGGTTTTTATATCGAATCATCCAACTATTCTAATTTGTCTAAGGATCTAACTTGATTAAAAATAAATTATAACAAACTTTTTCAATGCCATTATATATTAAATATTTGAATTCTTTAAATAAAAGTATTCAAGATTCCCAGCTTCAACAACATCACAAGGCCCTATGCAACTTAGTGGGACCCTATCTCAAAATAAAAAATAAAAAGGGCTGAGATATGTAGCTCAGTAGTGAAGTTCTCTGGGTTCAATACCCTGTAACCCCCCCCCAAAAAAAAAGTATTCAAGATTCCTTCCTGCTATCAACAACATTATATCATTTCCTTTCTACGACCAAGCAATTGAAAGCATTGATTTAATCTACAAATCTACAATTATTTTTTTCCTTGCTACAATTCAGAACAAAAATTTCCATTAAGAAAACATCACATTTAAGGTACAAGAAGTAGTTAACCGCCCCCCCCCCCCGCTTTTTTTTCTTTTCAGTACTAGTGATTGAACCCAGGGATCCTTCACCACTGAGCTACATCTTCCACCTTTTAAAGTTTTATTTTGAGAAAGGGTCCTGCTAACTCGATGAGGTGCCTCCTGCCTCAGTCTCCCAGGTATGTGGGATTACAGAGGTGTGCTATCCTACCTGGCTTAGTAAAATGTTTTTTAGTAACTTTTTAAAAATTTAAATTTATGTAAGTGATCATTACCTTGCTTAAGTTAATCAGGGCAGTAACTCTAAATTTTTAGAGATCTAATTTCTCTATTCACTTCAGACAGAAAAAGAACATATCAATTTCCTAAGAATAATATATTTATATGTCTGAAAGAATTTTATCAAACTGGTGGAGCTTCTAAAGAAACCATCTATGGTAAGTAATATCAATTAAGGTGGAAACAGGAGCAGTAGTAATCTAATAGCAAGCTTTGTTGTGGGTTGATCTCTCAGAAAACATCTCAGTCTGAATTTTGTCCAAATTAGAGAGTTTTTTATTTAGCCAGCTGGGACTGCTCCCTGCAGGACCCAAATTGTCTCTGCCAGGAACAGTGCCAGTCTGAGTTCTATGGGGTTTATAAGGGGAAAAAAACCACATCCTCAAAAATGTAGGTGCAGGGCTGGGGATGTGGCTCAAGCGGTAGCGCGCCACACATACAAACAAAAGATGTTGTGTCCGCCAAAAACTAAAAAATAAATATTAAAAATTCCCTCTCTCTCTCTCTCTCTCAAAAAAAAAAAAATGTAGGTGCAGCAAGAGAGCATGTTAGAGTCTGTAAACAAGTCAAAATAACACCTGGCATTTTGCCAGGGGAATGTTAGAGTTCCTAAACAAGTCTGGATGGTGCCTGGCAAAATGCCAGAGGGAGTGGTTTGAGAAGTAACAAAAAGGGGCTGGGGATGTGGCTCAAGCGGTAGCGCGCTCACCTGGCATGCGTGCGGCCCGGCACCACATACAAACAAAGATGTTGTGTCCGCACATACAAACAAAGATGTTGTGTCCGCACATACAAACAAAGATGTTGTGTCCGCCGAGAACTAAAAAATAAACATTAAAAAAATAAAAATAAAAAAAAAAGAGAAGTAACAAAAACAAGCCATTAAGTGTGGAGATTCCTTATTGGTTGACTGATGTATCTAGTTTATGCTAATTAAGATAAGCTGTGTGGAATGTATAAATACTGCTCCTGTCCTACAATAAACGGCTCCTACTCCTGCTGTATCAACGTGCACAAGTTATTCATCGTCTCACACACACACACACACACGTTATTTTGCTGCAGCCAGACTGCGGCAATTTTCCTCCTCTTTGATAAGTAGCTTGGCAGAAAGCAATCAAAGAGGTCATGATGTCCAGTATTCTCTAGACCTGAGTCACTACGTCACCACAGAAAATGATTACAGCTATTAGAGGAGTTTAATTATGAGGAGTGTGTGTGTGTGTGTGTGTGTGTGTGTGTTGCTGGGGATTGAACCCAGGGACTTGTGTGTATGAGGCAAGCACTCTACCAACTAAGTAGAGTGCTCTACCCCAGCCCCTATCTTAAGATTTTAACTGCCTAAAATATACAACATACTTATCAGAGTCATAGCCACATGGCCTCTGTTGGACCTCTGCTGTAGCTAAGCCAGGATGGCAGCGCTGACCTAATTAGAATATCATAGATGAAGAAAGAGTTTGTTGTGCTGGCAAGCAAAGGGATGTTGATAGAATTGGAAAATAAATTGGAATATGATTTGGAACCACTTTTGTGGAAGGTGAATTTGCAGAACATACTAAAATCAGAAGCATTGTACACACACTATAATATAAAAAATGAACATCTAGTTCTCTACCCTACAGAAACATGTGCATGACTGACCAGATATGTGTACAAGAATGAATGCAACATTATTTATAATCATAAAATCATAAAACCAACTTAGTTTCAAAAGTATTTGGAAATGTTAATTAAATGCACAAATTAAAGAAGAATTATCTCCACCCCCCCCCCAAAAAAAATGGAAAGCCAGGTGCAGTGGCACATACCTGTAATCCTAGTGACTCCGGAGGCTGAAGAAGGAGGATCACAAGTTTGAAGTCAGCCTGGGCAATTTAGCAAGACTGGAAATAAACAAGAAGGGCTGGGATATGGCTCAGTTGCAGAGAACAGATACCCTGAGCACAGGGTCAGGCTGGGAGTTGGGGCAGTCCTGGACAGGTATCAGACGTGTGAAGGAATGGGGACCAGAAGAGAAAGCTACGTGTGTTTACAGTCTGCAGTTGACTAGTAGGAACGTGCAGAAACTGACAGCTGGCCCCACCCCCCACCCGGCGGGGGCGGGGAACTCACAGCTTTAGGTCAAAGGCCAAACGCGCGAACCGACTGCACCACAGACGCACGATTCGCTTCCATTCCGTTCTATAGAAAATCCTTCCTCACTAAGCTCGGTCCCCTTGAAGGCACCGCAAGTTCTGAGGACTAGAGAAGCAGAGGAGACCAGAGTAGTGAACCGCGGCCATTGTCGCATTGGAAACCTGGGTGCCCAGGGATTCCCAAACCAGAGCAGCAGCAGAATGGTACTGGCCCGCGTTACCCCCTTGGCTATTTCAGAAATCAAGCCTGGGAGTAGCTGTGTGGTCCCGGGGTTGCTCCCCCGGGGGCTGGCTGGCGCTGTCCTGCAGTGATGACCCAGCGCCCACCCCAGCGCCCACCCCACTCGGCCGCCTTCCTCGAGCTGCGAAGTTTCCCGCTGCGGACTCCGAGCCCCGGGTCTGCACGGTGGCAAGGGCGTCGGTAGTGTGGCTCTCGGGTCCTCCAGCCAACAGGGTCCAGCCCTCACTTAGGACTTGTTGGATTAACCCACCGTAGTCTGTAGGTTTTGATCCTTTGAAGAAGGCTGCCAACGCAAATCCGAGTTTTATCCAAGGGCAAGCTCTGGTTAACCAGAGCGGGAAGGCCACAGAGCTGCTTCTCATGTTATCACCTCTGCAATCCATCGCTATTACTTTTGCTTAATTGGTCAAATGTATTAAAATAGATTTAATAAACTAGCTAATATTAAATTAACTAATATATTTAACCATTTGGATACTATTTCCTGTGTTCTTCCTTTTCATTCTGCCGGAGACTCCCTTGAAGTTTCTTGTAGGTCAGCTGGTGTGAGTTACATCAGTTTTTATTCGTCTTCAAGTGTATTTCATCAACATTTAAAAAAGATCTTTGTTTTTGGCTTAGAATTCTAGATTAACTATTTTTTCTCCCAGAAATTTAAAGATGTTGCCATTTATGAGTCTATGTCTTTCCTGTTTTCATTAAAAAAAAAAAATGGCATGAAGTGAACTTCTTGGTTTGTGACATAATTTTTGGAAAGTGCATTTAAATGGAAAACTTCAAAAATGAAAATACTCATTATGAACATCCTATATTTTAAGTTCCACTAACCACACACTTTAAATGTGTCTGACCTAAGGGTGCAAACCTATCTGGCTGAAATGTAATGTGTGTATGTGTGGTGAAGCCCCTGGCCCTGGAACGGGAGTAAGTTTCCTGCTCTTTGTTCCGCATGTGGAGGCGAGTACCACTGAAGTATGAATCAGCCTTGTGGGCTTTCTGTCAGCC
>NW_026000079.1:7350751-7352439 GCF_001458135.2 Marmota marmota marmota | reverse complement strand
TGTCTGCAGAACTTACCTGGACTATGATTTAAGCTAGCTGCCTGCAGGACTTACCTGGACTGTGATTTAAGCTAGCTGTCTGCAGAACTTACCTGGACTGTGATTTACCTGGACTGTGAGTTAATCTATTGAGACACTGCTTTACCTGGACTGAGACAACAAACTGTAATGTACAACAAATTGTTACTTGGTATCTTTGCTTACGGTGTCATTGCTGGTATAATTTTTCCAAGGGCTTCTTGCATGGAGCCATCAATTGGCTTGGTATTGTGGCATTTTGTATCCTCCCTTTCTGCTTGTATCAGGTTATTTATGGTGTTTCTGTAAAAACCACTATGGTCATTATTTAAATTAAACAAAAGGGGGAAATGTTAGAGTCTGTAAACAAGTCAAAATAACACCTGGCATTTTGCCAGGGGAATGTTAGAGTCTATAAACAAGTCTGGATGGTGCCTGGCAAAATGCCAGAGGGAGTGGTTTGAGAAGTAACAAAAGCGAGCCATTAAGTGGAGATTCCTTATTGGTTGACTGCTGTATCTAGTTTATGCTAATTAGATAAGCTGTGTGGAATGTATAAATACTGCTCCTGTCCTGCAATAAACGGCTCCTACTCCTGCTGTATCAACGTACACAAGTTACTCGTCACACCCCGATTATTTTGCTGCAGCCGGACTGCGGCAAGTCCCCACCAGCCCCTTTTAAATTTTGAGATAGGATCTTGCTAAATTGCCCATATTTGGCCTCAAACTTGCTATCCTGCTTCTGTGTCCCGAGTAACTGAGTACCTGGGATTACAGCATGCACTACCGCGTGTGGCTAAAAAATCGAAAATACTCTTAAGTACATAACTTATAAAATAAAGAAAGAAGTAAAACGTATCAGTTGTATCAGGTTCAAGTACTACCCAACTGGGAAGTAGAAAAGGTGGTTTATTTCGGAATAGCCAGGCCCAAGTTTGCTTCTGTGACCTGACTGGAGACGGAACCTCCTTCGACCACCTGCTGCCCGAGCACTGGCTGCAGAGGAGGCCCCTCTCACCTTCTTGGTGCCTTTGAATCATAAAATCTCGTGGGGGCTTCCTCTTTTGCCTTTGGTCTACTTCCACCTCACCCTCAGCAGCTTCTGCCTTTCCCCTGCTGGTCCCGCCGAGCTGTTGGGGCGTTTGCAAAGCTCGGTCGGACGCGGACATGATTCCTCGCGGTGAGAACAAGGCAGCGGAGGCAGGGGGTACTGGAGGAACCACAAAATGACCTCGTGCGCCCCCGACCCCGCGCCCCGGGGCCTCGTGAGCTCCAGGCACAGTGAATAAACGCCCCCTGGGCTTCTCTGCAGATGACAGGGAAGGGCTGAAGTGTCCTGACCAGGCAAGAGGGGCCGCGCCAGAGGACCTAGTCCTGATCCTGTTCCTCGAAGAGACGTCCGCAGAGGATGATTTTGACGCTCGGAAGGAAAGAAAAGTCTCAACGGCCGTCCAGACCCAGATCCCTGGACTGAGGGTGTCCAACGCGCAGGTGTGAGCCAGCCGGGAGCCGGGAGTTGAATCCACCACCTCGCCTTTATCAGGAGAGCAGTCTGACAACATTCAGAGACCAAGAAAGAGAAAGATTCTGCAGATCAAAGTCTCTAATTTATCAAGGAGGAAACACCATTCCCCCCCCCCGCCTCATCGAGAGTGTGTTGATGAAGCT
>NW_026000079.1:7332454-7349243 GCF_001458135.2 Marmota marmota marmota | reverse complement strand
CCCCGACAAATTGGAAGTGTGGTGTTTGAGAAAGCCTGGTCTCAAGGAGAATGTAGCCTGAGCACAAGGAAATTGCCATCCATCCAAGGTAGGTAAAACCAGAGACTAGGGTTGTAGCTCAGTGATAGGGCCTTGTGGAGGGCCTGGGATGGCAATACTAAAGACAAGAGCAAAAACTAGATGCAGCAGTCTGCAGAGGACAGAACTGGTATTTAGTTCAGAGGCCTGAGGACTTCATTGTTCGGGTTTCTCTTTCTTTGAGAGAGAAATGCTCTCTCTGTTCCTATATTACCCTGAGTCCTACATTACTATATTACTCTTCCTATATTACTCTGAGGATGTTGGGGGTCTGCTGCAGTCCGGCTGGCTGTAGCAAAATAACCGGGGGGTGAGGAATAACTTGTGTACGTTGATACAGCAGGAGTAGGAGCCGTTTATTGCAGGACAGGAGCAGTATTTATACATTCCACACAGCTTATCTAATTAGCATAAACTAGATACATCAGTCAACCAATAAGGAATCTCCACACTTAATGGCTTGTTTTTGTTACTTCTCAAACCACTCCCTCTGGCATTTTGCCAGGCACCATCCAGACTTGTTTAGGAACTCTAACATTCCCCTGGCAAAATGCCAGGTGTTATTTTGACTTGTTTACAGACTCTAACAGGGGTCTCGCTCTGGGACTTGAGGTCTTGGCAGTTCACAGCTTGGCAGAGTGCTAGGTCTCCCCACTTTTGGAGAAAATAGAGCAAGTAGCCTGTGGAGAGGAAAGTAAGGATCCTACCAGAGATCCAACGCAAGCAGAGCAGGTCAGGACTCCCAATGCAAAGGACATTCACCCTGCAAAAGGTTGTGCTCAATTATTAATAATTTTGTACTTCATCAATAAAACATATGGACATTTATTTTCTTACCCATTGTATGTACCCATGTAATATACTTGATTTTGCATCTAGGCACATGATATTTATTATCTGTTCCTTTTCAAGAAACAATACCCAACACTTCACAACTAGAACACCCAGAAATCTCTCTTACTTATTTACATACCTAGAACAATTTTCCTGACAATAAATTTCTTTTTTTGGCTTAAGACATTTAGTATTTGGCTTGTTGTTATTTGAAGTAAAACAATAAATACTAAGCAAAATAAATGTGGATTAAAATATTTAAGTGCTAGAAATGAGTAAGAGATAATTTTGAGATAGAAAATTGTACAAAATCTTGGTTGGGAACACATTTTTGTGGTCTGGTTATAATTAGCTACTTTCTTTGAGAAAACAATAACACTTTGAGTTACAAGGGAGGTGCAAACTTGGAGAAAGTATTAGTAGTTTACATAAGAAAACCTGATTTTTTTTTATTTTTTTTTTTAGAAAACCTGATTAATAGCTAGGATAAGGTCTACAAGCCTCCCTCCCATCCCAACCCCAAATCAAGATGACCTGGAGAGTTATATCCAGCCAAGTTGACTTTCAAGCATCAGAGATGCTAAATATCTTGGTCTGTTAGGAGAGTTTTGGCTCTGAAGATAATTTCATTGTTACGCAGATGTTTCGGGGGCAAAAGAACCCACATTGTTTTACTGCTTACCTAGTGGTGTCAACTTGTAAAAGCAGACGTCTTAGGGCTAATTTTCATATCAGGAAAGTTAATATTTTGAAAGATTTGTTATTGTTGTTGTAGTTTTTTGGCAGTGCTAGGGATGAACCCAGGGCTTGTTCATGCTAGACAAGAACTCTATTGTTGAATCATAGCCCCAGCCCTGCAATTGAGTCTATCAGTAAAATTTGCACTGAAAGATGATGCTTCCAAAATTCTGAAAATAGATCTCCTCCATGTCTCTTTTGACAAGTAGGAACACATTCTACTTTATCCTGCCTACATGAGTATACTGATTATATCCCCAGAATAGAGTCCCAAGGAGTTCTCAGAGAAAGGGCACACTACTAGGGACAAATGGGTTTTTGATAAACATGATGGAAAAGAATTTAAGCTGTGTCAGTAAAGGTACAGAGATTTGTTTAGGAAAGCAAAGAATACACATTCCAGGAAGAATATGGGCCATCTTGAGAGTGAGATTGCTTTTGGGATTCTCAACTCTTAAACTTGGTAGGCCATGGACTTGGAAGGTATGTGAAGAGGGTATCAGCTCCTCCTTCTCAGAATCCTTAGGCTGGTGTGGTCTCCATCTGATCAGCATATAATCTTGGAAAGCCCCCCAAATTATAGGCTTCTAAAAATATAATACTTCTCTTTGCTTAATATATTTATTGATGGTCTAATTAATAGTGCACAAGGTAATTTTCATAAGTGGGTGAATTTATGGTAACTTTAAGATTTAAGGGCTGGGGTTGTGGTGGAGCACTTGCCTAGCATGTGTGAGGCACTGTATTCAATTCTCAGAACCACATACAAATAAATTAATTAAATAAAGGTCTGTCAACAACTAAAAACAAAAATTAAATAAAAAGATTTAAAGATTTCCTAGAAATTTGGGAGTGACAGTCCAGGAGGGAGACTGGTTTGGGGAGTGACAGTGTATGCCGAGCCTCAGATCAAAACTCTATCTCCACGCCCTTCTCTTGTGTCTTCTTTCTACCTATTTTAAAATTTCTTCTATCCTGCCTGGATTCCACAAGTTTCAAAGACTCAAGGGTGTAAAAGAAAAAACTATGGAAACTGTTCTCCAAGATACAATAATATACTTTTCCTAGCCAATTTATGGGATTGGCTAGCATTCCTGGAACAGAGATAGGAATCTGGGAATAAAGGGAGAGATACTGAATCGCAAAAGGAAGTGCCCATGAAGCCCTGAATGAAGAAAGGCCCACGAATCGTCACAGCCTAGCCCGTGCCCTTGGCTGTGCCCGGGTATGCTAAAGTAAAATGAGGGCAACGCACAGGGAAAACCGGCATGAAATTGTGTAACTCTGCCCAACTCCACCTCTAGTCCAGTCCCTCAGAGACATCTCTTCTCTCAATAGGAGACAGACAGATGTGAATGGTGGAAACACAAGGCTAATAATATTTCTACAAATTGGGCCCATAAAAATTTTTTATTCTATAAAATTTATAGAATAACTTTGTAAAATGGGCCCATTGTGCTGACCCCCACATATTTTGACTTTTAAAAAGCAATTTATCTGCAGCCCTGCTTGGCTTAAGTCTACAAGATATGTTACATTCCTTAGCAAACTATCTGTTATCTGCAGGAGAAATGCAGGTCATGAAATGCCAATAAGAACACGAGTAACCCCAAGTAGGGGACTTCTGTGACTCTTACGCAGACCAGACCCCAGAACTCAGGGAAATAAAGATAATTCCTCCTAACCACAAAATCTGTAATGATCAGATTCCAATTAGAATCAGTTAGCATAGGCCGAAGTGACTTAGAGTTGTCATGGCAGTGGGGACTTAAAAGTCTGATGTCATCCTGCTGTTAGTCAAAAGTCAAGAGGTGAACTTGGGCAGGACTCTTTGGAAACCTGAGATCCCAGTAAACTTGGAATATAAGAGAGGTATACTGTCCCTCTCCTCTCTTTCTTCCTTGAGATCATCCCCCTTTCCCTTTCCTATCCCTGGCCAGACAGGTTGCACAAGCCTATATCCCAGCGACCTGGTCGGCTGTGGCAGGAGGATTGCAAGTTGAAAGCCAACCTGGGGTGTAGCTCAGAGGAAGAGCACTTGCCCGACATGCATAAGGCCCTGGTCCTCAGCATTACAAAAAATAAAGTTAAAAAAAAAGTAAATAAAGAACATACCACAGTTTAAAAAACCAAAAAAGCCAGCCTTTGGAGATGCTATCTCAAAATAAAAAAACAAAAATAAATAAAAAGGCTGGGGATGTTGCACAGTGTTTAAGCCCCTGGGTTCAATCCCCGGTACAATGAATATAAATATTGAAAAAAGAACACACGCCGGTTACTCTGAGGTAAATGTCTGAAATCTTTCCAACTTGATCACAAGAATCAGGGTTTGAAAGGGAGACCTTTGTGCTGCCTCCGTTTCCTGGAAGGCCCCATGTCCTGCAGCACTGTGACAGAACTAACTGCCGTAAACGATCTTCTTGATAGAATCCTCTCAGTTTGAGTGTCTATGTTTTATGAATTGATATCTGCCAGTACTTTCCATAAAACTACAAATACCTCTTATGAAAAACATGGTTTCCTATGAAGAGAGCACAATATGCCACTCTCAATATGGTGTCACCAAGTCTAAATGGTGGTTCCAGGAGGGGGTACAAGTCTTTGAAGGCATCTGGAAAACAAAGTCCTCAGGTCCGATGTGGTCGTCCCTCATGCTACACAGGCACGGATTCTGGGCTTTGGTGGTTTGATGGTAGACTCTGTAGTTTCATGTGGAGGACCAAGTTTTGATTTCTGGCTAATGTATGTGATTGTCACTTGCTCTGCATGGTTCATCAATGCCTCTACAGAGTGTCCATGGGAGTCTTTGTGGTACATGCAAGACTAGGACAGTAATCTTTTTGCTACTTCTGCTGGATTATTTATGAGTAAGGTAACTCAGGTCTCCACAGAAATATAGTCACCAGAAGCAAATTATGCAGACTTGATAGTGGTTTTAAGATAAATGATACTCGAGAATTTGTCTAAGCAGCTGGTTGAGGTGGGGCTGAGACAGGAGGATTGAGAGTTCAAAGCCAGCCTCAGCATGGTGAGGCTTGCTAATTAGTACCTCAGTGAGACCCTGTCTCTAAATAAAATAGATAAATAAAATGCCCCTGAGTTCAATCTCCAGCACCAGAAAAAAAAAAAAAAAAAGGAATATTTCTAAGCAGTAGAGAAATTGTTGGCTTTAGAAACCATGTTGTGGTCTTGGAGGGATCAGTGTTTTGCCTGAGGTGTACAACCACTGCTCCGGGTTGTGTATTGGTAAAAAGTAAGTTCTAGTATATTTCTGTAGTGTGGAACCTTAGGAAAAATACCCTCACCACATTTGCCAATATCTCTGACTGATTCAGGCAAATTATCATTTGGTCCTGATTGTGTACTGGGCTTTGTACAGGTCGTCTGGTAACTTCTTACTATGCAGGGGGGTGAAGAAACTGAGACTTCAGAGAGTTCTCCAGATACACGGAAAATAGAAATACACCAACAGTAGTAAAAGTCCTAGAGGTCCTGGCCTTATGGGACCAGAAAAGAGCAAAGTCTGTGGTGGTAGAACTGAGGCCCTCTGGACTCCCAGCAGGGTAGAGGTCGGAGCCTGGGTGAATGTGGGTGGGGGACTGAGGCTCTTGACCTATCAGTGCCCTCAGCAGCAGTGCCATCGGGCTCCAGAAAGGCATGGCACATCCAGAGAGGACAGGAGGCAGGGCAAAGTGCTGGCGGTTGTGACTTCCATTCTAGACAGACAGTAGGGGGCAAATATAAAGCAAATATAATTTATTAAATTTTGAGACAGGTTCTCCCTAAATTGCTTAGGGTCTCCCTAATTTGCCAAAGTTGGTCTTGAACTTTCCATCTTCCTGCCTCAGCCTGCCAAGTTGCTGGGATCACAGGTGTTCATCACCGTACCCCACTGTAGATAAATTTTTAAAAACTGTTAGCTTAGGGTTCAGGTTGTGGCTCAGTGGTAGAGTGCTTGCCTGCATGTCTAGGGCACTGGGTTTGGTTCTCAGCATCACATATTAATAAAATAAAGGTCTATTGACAACTAAAAATATTTTTTGAGAAACTTGCTAGGCATGGTGGCACATGCCTATAATCCCACCGTCTCTGGAGGCTGAGGCAGCAGGATTGCAAATTTGAGTCCAGCTTTGTCAATGTAGCAAAAACCCTGTCTCAAAAAATAAAAAGGGCTGGGGATGTAGCTCAGTGATAGAGTGACTTTAGGTTCAATCCATATACCTTTAAAGAAAAAAACTTATATTTTGAGGTAGCACTAATTGTAAAAAACTTTAATTCTTTGACTGTGGCTCTCACCACCTTCAAAGTCAGCAGTTAAGAGCTCCTTCCCCACTGATCACTGGCATGCTTGGGATCTTTCTGACATTCTAGTTCTATGTGCTCTAGACCCATATTTAAAGGCCTCATGATGAATTAAGTTCACCTGGATAACCTCCCCATTTTAAGGCCAATTTAATCACATCTGCAAAATTCCTTTTGGCATATAACCCTACATAATTATACAGTAGGAAAGCTAACGTTATACTACCTCAAGACATTATATTACCTCAAGACAAAACAACAGATCTTAAATAACAAGTCGTACCAGAGACAAAGAAGGATATTTCATAATTATAAAAGGCTTAACCTACCAGGAAGATATAACAATTACAAACACATATGCATCTAACAAAACCCCAAAAATACAGAAAGCAAAATCTGATGCAATTGAAGGGAGAAGTAGAAAATTCAACAATAACAGTTACAGATTTTAATACCATATTTCTAATAAGGGGTAGAAAAACTAGGCAAAAGATCAACAAGGAAATAAAATGTTTAAAATAACATGGCCGAATAGACACCAGTAGAATACAACATTTAAAAATACTGATATCATCTAAAGCTTTTGAGACTCTCAAAAACCTGGTGTATTTGCAGGCTGGCATGAGGGTTGGGCAGTTTCCTTCACTTGTCATGACTGTTGAGTGGTACAGATGGGCGTGTCCACGGTCCTGCACGTGTGGGCCACCAGCCTAGAGAGCCGGGCAGCAGAAGTGAAGAGACACACATGCGAGAGGAGTCTCTCTCACCACTGGGGAGGAATTGATATGAAGGAAATGAGGTATGTCAGGGATCACTTTCTCCCACCTGTGCCGATATTTGTAACCTCAACTTCTTTGCCACTAAACCCCCTTGCACAGGAATTCTGTGGTAACTTCTTACCACAGAAATATTTAAAAATTTTAGGTAATATGGTATTCTTCTGATTCTTCTCAGAAGAATCTCCCACCACAGACTCACAATCTTGATTTTTACCATGCTCTGAGAATATATCCTCAGCTCAACAGCATTGGTTGACCTGAAACTACTAATCATTGTTGCATAAAAACTGCTCCAAAGAATAGTTTCAATTGAAATAAGGTGGTCACTAATGTATTTGAGATATACATAAACTACGTCAAGATCTGATCTGGAAAAAAAGATTCTGTGAAATCAAACGTGACAGATTGGAAGAGATCCTGGGGAGGAAGAATGAAAGTGGCAAGCACACATTTGGCATATAGAGATTAAAAACCAAAACCCCACACACAGAAGAGGAGGATGGGATCAGGAGGCAGAGGCCTGAAACCTATCTTCAAGTTAATGAAAAGCCAACGTGTTTCCATAGTGGAGGAAATGGAGCCAGCCTAACATTGGGCACAGCAAGAAGAACCTGAAGACAGAACCCAAGTCCTCACACACCATTCACATGTAGAGAATACCAATCTCAGGATTTTTTCTTATAATATTACAATAGTATGAAAAAATCTTGAGAGGAATCAGAGAATACCATATTATCTAAAATTTTTAAATATTTTAAGGAAAAAAATGATGTCATGACAGTTCTCAATATAACTTAAGAATTGGGGAAAATATTGATTCCTTTGTGTTTTCTATGCACTTGCAAAAATTGAAAAATGAATGTATGTTTGACTTTTAGACAGAGATGGCCTTTAGGATTGTCACACAGACACTGAGAAGTACTGTGGAGGGCACGGCGTCACTAGTGGCCTTGTGTGTCACTGTGGACTAGGCAGCCAGAGGTGGGAGTTGCTGAGATTCCCCGACATCCTCCACCTTCTGATTCTGTTATCCAACTCCAGGTCTGGCACAGGGGCCTCCCTCCTGTGGGGGTCTGAGCCACAGGCTGAGTTAGGCTCTGAGTCTGGGCATCTTGGGCTTTATTTTTGTGGCTAAGGATTTGAAGGGTTGTGGTATGCTGACAAAGTTTATTCCAAAAGTAAGTTATGATCGAATCTGCTTTTTTTGTGTGGTGGTACTGGGGATTTGAATTCAGGGGTGCTTTACCACTGAGGTACACTCCCAGCCTTTTTTATTTAGAGGCAGAGTCTCACTGAGTTGTTGGTGCCTCGCTTTTGCTGAGGCTGGCTTTGAACACATGATCCTCCTGCCTCAGCCTCCCAAGCTGCTGAGATTACAGGCGTGCAGCACCATGCCCGGCTCAAGTCTGCATTCTTTATACTTGTTTTGATTCTTTTTTTTTTTTAATGTAAGGAAACTAAATTTTAATCACAATAAAGAACTCTTTTTTATAATTTATATACCATAGACTTCATCCATTATATTTGTATAGTTGGGTGATTTTATTAGTTTACCAAGTAGTACAATCATCACCATGATCACTTATTTTTAATTTATTATTTGTTTGGATCTCTTATCCCCAGGTTCTGGTTCTACTTCTACCACAAACTTTAGCATGGCAGTATCTCCCGCTACTCTTTCTGGTCCAAGGAAAGAAATGAGCATTCTGGAATCTAACCAGTACTTGCTCTCTCAGCTGGAAGAAAGCAAACAGAAATTGCAAGATCTCAGAGAGAAATACCTCACTTCCAAAGCTACAGCTTTCTCTCTGGCCAACCACCTGCAGAAATAGGTAAGTCCTACTGGGGCATGGTCACCAAAGTGATAAATGTACATCAGAAGTTAAATATTCTTCAAATTTTCTGCCATGCGACCAGCACGCTAGCTTCATACTAGAGGTTCGAAACATAGAAATTAACTAGTGAGATCAAATTAAAGACACATAACTCTCAAATTACCTTTTTCTTGCCCAGCTCAGAGACGGCTCCTCCTAGCTCCTGCCTCTAGCCACCTGAAGGTCAGCGAGGTTTACACAAGAGACCAGCAGGAGAGAGGAGGAAGCACACCAGAGAGTAAGCTTTTATTGGGGAACAAAAAATTCAGGGGAAATTCCATCCAATGAAGGTTGAGGGGGACAGCATTCCAAGGTCAGGGTCAGTGATTGGTTTTCAGGTCAGTGGTCAGTCTTACCCCCACAAGGACAGGCCCTCGCATCTGGGAAGGGTGGGGAAAGCTCGGACACAGCTGGTCTGAGCACCTCACACCCAGCCAGGGAAGTAGCTCAATCATGTGTGAGAACGGCTTCCCACAAAACTTTTTTCTTTTCTATCCTTCATCAAAATAAATTTCATCCTGGCTGTGCTCCTAGAAAGGTAGAAGTGGGTCTTTGCCCTCAGTTTGCAGAGGTTGAAAGAACTGAAAAACAAAGAAATAAAGTTTGTAGGAAGAGAGTAGGGAGAAATAGAGACTAAAATCTTGTTAAAGGTGCTAAATTGTTTTTTCTCAGAAACATGTGTCACCACTTTTGGCTGAAATCTCAGGATTCAGTTCGAGCTGTTTCTGAACACCTATTTGTAAGGCATTATGCTGGGGAGAAAGAAGTAATAGTGTATCCTAACTGCCTTAAAGGAGCTGAAAGCTGTCGGTTCCCAACTGACTCACAGATGTTTACAGATGAGAATATTAATAGCAGACAAATAGGGAAGTCTTGATGCCTTAACAAGATTCCATTCCCACCTAAGCTCCAGGAAGACATTCATCACATTCTTTCTATCTCTTCCTGAGTGAATATGAACTTTGTAGACAAAAAGCAAGTCCAGGTGGACCTCTAGGTTCTGGATTATGTATGAGACACTTGGCCAAAATGAGACTAAGACCAAGTGGAGACCACCAGTCTCAGTCCCAGATGAGTCCAGTACAGAGTCCACAGCCAGCTGTCACACATGGAAGTCCAGTGGAGACCCCCATCTATTGACAACGAGGAGGAAGAAGGGAAATGCAGTGATGGAGAACCACATGGGAAAATGGGCATGAGTGGGATTCAGATATCAGAAGAGGATCCTGCCAACTTTGAAATGGATTTTGCCTTCAAATTTCTGTGATTTTTTTCAATAAATCAAGGAGGAGGGGTAAATTTTTCTAACTAGTCAGGCACAGTGGCACCTGCCTGTAATCACAGTGACTCTGGAGTCTGAGGCTGGAAGGCCACAAGTTCAAGGCCAGTCTCAGCCATTTAGCAAGGCCCTAAGCAACTTAGTGAAACCCTGTTTCAAAATTAAAGATAAAGAAGGGCTGGGGATGTGGCTCAGTGGTTAAGCATGCCTGGGTTCAATCTCCAGGACCAAAAAAAAAAAAACTATCCAACTTATTGTCGTAGACACACAAGTAAAACTTAAAGCCCACTTGTTAAAGAAGTAAAAAGATGAGCTCCGGATTGTGGAAATACTGAGTTGCTGTTGTTGTTGTTTTAAACATCATTTATCACAACCATAACACAACTTCAAGACACACATTTTTGAAGCTGAAGAAGAAACATGTTACTTAGGACTTTATATCAAATTAATGTAAAGCAGTGATTAAAAGCATGTGCTCGGTGTGGTGCGCCTGATGGTTATGGTACAGCTGCAGTGGGAAACAGGAGCTTGAGACGACCACCTGGGCAACATACTGGGACCCTGTTTCAGCAAAAACAAGCAAGAAACCTTCAAAGAACAGGTACTCTTGTGTAATAATGCTTTCTGATTTTGAATCTCACTTGTTTTATAATACCAAGAACAAAACCTAGTGTAAATATGGACTTTTATTAATAATAAATAACGTATCGATACATGCTAGGCAAGCACTTTACCACTGAGCCACAACTCCAACCCAGATACATTTTTAAATCTTTGAAATACTTTGGGATCATTAGTCTTGCAGTTCTTGGTGTCTTCCCAAATACATAGGAAATCACTATTTCATGCCCCAGCTTAGTGTAAGAGGCCAAAGGTTTGATAATCATGGTCAGACCTCAGGAAATGTGAATTCTGACTCTGCCAAATACCAATTGAATCACCTTGCCAGGTAATTTTATCTGCCCATGAACTTCTTCCCTTACCTCTAAAATAAGGAGTATAGTTGAAGATTGAAGAGTAAAGATGTGAAAATCTCTGTAGAGCTGGGTGCAGGGGTTACTTTTGTTCTGACAGTGGACCTTGCCTTCTCCCCTGGAGGCAGTGACCACAGCAGTATGTTCGGTTCCCACTGAGACAAGCTTGTCTGTCTTCCCAGAGTGTGAGGAGTACCAAGAACTCATTAAGTCTGTGCTGGAGGAGGAGCTGCAGTCTGAAGAGGGCGGTGTGGCAGAGGAGTTGAGACGAGGTGCAAGTCTTGGGTAAGGAGGTACCTGTATGAAGATCATGAATACAGCTGCCCGGGCTGGTAGAATAAAAAGTGAATTTGTGCAAGCAGAAGGGCAGAAATGCATAGGATAGGCACAGAACTAGACAAAGACAATCAATGGGGCTGCTGTCTACTGAGGTCTCCAGGGTTCTCCATTAATAACATATGAATCAAGTGGAGACAGAGGCCAGGGTTGGAGTGATAAGTATTGGCTTCTAGCTTTGTGTCCTTGAGCAAATTTACCTAATTTTCCTGCAGGTCAGTTCCCTCAGCTAGCTCATCTGCAAAGCGAAAATATTGAGGATCTAACTCAGAGGGTTGTAAAGATTAAATACTGAATAGAACCATCTCTGACACATGGTTCTACTATAATCATTATACTTGCTCTATTTTTATAGGTGTGGATTTGTCATTAATGAACTTTTTCTTTTTTCTTTTTAGTACCAGGGGTTGAACCCAGGGGTGCTCAACCCCTGAGCCACATCCCCATCCATTTTTAAATTTTTTTTCTTTTTAGTTGTAGATGGACACAATACTTTTATTTATTTATTTATTTTTATGTGGTGCCAGAGATTGAACCCAGTGCCTCACACATGCTAGGCAAGTGCTCTGCCACTGAGCCACAACCCTGACCCCTTTTTTATTTTTTATTTTGAGATAGGGTCACACTAAATTGCTTAGGGCCTTACTAAGTTGCTGAGGTTGACTTTGAACTTGCAATCTTCCTGCCTTAGCCTTCTGAGCCATTGAGATTATAGGCACGCACCACAGCACCCGGCCAATGGGCTTTTTCTATGAGAGATATTTTCAAGCTTTCCGAAGTGACTTTCCATGCAAAAGTGTTTCTCCTTCCCACTTTAATTTTAAGTATCATAGTATTAACTGTTAGGACTACTGGACAGAGAACTGAGTGGTTGTTATCTGGAAAAGGCATTATTAATTGGCTCCAGACCAGCACTGCCCCTCCTTGGAAGATTTCAAACATAGGATAGATTGTGATGTTCCAAAATTTCTGTTGACCTTTTGTTAAAATGAAATCCTAGAAGTTTAAATGTGTAAAACCTACTAACATAGAGATCTTTGATCAAAGCAGGCATAGGTCACTTCCCCTAACAAAGCAAAGCGAATACTTTGGACAACAATCTGTACTTGGTAGGAAAGTTTGGAGGAGATTCAGGCGTCAGATTGGCCAGGTGACTGTAAATGTTAATCCAGTTTTATGATTACACGAGTCTAAGCATTAACTGAACAACTACTTATATGTGTAAATGCTACTTACTGGGGGCTGTAAGTTGGGTAAGATGTGTCACTGTAGCTTCACAGAGCTCACATTCTACATTGGAACCCATAAGAAATATGGATATAATAATTAAAAAACAAAATCTCCCATAGAGTGAGAACTTTATTTACTCCTGATTATATTTATCTTCAGGTCCTTCAAAAGAATGCTGTCCTTCTTGACCTTTACACTGATTTTTCTTTTCATCTTTCAATTAACTCCAGATATACTTGTCCAACATTTCTATCCCTGGCTTATTTGGTCACTCACTGCATAATGCTCGGCGTATATTATAAGGAAATGGACTTGGGTTGAAGTGAGGAACTAAAGGGGCATTTAAAAATATATATATATATTTTAGATGTTGATGGACCTTTATTTTATTCATTTATTTATATGTGGTGCTGAGAATCAAACCCAGTGCCTCACATGCTAGGCAAGTGCTCTACCACTGAGCCACAACCCCAGCCCTCCTAAAGAGGCATTTTAAAAAAACCAAGTTAGTAAAACTCCACAAACCCAAGGATGCTTCTTTGTTCCATTTGCCTCAGGCAAGTCAGACAGCTTGCACAGGAATTCAGTTTGGCAAGTTCCTGGGGGCATCCTCAGAGACATCTCTGCTCCTGTAACTACCATTCACGACGTTCACTCCTACAGTTCACTCTTTTTTTCCACCTTAGGAAATCTGATCGCCTATTTCAGGCTCAGGCCCAAGAACTGACCTATTTACGGCAGAAAATACAGGAAGGGAGAAGCGTCTGCTATCTTTTTGCTCAGCACGTGAAAAATGCACTCAGATCTTTTGAGAGTGTCCTCCGGAGCACCGGCGTCACCAGCTATGATGGACAAAGACTCTGTGAGCAACTGACCCAAGGAAGCAAGCTGCCAGAGAACCTTGCCCGCAGGCCCACCACTGGTAAACTGGCTACAGGCTCTGAAGATGAGTTCCTCCCAGGCCCCCAAAGGAGCAGGAGAGAATGCAAAGTTTTTCCCAATGTAGATTATTTTAGTTTTGAGTATGATCTTTAACCTACATGCTATTATTTCCTTTTTAGAGAACCCAGGTAAACACTTGTAGTGTTCTTTTTTGTTTTCTTTCTTTCTTTTTTTTTTTTTTTTTTTTTTCTGGGAATTGAACTCAGGGGCACTCAACCACTGAGTCACACCCCCAGCCCTATTTTGCATTTTATTTAGAGACAGAGTCTCACTGAGTTGCTTAGTGCCTTGCCATTGCTGAGGCTGGCTTTGAACTCGCCATCCTCCTGCCTCAGCCTCCTGAGCTGCTGGGACTACAGGCGTGGGCGGCTGTGCCCTGCATGACATTCTTTCTTGAGTCCTTAGTCTTTAATCAGTAAGAGGTAGCTGGTTTACTTCATCTTGATGAGTGTGAAAAGAATTCATCTTTATTTCTGAAAGATATTCTAATTGGATATAGGGGTTTTGGTTGAATCACCCATGAAAACATCAGAAGCATAGCAGAGACAGGCTGAACCTGGAGAGTCCCCTGATTTTGGAGTGGAGGTAGAATAGGGTCGTTTGACCTCTCCTCTGAGAGTGGGCTAGGTTCTTTATGATGGCAGTAATGGTACTCACAACCATGGTCTAGCAACCAGCCTTGTGCAGAGAATAAAGGTCATGGCTGGAGAAGTTCAAGAGCTGGGCAAGTATCCTGTAAGCTGGTGAAAAAATCACATTTTTAACTTTTTGTGAATGTCCTAATGATAGTTTATCCTGTCAGGAGCACCCCTGCTCAGAGAAGTCTGCCAGGCTACTGCTCAAAAGATACAACCTGAGGCTTCCTGGAATGATTTTCTGAGTGCTCTCAACAAACATATAGCATGTTATGTCTCTGATCACACAGACCTCATGTTTCCAGTGTGTGAAATGCGACCTATTTAGCTTATGACTAGCTCTTCTGTTTTTTGGTTTGTTTTTTTGCAGAAAATCATAATAAGAAGGATGAAGACAGACAAAGGCTACTGGCTCTCAGGTAACTGAATGATGAAGGCTGATGATGGAATGGTGCCATCTAGAGAGGATTCCAGAAGCAGGGGATTAAGAGGTCAAATGTCTCAAATTCAGGCAAAAACCAGAAACTGCTTATTATACCTGTTTCATTTAATCATTTTACAGTGATGGATCCTTTTCAAACATGGTTGTCTGTCTGACACAATGGCACACACCTGTAATTCCAGTGACTCTGGAAGTGAGATAGGAGGATCACAAGTTCAAAGCCAGTCTCAGCAACTTAGTGAGTCCCTAAGCAACTTAGTGAGACCCTGTCGCTAAATGAAAAATAAAAATTACTGGAGATGTAGCTAAATGATTAAGTGCCCCTGGGTTCAATCCCTGGTACCATAGAAAACAAACAAACAAACGAATTTACAAACAAACAGATATAAATAAAATAAATCTGGTTGTCTGTTTTGTTTCTAGCTCTTGAGTTGTCTCCCATTTCTTAGTCCCCCGCCCTCCAAAGATGGCTTGCAGCTGTCTGGGGAATGTGTTATGCTCAGTTCCTGTAGGTTCTTTTTTAAATTTTTTTAGTTCTAGTTTTGAACACGATATCTTTATTTTATTTATTTATTTATTTATTTATTTAGTTAGTTAGTTAGTTAGTTATTTAATGTGGTGCCAGGCATTGAACCCAGTGCCTCATGCATGTGAGGCAAGCACTCTATCAGTGAGTCACAACCCTGGTCCCCGTAGGTTCCTCCCGCAAGTTTGGGTAACTAGTCAGTCTGACCAAAAGGTAATTGGAGCAGGAATCCCTGGTTTCTGTATTTTAAAAGCCTGTGTCATTAAAAACCAAAGTGAGGGACTGAGAATGTAGCTCTGTGGTAGAGCACTTACCTCACATGTGCAAGGCCCTGTGTTTGAACCCAACATTAGCACCACCAAACAAAGACACAAGCAATAACAACAACAAAACTCAGACAAAATGAGACACCTTCCTGCTTTCTGCACATAGTCAGAAAGTATGTTGGCAGATGTTTCACAGGCAGAAAATTACCTTGAAAAATAAATCTGAACCATTCAAGAGAGAGGTCTAAAAGCTACAAGAGTCCTGGGATTGTTATTGTCTCAGGATTCAATATTCAGTGAACCACTTCATATAATATGAAGTCAAACTCGTATACAGCCTTGTGAATCCAATATCATAAATCTCACTGTGGCTTAAGTGTCATTAGCATAATTGTCTATTTCCTCATCTATTTGTTAAGAGAACCCGAATTCTAAGTATACTATGTCCCAAGCACAAATGGATTGTTGTACTTCCTCTTTGATAGGATGGCCTCTTTGGTTTTCAAAGCCTCTTCCATGAATTTTGGATCAGGACTAATTATTAAGCTATGGTTCTAGGCTGCCTTGATTTAATCTCTTGTCCTATGTACCCCACCAGGTTCAGCAGGGAGGTCCCAGAAGAGGAAGCAAATGAAGTCCTGGAAGACTCACTAGATGAACAGTACTTGACTCCTTCTAGCCACTGTGACTGTCAACAGCCTTCTAGCAGCAATGTGATCTTGTCTAATATGCAAGAAGCCACCTCTGCTATGGGCAGAGCCCGTGAGTATTCCTCTTAAAAAGAAAATAATAGTCCAACAAACTTTCCATAGCTTTTATATTCTTCATGCTCACCAATTCTACCTAGACTGAGATCAACTCTGCGGTGAGCTCTAAAGATTCTCCTTGAGCTGGGTACAGAGCTATGTGCCTCTAGTCTCAGCTTCTTGGGAGGTGGGCAAGAGGATTACTTGAGCCCAAGTGTTTAGGGCCATCCTGGACAACATAGTAGGATCCTATCTCTTCAAGGAAAAAAAAAATCACCTTGAAAAGGTGATTGGGCTGAACACAAGTGTCAAGTCAGATAATTTGTTTTGTTTTGGGTCCATGCCTCATCCCAGTTACTCTGGCCCCAATGTCACATGTAAAGTGTGCTACCACTGCACCACATGCCCAGGATCTAACAGACCTCCTTCTTTAAGGTGGGACAGCTTGTCTTTCCTGAAATGTTCTTGATAAGTTCTTCTAACTATTCAAGAATGTGGGAAATCTTGCCTATATTGCCAAAGTATGGTTCCTTGGCTTCAGTCTCAGTTTCTTTCTCCCCTTGGGTTATTTTTTCCACGTAAGTTTCTGTCTGAGGATCAGAATATCAGGTGATTTCCCTAAAGACAAGACTGATTTTGGCAACCCTTTGGTACATGGCCAGAGTTCCCATCTATGTGTAGCACCCAGGTTTTTTGTCTGGTTTTTAAAATCTTTGTGGATTTGGTCTCAGTGCTATAAGCTCATCCATCTATGCTGAAGGAAAGGCTGGATTTAACAGCAATGCCCCCCCCCCCCCATCTTTGTAAA
>NW_026000079.1:7304417-7332440 GCF_001458135.2 Marmota marmota marmota | reverse complement strand
CCCCCAGCATGTCTCTTTCCCAGTGACCTCAAGCTCTTCCAGACAAGAGGCCCTGGGCTGCAGCTTCACTGAGTGTGTATGGATTAAAACCTCAGTCTCCCTCACTTGTTTGACTTTTCTTTGGGGATAAAAGTCTGGATTGCTAGGAGACTACATGCCTTATATCTTCTTCTAGGCCAGAAAATAGACCATATTGATTCATTCACTGTTAACTGAGTTTTTAATAGTGAAATAAACAATATCAGGTTTGTCTTTCAACCTCTTTGGGTTAGTAGTGGATGTAAGTATGTGCTTTTGATTACTCAGATCTTCCCCTTCAAAGGCATCTTCATGCCAGGTCCCTTCATCATTTGTTAAAGGGATGTGGTAGAGAGAAAAACATTCCCTAGTCCTGAAGCAAAAGACTCTGGCCATAACTACTCTTCTCTTGTCAGAGAGATTTTTATAAAGAGTGTCTTAGGATTTCACAGGAGTTCTGTAGAAAGCTCTGTGTGGTTTGGAACTTCCTCTTTCTTATAAATACCAGGTTTGCAGACAAAATGTGTGAAACCCCTGTCCTGCCTAAGAATATGGGACAAAGAGTAACTGTTCTGTTCCCATCCACTCCAGCTGTCATGTAACCACCACCACCCCCCCACCCCCGAGTATAAATCTAAAAGAATTCCCAGACTCAGGGTCCAGAGATTTTTAGGCATTATCCCCTCTGGACCACTGCAGCT
This sequence comes from Marmota marmota marmota, assembly GCF_001458135.2. Classification (NCBI taxonomy): domain Eukaryota; kingdom Metazoa; phylum Chordata; class Mammalia; order Rodentia; family Sciuridae; genus Marmota; species Marmota marmota. Next base: position 7,331,721 of record NW_026000079.1, on the reverse strand, counting down.
TAAATAAACCTGCTTCCTGAAATTCCTCGGTGTCCAGCCTCACTGCCCTACATTGGTACCTAGGGTTAGTCACACCAAGGAGGTGGCCACACCTTTCCCGGTGCTAGATGGCCCTATTGGGAGGCCTTCGGTGTTCTCCCACCTCCTGTCAATCTCCCTTACACTTCTTAAATTCTGTGGAGTCCGCTTAGCACTTGACTAGGCTTTGTTTGAAACCCTAAGGGCTCTGGAAGTTGCTTGGTGTTCCTGGATGAAAAGGTGAGATTGGCAGAAGAATGGTAAAAGGCCGGACCTTGAGGAGAGACCCTTGCAACCACACTGATGATAAAGACTCTTTAGTTTTCTTAGTTGGTTCTTTTTAGTTACACATGACAGTAGAATTCATTTTGATATAATTGTACCAGCATGAGATATGTCTTGTTCTAGTTAGGGCCCCATTCTTAGGGATGGTGGGATTCACTATATTGTTTTGTACAAGCCCCTAGAAAGATTATTTTGGATTCATTCCATTGTCTTTCCTTTTCCTGTTCCTCTCCCTTCCTTCCTTCCCCTTTGTCTAATCTACTGAATGTCTCTTCTTCTCCTCCCCCACCCCCCCTTACTGGAGATTTCTCAAAAAACTAGGATTGGAACCACCATTTGACCCAACTATCCCACTCCTTGGTTTATATCCAAAAGATTTAAAATCAGCATACTACATGTAGCAGCCACATCAATGTTTACACCAGCTCAATCCACAATAGCTAAGGTGTGGGGCCAACCTAGATGCTATTCAACAGATGAATGGATAAAGAAATTGTGGTATAGATACACAATGGAGTATTACTCAGCCATAAATAATAATGACTTTATGACATTATTTTGCAAATAATTGGAGACTATCATGATAAGTGAAATGACAAAGATTCCTTATCTCTTACCTCATTTCATGTCTTGGTGGAATGGCTACAAAAGATGAGATGTGGAAGTTGCAGCAGCACCTGAAGGAAACCCTTTTCATCAATGACTGCCTGCGAGAAAACCTGAAATATCACCTCAGCATCTCTGACCGTGGAAATGGTAGGAGAGGTTCAAGTTGGCAGGGTTCTGGTGACCTCTGCCTTTCTAAGGACATGTCACAGGGGCACGACTTCACAGATTTTAAGCACTTTGATATACCTTACTTCACTTATTTTCCCAAATGGCCTAGGTGGGAAGGAGGTCGGGAACTATCATTCCATTTTATAAGTAAATAAGCAGGTTTAGATAGAGACTTGTCCCAAGTCCAAACTATGCCTCTTAGAGTCTCTGATCTCCCATTCTTGTGACTTCTGTGCTGTGTACTGTCTGTGGCTGTGTGCTGTACGTTGTGTGTCTGTCCTGGTGATTCAGCAGGACCTAGGTTTTTGAGCTCCTCCTTCATCAGGATGGGGGTCTCCTCTGCTGCCACTGTCGTTCACTTTCCTGATGTCTTGGCCATCATCGTCATCCCCAAGCGTTCTCCCTACACCCTCCTGTTAGAGTGCCATCACACGGAGGCCATCCTTCTACAATATTGTACTAGGCCAGAAGGACAGTGACCCAGTCCCTTCCCAGACAGAAGCAGCATTCAATGAGTGGGAAAAGCCTGCTTCATATTGCAGCCAGCCATTGCATGTGATGATGTATGTGACTGTGACTCTTCTCATTGAAGATCCTGTGAAAATTAAGCTTCTGCCCCATCCCAGTGAAGCCCCAGCCCTTGAGTCCCGTGGTTTTCTTCCATGGAATTTCCAGAGAGCTTTCTCTTAAGCAGATGTGTGTGGCTTGCCTAAGTGTGATCATTCCCTGGAACAGGACGCTCCTCCAGCCTCCACAGGCCGACCCTGGTCCCATTGCCCAGCCAGGTAGTGAAAGCAGTGGCCTCGGGGAGGAGTATAAGAGCCTCCCTGCGAGCCTGAATTCTATTTCCAGAGGTAAGGGGTCAAGCTCACAGTGTAAGGTCACTCTTAGAATGATCCTCTCTCTTGCCACACCCAAAAGAGAGAGGGGAGGCCAGAGCTGCCAGAAGCCCTGGTGTATTTTAATTATCCGTAACAGTGGGATTCGTCATGCCGTTATTTGCACGTGCACATAACATAGTTTGATCTACCTCATTTCCCTTCACCTTCCCTTTCCCTCCCCCTTTTCCTGCCCCTGTCTGCTTTCTCTAATTTACTAATCTCTTTTCTATTATTGTTATTACATTATAATTATATAAAAATCAAGGTTCGTTGTGGTAGATTATACGTGGAAATAGCATAATCTGATAGAATTTATTTCCTAGTTTGTCCCCGTTCTCCGCTCTCCTCTCTCCTTCTGGATCCCCTTCCTGTTCTCTATTAGTATCCCTTCTATCTTAATGTCTACTTAATGTCGTTAAATAGTGCTGTCATAATAACCTGGTGAGTTTTCAACTAACCCAATGCCCGGACTTTATACCTAGAGAATTTAAGTGGTTTCAGGTGGGTTCAGGGCATTAAGTAGTCTTAAAAACTCCCACGTGATTATAACATGTGGCTACCGATGTGGACCGTAGAGCTACTGGATGTCTCCTAAACATGCAGCTAGCTTCACAGAAAATCCATTGATGGAATTTGCCTTCCTTTCTAGTGGTTTTGTTTTTGTAGCATGCAAAAAAAATTTTAAAAAAGAGGCAGGTGGATTAGACCTATAACCCAGCTACATATAGCAGAGTCTTTTAAACGTTTTTTTTTTTTTTTGGCGGGGGGAGCGGGTACCAGGGATTGAACTCAGGGGAATTCAACCACTGGGTCATCGCCCCAGCCCTATTTTGTATTTTATTTAGAGACTGGGTCTCACTGAATTGCTTAGTGCCTCACTTTTTGCTGAAGCTGGCTTAGTCACGATCCTCCTGCCTCAGCCTCTCAGCTGCTGGGATTACAGGCGTGCACCACCACACCCAGCACTTTCAAACTTTTTTTTTTTTTTTTTCAGTTGTAGATGGACAAAATATCTTTATTTATTTATTTTTATGTGGTGCCCAGGATCGAACCTAGGGCCTCACATATGCAAGGCAAGTGCTTCACCACTGAGCTACAGCCCCAGCCCAACTGTCAGGCTTTTTTGAACAGAAATGTGGAAGAGATCAGATGATAAAGAGCACCTAAGAATGAGAAATAAGTACTTTTTCACTTTTCATCTGAGAACTTTGTAATACTGAAGATATTTTTGGAAATGCTGATAAGGAGCATCCAGGTATAGAATTAAGTTTGTGGAATGTTGGTCTCTACTGGATTAGCCCAAGATGGCTCTTTATTTGCTAGGGTTTTTTATTCTTTGTGATGAGTCCTTCTCTGTACCCCACCTTATCTCTTTAGAAGAACATTTACATGAGTCTTTCTGTCCCAGCCAAGGTCACCCAACAGCCTCTGGAGCCTGCTGGCTTCCTTCAGATTGAAGCCTTTCAACTCTGACACAGTGAAAAAGTGTTAAGGCCTGGACTTTAGTGCCAGGTTTTCCACCTGCAGCTCATGTGGCTTTGACTAATTTCAACATCTTGATACCACTGTCTTCTCATGGCTAAAGATGAAATTTACTTGCATGGTGTCTAAGGACCCTGCTGGCTTTCACATTACAGGACTCTTCCCTTGGCACTACCCTCCTATTGGATTAAGGAGTGGGGGCTGGTTTCCCTACAAATTATTCTCTCTTTCCTATAACAAGCTGTTTCTGAATGTGCATGTTTGAGGCTAAGCAAATCTCTTCCTGGGTGGTATAAAGATCTTAATTTTCCTCTAGAGGAATACAATGGGGAGTACACTGAGGCTGAGGAGGTGGGGTGGAGGTGTGACTGACACACGTGCAGCAGCTTTGAGCAGGGCGATTAACCTGAGGTGATGGGACCCTGTGTCCTGCACACAGGCAGCTGCTCCTGTCCCTGGTAGTTCACCCCCACAGCTTCTCCACTCAACTGCACTCCTTGTGCACCCGGCATCTGTCACACCTAGCCCCTCGTCAGCCCCAGTTAGGTACCAGCAAGAACTGATAGAAGATTCTTGTTTTTTTTTTTTTTTTCTTATTCCTTGTTTCAGATAACAACTAATATTGGGAACTCTGAAAAGTTATTGTCATGAAAAAAAATGAAACAACAACAAAAAAATGAAAACCCAAATCTGAAAGCCCAAGGGCTCCATCTCTGAAAACCAAATTTCACAGCTGCTCCAAGTGGGTAGTTTGTAGAAATCACAGCCCTCCAACATGCAAACATGATGACTGTCTAAATGACGCCAATGCCTAGATTCAGTGATGATCTTGAAAAGCCCTAACCCTTGCCCTTCCTCCCCACTCCTTCTAGTGATTGAAGTCAGCAGCACTGGAGGAAAATGGCAAAGACTTGGGATCAAGAAAAAGTCAGAATAATGTCTGCAGATTGCTCATCAGCCCGTGAAGCATGTGTTAGTTTTCCTTGAGGGATGAGGATTTAGAAAACTCTTGAGAATAAAGTTTATTTTATACACATTCTGAGGCCTATTCTTTTTGTGCGTGTGAAAGTAAAAATTATAACTCTTTTTTTCTCCAGTTAAAGTCATGAAACTCAAATCATTAACATGTTCACCATATGAATACCACAGAGTAATAGTCATCAGGCTGGGTGCATAACTTTGTTCTAAAATTATATGTTAGTAGGCACCTGGTATTGCATAGAAAACCTATGTTGTGTCCCACACTTTGGGAACTGAGATAACTCAGGCAAGGAATTCTGCTCTTGTAGGGAAGCAAACCTGTGAGCAAGGCCGCAGCCATATACATGTTTACTCTTTGGCAACCCAAGGAAACAGTGATAGGAGTTTGCTATTTATTCATAATTTGGAAAAATCTTTCCATGCAGGCCAAATTTCCATTCTAGAGGTTTCTGTAGGACCCACAAGTATAGAAACAATACCTAGATGGAACTAGTATGCTTCAAATAACATTACCCTTTAGATTTCTTTTTCCGAGGATAACTTCTTCATACTCATTGACTTGTGTTTTGCAAGCAAATATAAAAGTGGGACAGTTTGTCCAGAAGCTTTGAAACATACAAAATCTGATAAGCCTCAAACTTAGAAGACTGATTCATATAAGAAGGATGAAGGAGATGCTAACAGAGATCCTTTAAATGTGTTTGTGCAACAGACAAGTGACCTTCATTTCCTTGTAGCAACGAAGGGTACAATGGTACTAGGGATTGTCAACCCCTCCTGCAAGGGAGAGTTTCACACAGAGCCAATTTTTACCTCAAGGCTCAGTCAGTTCTTCACAGCCTTGATTATTAAGGCCTTTAATGTTCTCTTAAGAAATGTTTATATCCCAGGATTATGTGTTCTGCTAAATTTCTGTCAGTAAATTCAGAGTTTTAGTTTTGAATTTTAAACCTACAACATCCAAGTGATATTCTGATCATGGTGTACTTTGTATCCACCAATAATGGAATTATTGGTGTGCATATTCCCTAATAGGAACTTTCCCTGGAGGACATCTTCTCTGTATTGTAAAAACACCCACAATAGTTAACCTGCTATTTCTATGGCAGCTACAGGTCTTCTACTCCCCTCCATCTCCTACTGACTATGTTCTCCCTCTCTCTTCTCTGTAGCTGAGAATATCAGGATGTACTGTCACTTCATTCTGCTCATTTCAGTGGGGACATGCAACTACCTCATATGTACTGGATCACCCTGTGGTTAAAGATCCTCTATTGTACCCTCCATGGAGAATGAATCTTCATGGCAGGAAAAATGTCTACCTGCAACACTTTAAATAGAGTCTGGATTTTTTCCTGAACAACAACAACAAAAGTTTTGGCTGACTTTTCTGGCCTTGTGAGGTGCGTCCGTCCGGGACAAGGCAACTCTGGGGACTTGTGGACCTGGCAGGCCCGGCGGGAGCGCCCCTGGCGGAGGTGGGGGCGCTGGGTGGTGGCGCTGGGGCTGGTCCCTTGCGGACCGCAGGGAGCCTATGGCCTTGAGGACCGCAGGTGTAGGCAGGGTGCAGGGTGCTCCGCGGCAAAGGAGCTGCCGTCGAGGAGGCGGGATAGTCCGCCAATCGCAGTTCCCGGATGGCCTAGTAACCGGGCCAGCGCTTCCCCTCCTGCAGACCCCCAGTCCTGGCAGCCTTCTCCCACGAGCTCGCACTCTGGGACCCCCTTCGGTGGCCAGTTCTTGTCACGTCCACGTGTCACTGGAAGGGGCTCCTGCCAAAGCCAGAGCTCTGAACAGCAGTCACAGCCTTTACCCCCCGCGATCAGGCTGGTCCAGTTCCCTTTGCTTATAAACTGTGTCTCTCGGGCGTTGGGAGAGAAGCGGCTGAAGGCCCCTCGACTGGCAGAGACCCTCGACGTCCCTTTCCTTCTTAGCTGAAGCGCCGCCTGCAGGCCGTACCCTCTCCTGAAACAGGACACGCTTTGTCTTTGTATGTTAAGTAAATGGTTCTTAGCAAATCTGGCAATAATACATATTCTCTTGCTTCAACTTCTTGAAGAATAAAGACACACACATCAGGGCTTTTGATACCGCCCCCCAAGTTCCTAAGGTACTGTTAATTTTCAGGGCCTGGAGGGATTCCCTTTTCCTGAACCCAAAGACTGTAGAAGAGACTCTTTGCACCACTTAACACACTCTGTGGAGCTACAAGGTAGGATTCCTCGTGCGCGAAAGGCGGGTTGCAGAAAAAGAGATCAGGCATTCCCTGACCGGGAATCGAACCCGGGCCGCGGCGGTGAAAGCGCCGAATCCTAGCCACTAGACCACCAGGGAGCCATTGCCGTTCCTCCACTTAATTTTAGAGGACACACTAGAAACGTCTGCCCTTCCACGTGCTGTTCGTGGTTTTAGAGATGATCTAGAAAGTCGGACCTTCCAAGCTGTCTCCAAAAATCGAGGCCGCAGGCGAAGCAACAGAACTTGGTCCCACAAGTAGGGCGACTTGAAGACCGCCAAAAGCACAATCCGCCGAGCGAGCCGTTGGCGGTGCGTCTCTACTACAGCTCAGTAGTGACCTGGAAACCCAGAGGTGATAGGGGACCCGGCCGTGGACCCGCTGCCTGCAAGGATGAGGGAGTGGACCAGGGAGAAAAGGGGCTGAGCCTGAGACCCAGGATCTCCAGCCACAGGGCCCGAGACTCCCGCAGGAGCAGACAACCCGATGGAATCTCAGTCACAATCAGATCTGTTCGCCCTACAACCGTTTGCACCCTCAGCATCTCCATGTTGGGATTCTTTACTACAATCCTCCCATGGCTCAGAGCAAATCCCCCAAACAGACTAAAAACAAAACAAGTTCTTTTGGACGCTGAAGTTTTAGGCAAAGTCCATTTCAGACGAGGAATTCGGGTTTCACTGTCGATCGAGTATGGACCTTGACCTGCACACCTTCCCCGGGCCTGATCACTGACTAGGACCCAGGACTCTTGGTCAAGACGGGAGGCCAATTTAACTGGCAACCCTCGGGAGAGTGGGCCGTCCTGCCTTTGCCCTTTGTCCTCCCTTCCCTAAAGCCTCTGGGCCGTGGTCTTGGGGACCAGGGACGGGCCCGAGACCTCCCTGCGCTTCCCTCTCACACCAGCAGGACCCCACCCCTCTCGGGAGGCACCGTGTGGGCGCCAGGTCTAGGAGGTGAGTCTGTGGCTCCTCGCAGGTCTCCAGCCCTTTCCCCTGTTTTCTTTCCTCCGGGAAGAACCCCAACGGGAGCTAAGAGACAGGAAGGTGTGAAGCCGCTCCTCTGGATAACTGCAAAGGAGAGGAATCGTGCAAAACGAGAAGGAAGGGGGGGGCCGTTAACTTTCCTAATCCAAAGCTACACGAACCGGCGTCCTCTGGGAATGGTTCTCCCCAGACGCTGGTGGGGGTGACGTGGTCCAGTCGCTTGGGGGCGTCCAGTTTGGGCCCGAGCAAAGCTGAGCATGGCCTCTCGGTATCCGAGGGGCTTGCTGCCGGCGCCTTCCCCAGGGCCCTTCCCCAGGGCGGGAGCTCTTGAACCTGGGCTGTGGACGGCGGTGACCACTGCAGTAAGAAAAGCCAACTGCGGGAGGGAAAAGGACTCATTTCCCCCCCACAAACTTTTTAAGTTCACGTCCCAGAAACAGATCTTAAAGAAACGTTACCATCTTTCAGCAAGAGAAAACTGCCCGCTGAGATTTTGCGGTGGGGCAAATGTAAAAACCTCGGTCACCACTTCTCTCTGACCTCCGCCCTCACCCCCGGCTAGAGTTCGCGTTCAAGACCCGTGTTGAGCGGGAGAATTTAAGAAGCAAATAAATAAGGAGTTTGGGGTGAAAGGAAAGAAAGTGACCACAACACTCAGGGCAACCAAGAGATTTTTATTGCAGCAGAGCAACAGAGGAGAAAAGAGAGAAAGAGAAGGAGAGAGAGAGAGAGAGAGAGAGAGAGAGAGAGCGAGCAAGAGAGAGAGAGGGGCCCGGCAGGAGGGAGTTTTTATAGCCAAATCTAATGGGGCCTCTGGGTCTGCAAGCTGCCTTGTTGGCACACAAGGGGGGGTTAAGTGTTCGGCCTGGGGCGGGGGGCGAAGCGCTCCGCCTTGAGCGGGGGCTTGGGCATTAGGGCTTGAAGCCATCAGATGATAAAGAACCAGACAGAGGGTTTGAGCGGCCAGGTCACCCTGCAGCTAACTTTGTTTGGCATGCCCTGCAGACAGCTTACTCAGCCTGTCCTGCACCTAACATGGGGTACTACAGAAGGTGAAATAAAACCGCCTCTCGAGAAGAATCTCAAGCCCGAGGTGGCTTTCCTGTGAAGTCAGCTAGGCTGCCCTGTGTGCCCCACCAAAAGGTGGCCTCGCAGTCTTTCCGTTCCTAGTCACCTTCGGGGCTGGCCTCCCGAGGAGGTCGAGGCAGGCCAAGAGGCGTGCTGTGCTGCGGGCGGAAGCCAGAAGCCTCGGTGTCAGCCTTTGCTGCTGTGCTGCCGAACACGGAGACGTTAGTCGCTGAGCAGGAACCCATCGGGGCACTTTCGGAAAGGCTGCGGGGCGCGGGCTCCAAAGGGCTTGGCAGGAAGGAGCCGGGAGAGACGGAGGGGGACTTCCCTGCGGCTCCTGGGGACCGAGGGCGGCGCCCTGCGAAGGGCCGAGGAGGCACCGCCTCATCTCGAGGGGCCCTCCACACTGCGGGCCGCGGTGCCCAGGGACCCGTCGCCCACACCCCCGACCCCTGCAGCGCCTCGTTTCCGGGGGGCAGTGGCCGTCACGTTCGCCTCGCCCGCTAGAGGTCCCCGGCCCGAAACCGGGCGGAGACAGTCCTGGGGGTCCTTTTGTCATTCCAGCTGATTCCCCTCTGGACAGAGGGACACAATCTCAGCAGAGGGAATAAGGTTACCTGCGTATTTCCTTCTCTAGTAAAGGTCAGCGAAAGTGTCATCACTGCCCTTCCACAAACCTGAGACACTCCTCCTTCCACCTGGTCGGACGAGGCCACAAGTGTCATTAGCTCCCGGGAAAAGGCGTCGCAGCCGCAGGCCCAGGTCTTCTTCAGTCAAGTTCCTTTCCTTGTCTTGAGTCTGTTCCTCGAGCGGCGTCTTCTCCTAAGCTGACTTAGTGACTCTGCTGTGTGAGCCCGGAAAGCCTTTCCCGGAGTCGTGGTGGTATCCTGCGTCTCACCTCACAGCTGAGGGACAGGCTGATTGGCCTGAGAGATCAAACCTGCCTGTGGGCCAAGCCAAGAGGTGTCATCACGCTCCTTGTGCCTACCGGTTTAAAACCTGCTTCCCTGCTTCTTCTGGTTCTGGTGGTGGCCACGGTGTAGAGGACGGAGTCCTGCTGTGCCTGGGGTAGGATTCACATTACCCCCGCCCCAGGACCACTCCAGTGCACTCAGTGAGAGAACTAATTTCCCATGGTTTTGTTCTCTGCAACCCTGTCCGACACTCTCTGCAGTCCACAGAGAGGCATCTGCAAAAGCCCTGAGTACCTGGGGATCTGCCCAGTCCTAGCCTTCAGTGGGCTTTTGCCCAGCACTTGAGGAAAGTATCTGTCTTACATTTGGGAAAGATTTTAGTGTGAGCTTAGTAATTTTTTGTTGTTGTTGTTGTTGTTTGTTTTTAGTTCCCAGAATTTGTCAACTGCTGGCTTGCATTCAGGGAAGGCCTGGGGCTGCTTCTGATTAGCACCTCCCTGTTTGCTGGGAGCTGCTCCATTAACATTTCTTTAGAATGGGCTCTGGGCCTTGGAGACATTAACATTTCAATTTCCCAAGTGCTGCTCTGCTTTCCTGGGCTCCAGTCTCAAAGTGGCCTTTATTCTCGATTTTACTCGATATTAGACCCGATTTACCTAACTATACTAACTATCTATCTTTAAATCGGGCTTCTCTATAGATGACATTTTAGGCACTGTCATAGACTATTAAAAGGCTTTGTGAGACAGGCAATTGGGGTGGAAGAGAGACTTTCCCACATTAGGTTTAGTGAGCAGCCCATGGGCTGCAGTCTCTGGAAATGGCCATAGGTAAGAACTAAGGCGCTTCCCCTGGGGGCAGTCATGCTCTAATGTGTACTACATTCCCAGCCCAGAGACCTCTTTATGGAAAGGAGGTCTCACCTCAAAACTCTGCTCAGGGCCTCTGTAGAGATCAGCTATCAGGGGACTGGAAGTTACTTTACTCTGACTCTTAGCCATTACTCCTCTCTCTTCCACTTGCCAAGAGCTTTTTGTTCAGGGCCCCTCATTTATCACTATTTGATAACTTAGTTGTCCCCTATTCGATACATCTCACACTTGTTTGATGCCATTCAATGGAGAGAGAGAGAGAGAGAGAGAGAGAAACATTGAAGAAGTTGGTACCCATTTTTATTTAACCTCTTGCTTATGCTAACCTACCAAATGAATAAAGGCTTGACCGTTACTTTAGCTTGGCTGAGGTCTCTCTCCTCAGTTTGTAGATGACCACGTTTGTTTTTACATGGAATTTTCTCTGTGTGGTGTCTCTCTCTATGACCTAATTTTTTTTCCTTATAAAGAAACTAGTCAGATTATAGTCCACCCTAATAGCCTCATTTAGTATAATTACCTCTTTAAAGGCCCTATCCCCAAGTACAGTCACATTCTAAGCTACTGGGTGGGGGAAATGGACACAATTCAGTCTATAACATTGGCTGTGAAAAGAAGTTGGTGGGTAGGTATTGACTGTGACTGCAGCTCCTTGGAATTCTAATCCATTACAGTTACGAACAGGATGCCATTAAAAATTCATTAAAGATTTGGATAACTTCCCCTTATTCACATATGGGGTAGACTCCTACTCACACCAATTCACAAGAGATGAAAACTGCTGTGGATCTCTTCTTTTGATAAAATGGACTTGTCACTTCTTGGAATTCAGTTCATTTTAGTTTTTTTGCAACCTTAGCTCTCTGGTGATTTAAAAATTGTTATTTTCAATCTGAACTAGGTTGTTCTCATGGTTAGGAGTGATATTCTCTTGCAACTTCTTACACCCTAATTGGATATAACATTTCTCTGGTGATTTTTAAATGTCACACTCCACTTACCATTTTTAATGGAGTACTTTCTAGGGGCTTCAAAGAAATCTTTTATTTTAATTGCCTGGAAGTCAGGCAACAAAGGACAGTAACCTCCTGAAAAGTGGGAAATAAACCATGTATCCCCTGATGACCCAGCTTACACTGTTAGGTGCAGAATTGTCCCAGGCTGGGCACACAGAAGGGGCTCTATGGCAGACTTCCTGCACTGAGATGAAACTGAGAGTCTGATGAGAGCAGGAAATCTGGTATTCATAGGACAAAGACCCAGAGAGAAGAGAGCCCAGCAGAGAGAGAATCTGGACATATGTAGACCCCCCCACACACACAAGCCATATTCATCAGATCACCAGTGTATACATGCTTCTAAAGAAACTAGCTGATACCAGAGAAATATTTAAGAAAAATCATGGGGCAGGTCTGGTCCTTGCACGAGGCAGGCACTCAACAGTGCCTGAACACAGCAGCCAGACTGGAACTGTTCATAATTCATGTTTTGGTAGTGAGGCAGCACTCTCTTGAATCTCCTAAAATCAGAAAAACAAGAACCAAAAGGATTATATGGTTCACAAGTCACTTAGCTGAACCCCAGAACAAAATTCAAGATTTATAGGAATTCTAAAATTCAAGAAAGCAAATCCCACTATTAAAGAATAACAGGAATGTAAAAAGCTAGGAAAACATGACCCATAAAAAGGAGAATATTCATTAATCAAAGATGAACCAGACTGACACAAAGTTAGAAGTAACAGAACTTTAGAACAGTTGTTATAACTATTTCATAGGTTCAAAGAGTTAAGCACAGACATGGAACAGATAGAAATAGCCAGAATCTAATTATAGAGTCAAAAATAACATCTGAGATAGTAAATTCAGCAGATGGAATTAAGACAGAAGATCAGAAATTGCAGGCAAAAGTACTAGGAAACATAAAGTCATAAACAATCGAAAAACAAACTCATGGCAAAAAAATTGTTATTAAATGAACAAAGCATTAACATCTTGTAGGGTAACTTTGAGAAACAAAAAATTAGTAAATGGAGTCCCTGAATAGAATGGGGAAGAAAAAGAAATTTTTAAGAAACAGTGACTGAAAATTTTCCAATCATAATGAAAATCATTAACCCACTGATCCGAGAATTTGAACAAACCCCAAGCACAAGACACCTGGGGAAAACCACACCAAGGCACATCATAATCAAGCTGCTCAAATCCATTGACACAGAAAAAAAAAATTATCAAAACCAGAGGAAAAGGTAGTGAGGGGTAAAGCATGCAAAGAAGAAGGCAGTGGAACATCTTTAAAGGGATTGGGGGGGGCGGGGGCGTGGATGTAGAATTTTAAAAGTTGTTTAATTCCTCCAAGTAGAAGGAAACTGATTTCTGGTTGTACACAAAATATGAGGAATGCTGGAAATAGTATCTACACTGGCAAATATTATGGGAACACAGGATTTTCTTTTCTTATTTCTTTTTTTTTAAAATGTATTTATTGGTATGTGGTGCTGAAGATGGAACCCAGTGCCTCACACAGACCAGGCAAGCGCTCTGCCACTGAACCACGGCCCCAGCCCTCTTACTTCTATCTTAAAAAACATCTGACAATAAAGATACACTGTGGGATCTATAACACTGTAAAGTAAAATGCATGACATCAATAGCATAAAGGAAGCCAGGGGAGAAATGTAAATAGGTATAATACCACTTAATAAGTAAAATCTGGACGCTCTAAACACTGAAGCCATTCACCATGTAACAAAGGAAAGACTTATGGCCAAAAAACCAACCTAGGAGACAAAGGGTTGGTATCTTTAAAACATGAAAACAGTATGATTGGGTAATTGCTCTTCCAGGAGTTGACTCTACAGAAATACTCGAACAAGTGGTCAAAGATATGTGGACAAGAATGATGACGGTCGCATTATTTGTAATCATAAAGCATAGGACTAAATCAATGTCAAAAGAGTATGAACCACGGAAGACTTTCCCATACATTTCCGGGTAGTGAAGGACCGTGTCCTAGCTCGTTCTTAGGGGTTCCCTTATGAGAATCAGCAATTTACATTCTAATTTACATTTACATGAGAATTTGCATTCTCTTTTATACCCGAAGAAACAAAGGATTGGAGAGTAAGGGGAAGTTTCTTTCTCCACTTTCAAAGGTAAGAATATCCTAAGAAAGGATCAAAGTATTTAAAAACCAGGAGCAAGCACGTCCCTGGGTGGGCTCGAACCACCATCCTTTCGGTTAACAGCCGAACGCGCTAACCGATTGCGCCACAGAGACGCCCTTGTCACCGCACTTCAACGTGGAGGGAATAATGACACAACTCCGAGTGTTGCCGCCAACTTCTTAGGACAACAAAACCTGCAAACTGCGACTCCGTGGAAGATCGGAGAGGTGGAGTCGCTGTGCGGCCACGACCCAGACCTGGGCGTAGGGGGTCCCGAGATCCCAGGGACAGCCGAACGGCCTCCCCCCGCCCTGCCCCGGCTGCTCCAGCGGCCGCGTCCCGCAGACGCCCGGGGCCCACTCCCCNGGCGCACCTGGGCAGGCCACCGTCCCTCCCTGGTGGTCTAGTGGCTAGGATTCGGCGATTTCACCGCCACGGCCCGGGTTCGATTCCCGGTCAGGGAACCTCTTTTGCCCGGCCTCCTCGCACCTGAAGGCCCTGGCCGCCGGCTGGGCTGCGGGGGGCCACTCCACAGCGCTCCCCTGCGCTCCCTTTCCCTGTCCTCACCTCGGCCCCAACCTAACGCAGCGCTTCCCTTCGCTATTTTCCGAAAGAAAACCGAAACCAAGGTCACTCGGACTCCGACGCCGACACCGCCGGGACTCCAAACGCGCGGCCCTCACCGGCCGCCTTCCCACCTCTGCTTCCTCCCGCCCTTACCCGCTGCCCACCCGTGGACAGGCTCTCCCGGACACCCCAGCACCCTTGGTGGACGGCCTTCAGGACCCCTCCTGCGAGGCCCCCGTCCCTTCAGGAGCCCCACACCCAGTGGTTCAGGTGGCGAAGCGCCGGGGAGGGTGGTGGCGCTCTCCCGGACGGAGAAGGCCGCAAGACTGAGCCCGAGCCTCGCGCTGCCCACAGCGAAAGCCAGGCCGGCGGCATTTCCAGGCCAGAAGACCCGCGTGGCCTCCCCCGCCCTCCCCGGCTGCTCCAGCGGCCGCGACCCGCATGACGCCGGGGCGCCCCCTGCCTGCTCCGCCCGCCCCCCGACGGCCGTCCCTGGGCTCGCGCTCCCCGCGCTCAGCTCGGCTGCGGTCGGGGGAGTCCGGCGGCAGAGCGGAGCTGGAAAGGGGAAAGGGGGACAGAAGCAGGGGAGGCTGGACGGCAGCGGGACCTTCAGTGTGCCTGAGCCTCAGAGGATTGGAGAAATCCTCAGAATGCAGGAAAGTGTCCGAACCGAGAGCGGAAAACCGACAGCAGACACGGGAGTTGACCAAGAAAGCAGCAAAGATGAAGATGATGATGACGACGACTTCGACGACGACGATGGGTCTTCACATTTAAAAAGGAAATAAAAAGCAAGACAAGGGGAGAAAATTGGTGCCAGTAGGTCTAGGCACGCGGCGGCGATCCCGCAGGATTCAGCGTACGGACAGACGGGGCGCAGGGAACCGGGACGGTGGACGGCGGCCCCCGCAGCCCCGCTTCTGGGGCGAGCCTTGCGGAGGCTGCGACCTGACCCTGTCACCCTAGGGAAGTCGCGAGCAGTGGGGAATGGGGGCGGTTAGGCCGTAGCTAGGAGGTTGGCGGGAGAGGGTCCTCGAGGTCCTCACCTTCATCTTTGTGGTGGTCACTGTTCATGTCGAACAAGGTGTTTCTCAGGACTTCAGTCCCTAAGAACAATTCCCTTTCTTTATGTAGTTGGGTAAAGAAACGGGCAGTCAGAATAGGAAAATGGTGAAGGACGTCAAGACCACCGTTATGTGCTCTATCGTGTCAAACAACAGCCATTTCCCTAAAAGGACAAAGACTCCATTCTTGCAAAAAACACAACTACACAAATCAGCTGAGCACGCACAGGCGACAATTAAAATCTGTTTTTTTTTCCTTGTGGGATGGGTTTTATTTTAAAAAAGAAAAAGAAACCTCATAAGTGAAACCATACAGTACTTGTCTTTTTGTGACTGGCTTTTTTTACTTAATATATTGCTCTGAAGGTTCATCCATATCCCAGCATATGTCAAAATTTCCTGCCTTTTAAAGACTGAATAATATTCCATTGTCTGCCTACCATCTTGTTTATCCATTCATTCATCAATGGGCACTTGGTGGCTTCCACCTTTTGACAATCATGGATAATGCTGGGCATACAAATATCTCCTCAAGACCTTGCTTTCAATTTTTTTGGGTATATACTCAGAAATGGAACTGCTGGATCACATGGTAATTCTATTTAAATTTTTTTGAGTAGTCACCATGGTGAAGGACGTCAAGGCCACCGTTTGATGTTACACCATTTTACATTCCTGTGAATAGTGCCCAAGACTTCCAGTTTCTCCATATCCTTCAACACTTCAACACTCATTTTCTGGTGTTTTTTATGGTAGCCATCTTAATGGCTATGAGGTAGTCATGATTTGCATTTTTACGAGTTATGAAAGGGGGTAATTGTAAATGCCTAGCATAGCGTTAAATGATACATGGTAAATGTTAGATATCTAACAACTTTGAAATAAGAAGTATAAGTTATAATCTTTGCTACCTTTATAAACTGGAAAGACATTGAAACTTACCAAATCCCAATAGACATGCCCATTTTCTGGTACATCATCAGTGACATTGGCATTTACTAAGGCACTACTAAATTATTGATAATATATTCACTTTTTAAGAGGACTCTGCAATATAAAGGAAAACGGAAAATACAAAGCTGAAGCCAAAGAAGTAGGTAACTATTAGTGACAATGCAAGTAGGATTCAGAGTGAGGGAACCAAAAGAGATGCCATGTCTCAATTCAGGCCTTCATTCCTGTTCCTCCCAGCCACTCCAGGTGACTCATCCTCCAAGATCAGCGTGGCTCAGATGAGGTCCAAAGCAGTGCAGTGGTTTGGTGTTCTGCTGGACCCTGTGAATGTGTTGTTCCCCAAAGCATGTGTTAGAAATTTAATCCTCAGTGCAATAGTGTTGAAAGGTGGGGCATAACAGAAAGAGTTCAGGTCCCAAGGGTACCACCAATCACAAATGGATGAAATGCCAATTAAAAGGGTTTGAGCCTGCAAATTCAGTCTCTTGATCTTTCTTGCCATGTGATGTCTTTCACTATGTTATGATGCAGCAAGTATGCCCTTGATCTTAGATGTCCCAGCCTCCAGAACCAAAAGCCTTTATAAGTTCTTTATAAATTGGCCAGTCTCGGGTATTCCAAATCAGAGCGTCTTTTCAGCAAGCCAGCTTCTTTAACAGCAGCTGGACATATTCCAGTCCTTTTCTTTTCTATCTCTGAGAGAAAGGGGCTCCTGTCACAGCCACAGAGTGGACGGACTTCTTTAGGACAGAATGCACTTGCGTACGAAGACGCGAGAAACTGCCCCTCAAGGACATGATCACAGCGCCGGATGCCCGGAGAGAAGTGTGTCGGTGCTGCTGGCAGCCTCGAGTGAGAGCCTCTGACCGCCGCAGAGCTTACCTATAGGCGCGAGCCCGCGACAATTAAAATCTTAACAGGCTACAAAGGGGTTAACTTCCCCTCATGGGCCTTTAAGGGACGTCAAGAGACCCTGGTGGCACTCTTACGCCTCCCCTACTCTCTGTTGGGGCTTCTGAACCTTAACCTCCTCTTTAATGAGTTTGCTTGCTTAATCTCGGCGTTTGCGGTGTTCATTCTTGGACTCCGTGGAATACTGACCGGATGCGGATCTCTACTGGTAATATAATGATGGAGTGTCATCTGGGGTTTAGGTCAGGCTGGGTCAGAGTTACCGTGGGGTGACTGTTGTTCTAAGATGGAGAATATGCTTCAAAATAGCATTACCTACGTCCAGTCCTCCCTAACAATTAGCCTTCTGCCTTGTGCCCAGAGCCACACGGTTCTAAATCCGAGTCCTTGTAACGTTGTGCTGAATCGTGCCCTGTTCACGGAGTCCATGAATGAGCACCATGAACGCCGCGGTGAACAGGCGAGTTTTATTTAAGAAAGTGATAGACGTCTCCAGAGGGAGGGGGATCTCCGAGCCGAGGATCCGCGGGAACTTACCTTTCTTTCTCATGTCCCCTCAGAGCTTCTTTCTTTATTAATCGTTGTCTTTCCTCCCTTCTCCGTATAACTAGGAGCACGAGCGCGGAGGTCAACCGTTAGCAACCCTCAGTTCTCTCCCTGGTAAGCAGTCGTCCCACTTTCAACCCTTAGCATTCTTGCCTACACCGACTGCCTGACCTTTTATACCTACCTCAACCTTTTGGCAGAAAATATCAAAAAGTGAGACGCCAGCTCTGAGTCTGATCTGTAGCTCCCACGAATTAAATGGGCATTAATCATCTTTCTGGTTGAGATATAGCAAATATTGGTGGTACTTTTAATGAAACAGTGGAAAGGAGGCGAGCGCACTTGATAGCGCGCGTACTCTTAAAGCAGACGGCAAAACTATAAGGGGGCCAGAGAAGAACGTAGAACAACATTTTTTAAAAGACAATAAAACCGCTTGAACATTATCTGACCAGCTCATGAAATGGTTCACGACGTCATCTTGTAGCGAGAAGATTAACAAAAGCGAGACAACAGTGAGGGAAGGTAGAAACCCTACCAACCTCTTTAACCTGGGCGTGGTCTGAAAGGATTCGTACGCCATTAAGCCGTCTGTCCTACACAGCACGCTCTACAGCAGGGACTCCATTGCCCCACGCACAAAAGAGAGATCACAGAATACACTAACTCAGTGGTTGGGGAGTCTGTATCATCTGGATAAAACCCATGCGGGATTACCTGGTGTATACTTCTAGTGAAGCAAAAAGTAGAAAAACTGAAATTTTCTACCAAGACAACCACTAAAAAAACCTTTTCTCTAAGGGGCTAAATTCACCCATTTTCAGCGGTGCGCTACACAATTAACTATTCTTTCAGTGAGACCAAGTCAGGGGAGAGCGCGAACGCAGTCCCCCACTACCACAAATTATGCAGTCGAGTTTCCCGCATGTGGAGAAACTGCAGGGGTCAGCACACCTCAAGTGCAATGGTAGAGCCTCACCCTGGGAGAACCACCTTCCTGATCATGGTATCTCCCCTGCCAGGTAAGTATGAAAATGTTCATGCACAGGCACAGTACAGCCTCCTCTCCCCTGACTGTACAGTCATGGTCACCAACCTCCCTTTCACTTGTCCATTGTGATTCTTCCGAACCACTCTCCGTAAAAGACTCCCACCCACGGTCACCCACAAGACAAGCCACAGCGAGCCAACACACTACCTTTCATCTATATCTCCCGACCAGCAGCCCCTGCGCCGCCTCATCTGCATACTTTACCTAGGTCAATACTTGGCCTAGGTCAATTCGGCCCACCTTTCCTCCCTGACTCTCAGTCTCCTCTTGATTTACAGCGGCCACAGTATTTTTCTCAACATGTTTTGGAGAGTATCCAAAGGAAAGGGGAAAACGCCTGTGGTGATTGGAATGAGGGTTCACTTTAAAAACATTTGGAGAAATTGTGGGATTTGACTAGAATACCAACTAAACTTTTGATAATCTGGTGGTATCTTCCACTGATGGCCTGATAACAATTTCTCATCTTCCTTAGTAAGAAGAGTTGAAAAATTATTCAAGGAAAAAGAAAGTGAATCCACTTTTAGATGCTTTACAAGTATATCCCACAGGATATGGCAAAGGCATGGGGCTACCATTGTTGTGTTATTCAATAAATCTCCTCTGCTGTCCCTCAAGGACAAAAGGACCCCCTTTCCTTCATTTGGGAAGTGTAAACCTGATGCTTTCTAGTTCTCACCATGAAGAATGGGGCCCAGAGACTACTGTAGGGGATCTGTAGTCTCTACAGATCTTCCTTCCTTCCTCCTCCTCTTCCCGCTTTTTTCTTCTCTTCCTCCTCTTTCTCCACATCTTCCTCCTCCTGTTATTGCCTGCTGATGGTAGTTGGATTCCTCAATTTTTTCCTTTCCCCATTGTTAGTCTCAGGAAGGTGGAGAAAGGAAGAGGGACTGGGGATAGGGGAACATGAAGAAAACCTAGTCCTTAAAGGCAAGGTCTTAGGTTTCAGACCTTGGTTGGGCTATGTGACCTGGGAGGAGTCACTTGTTCTCTGTGGGTCTCCAGGGGTTCATCTGCACTACAGCAGTGATCATGGGAATGGAAATAGATCCTTGGAGGGAGGGTATGCTGCCTATGGCTCGATTTCCACCTCCAAACACAGTCAGGCTCCCACAGTCAGGGCCTGAAATGATAAGCACTGTGCTAGCTCCAGTGAGTGCTTCTCCATCACAATTGGGGTTCTGTAAGGATGGCTGTCAATGGAGGGTAGGTGGAGACATAACAGCAAGTGGAGACAGTTCTGCAGGAGGCTGGAACCATCAGCCTCTTAAATCTGGGTTTGGCCTGAGAGTAGGTCAGCTCTGTTGCTGGGGGGAAGAGAGGATAAGGAGGAGATCTGGGGAGGGAGGGTCATGGGGAAGAGAGGTGAGATGTAAATTGAAACAGTGGGTGTTTGTGCCATGCTTCCAGCCAGGACATTATCATATGCCATCTCAGGGAAATCAAATGCTATGAGGAAATACCTGGAGCAGCCTTGCCAGAAAATGTCTTTGGACAGTATCCCTGCAGGCTTTCAGCAGATATGGAAAACATAGTTTGCAACCACAGGGAACCCTTGTAAGGAAACCCCAAAGAGCTTACTTTCACAAAGCACTTGACCATTTCAAGAGAAAATTTTTGAATTATTCTGTGAGCAGGAAGTGTCTAACTCCATTGGGACTCCTGAAACAGAACCCAGAAGATGAATGGACCTGAGATTCTCAAGGAGGAAACTGGACTTTTGCCAATGATGAGCTGGTGGTGGTGGTGGCAGTGAGCAGAGAGCATGAGTTTTTACTGACCTTCAGTAGCCCTGGAGAAAGGAATGATAAAAGGTGACATCCAAGTTCCTCAAAGATCTCAGCCTTTTCTCAGAAAAGACATATTCCTCCCCCTTATTAGTCCCCCACCCCCCTTATATCTGTAGTTCCTCAACCCTTAACCACTTGGAGCTGAGAAGCTGACTTGTGAGCAAAGCTCACTCTTCTCCAATCTTCTGTCACCGAATAAAGCCTTTCTTTCTCCCCCACACTGTTCTCCAGGACATTGGTTTTCCCATGGGATGAGCCTTGAAATGCATTAAATTAAAGGTCAAGCAGCAGACTGGAACAAGTCCCGCCCTCCTCCAATCTGTTCACTTCAAAAATGACTCCATGCCTGAATATATAGGCATGTAATATAAAATATAAAACTGTATCAAATAGGGCAAAATGTTTTAACAGGCTTTCTTCATAAAGGAGAACGTCTTATTGTCAAAAGTTATAAGAAAATATGCTTAACATCATTACTCGTTAGGGAATACAAATCAATTCCATACTGAGATATCAGCACTCACTCACCATTGTGGCTACATTTAACAGAAGTACTGCACCAAATGCTGACAAGAATGTAGAGCAACTTTACCATCATTGCTGGTGTGAAACTAGTCAAGAAGAGTGGCAATTTATAGTTACATTGAATTTGTACTTAGTTGATGACCCAGCAATTATAGTACTTGAATGAATCACAAGTGCACCAAATGTGGCAAAAATATTCATCAAAATAACTAATCAATAACATCAGAATTTAGAAGTGATTTAATAACTAGGCAGATATATCTCATGAACATAATGAGCTAATTGTAAAAAATACATAGCATTCCTGTAAATTGTAAGAATAGGTAATAGTAAGCTATGGAACAGTGATTAAGAGGGGTAGTTTAGGAATTACCTGGACAGGGATACTATAGATCTTTCTAAGATGATGACAATTTTCTATAATTTGAGCAGGGTGTTAATTACACTTGTTAAAATTAAAACAACTGCACTAAGATTTATGCGGTTTGTGTGAACTATAGTTCAGTAATTTACTGTCCCCATTGAAATCAGTAGATAGGGATGGGGATGGGGAATAGCAGGTGCAGGCAGTGACGACTAGTTTGGATTTCTTTTTAGTAAACGAATCAAAAGCTCATCAGTGTAAAAAGAAAAAACAAAAAAGTCCCACTTATATTTGAGATATATCTGTTAGGAAAATGCTCATGACCATAATATTTCATCAGTTATAGATAAAACATCCTTGGAAGGCAGCATTTCACCTTTGGAAATGTTTACTGCTTAACTGGGAGACAAAGAGCAAGCCCAAGGTTTCCTCTGGACTTGGCAGCCCCCAGGTTTTCGCACTGCGGGGTTTTAGTCCTCTTCTGACTGAATTGCGGTTAGAGGCCTGCAGTTTACTGTCCTCTCTGACAGCTAAAGCAAAAAACGGCCATCGTGCCTGAATCACAGAATACAAGGCTGCACTGTGACTCGGACTGGAATCAAGGTTGTTGCAAACACAACGACTATGACAGGATGTGAGTGGTGCACTTTTTTTTTTTTTTTTTTTTTTTTTTTTTTTGGATGTCTGGCGACCCCTGTGTGTTCCTCTGGGATGCGCTTCTCGGTTTCTCATTCTGCTACAAACAAAACCAACTCTCGGAATCCGGCCGGCGCCTCCACCTCTTGCAGGCGTCCTTCTCTCATCCACCCTCTGCTCTCTTTCGATCCTTTGCAATTTTCTCCTTCGACCCCGTTTCCGTCTCCGCTCTCGCCGACCGACCTCGCCGACCACCGCGGCCGCCAGGTAGAACCGGCGGATCCTGCCGACAGCCGCTTCCCTCGGGCGCCGCGCAGCTGAGGCCGCGGAGCTGCCGCCCCGACGCTCTGGACGCCGGCTTCCGAGGCCGCGGACGAGCCAAGGCCCGGGGAAAGCCGTGCTGCTGGCTGTCCAGCTTCAGAAGCCCCCAGCACACAGGTTTCCAAAGAGGCGCTCGCCCCGTACCATCCGGTTGCGACACCTGGGGCTTGCACAATTGTCTTGCACAAAACAGGACACACCCTCCCGCTTTCAGGCAGTCCGTGCTCATTTATGAGACTGAGGAAAAGGACACCCTCTACCACCGGCGTCTCTGTGGCGCAATCGGTTAGCGCGTTCGGCTGTTAACCGAAAGGTTGGTGGTTCGAGCCCACCCAGGGACGGGCTTGCGACCTTTTAAACAAGGTTGGAGTTTCCAGTTTCTAGTTACTGCGGCTGGACCTCGGGAAGCATGTGTCACTTTTAAATGCAAACTGTGTTTTCACTTGTTCTGCTAACATCTGTCATAAAAGCAGAAAAGTCCGTGCAATAGCAACAACCTTTACTCTTCTCCTCATGGATCTGGAAGTTAAACACTACAATGTACCATTAATCTTATGAATAATGGTGTAAGAGAGAGGAAAACAAACAGTTTATATATATATATATATATATATATACACTTCATTTTTGGGGGGTGCCAAACAAAATAGGGAAGAATACTTGTAACTATTACATCCTTATTTCTGCAAAAGCCCTTATGATGGTACCTGGTATTTACTCTGCCACAATCCATTTGCTGTGCCACAATCCATTTGCTGTGAAGTGAGTTCATTGAGGACATTGTACTGTCATGTGTAACTAATTAACACAAATAAAACATTATATATATAATATATATGAAGCATTGACGATATTAATGACATTAACAATAAATTAATGTAAGTCCCAATTACAATCATATCATGGAAAAAAAAGAATGACACAAGAACAATTGGTGTGGCCAGACTTGGTGGCAGACACCTGTAATACCAGTGACTCAGGAGGCTGAGGCAGGAGGCCAGCCTCACCAAATTAGAAAAGTTCTAGGCAACTTAGTGAGAAACTCTCTTAAAATAAAAAAATAAAATACAAAGTGCTGAGGATGTGGTGAAGCAACTCTGGGTTAAACGCCCCCTCAAAAATCTAAATAAACTGTAGCTAGTAAGGAGATTGAATTGGTAATTAAAACTCCTCCAAGAAAAGCCCTAATGGTTTTATTGGTAAATTCTACCAAACATTTAAAGAAAAGTGAACACCAATTCTTCTCAAATTCTTCCCAAATATTGGAAAGGCAGAAACACTTTCTAACACAGTCTTATGATGTCAGAAACACCCTGATACCAGACCCAAATGAAGAAACAAAAACTGCAAATTATGAACATTGATGCAAAATCCCTCAGTGAAAACTGGCAAAGCCAACCCAGCAGCATGCAAAAAGGATCACACACCATGACCAAGTGGGACTTATTTCTGGAATCATTTGTTCTTGGAATGGGTAGTTGAACATACAAAAAATTAATCATTAACAGAAAATTGATGCATTCGCAGGAAGAATGGGGAAACACATGATCTCAATTGGTGCAACAATGAAACATTTCACATGATTCAATACCTTTTTTATGAAAAACACTCAACAAAATTAGAAAGAAACTATCTCAACACAATAAAAGCCATATATGAAAAATCCACTATAAACACCGTACTCAATGGTGAAAGACTGAAATGAAGACATTCCACGTTCATGGATTGGAAGACAAAATCTGCTAAGATGTCAATACTATCCAAAGCAATTACAGATTTCATATATTCCCTATCAAACTGTCGATGATAGTTGTTAGAAAAAAAAAGTTCATCCTAAAATACATATGGAATCTCAAGGAACCTTGAATAGCTAAAGTGATACTGAAAAAGAAGACCAAAGCTGAAGCACTCACACTTTCTGATATCAAAACTTACTGCAAAGCTACAGGGATCCAAACTGTGGCTCAGGCATAAAGATGGACATATAGATCAATGGATTAAAATGAAGAGTCCAGAAATAAACTGTTACATATATGATCAAATTCTTTCTTTCTTTTTTTGGTCCTGTGGATCGAATCTGGGGTGTTTAACCATTGAGCAACATTCCCAGTTCTTTTAATTATTTTGAGACAGGGTCTCAACTAAGTTGTTTAGGGCCTCTTTAAATTGATAAGACCAACCTCAAACTTGTGATCCTCCTGCCTCAGAGTCCTGAGTGCTGGTCAAATGATTTTCAACAGGGCACCAACACCATTCAATGGGGAAGACATCTTTTCCAACAAATGAGGCTTGTGTGGAAACTGGATACCCACATCAAAACAATGAAGTTGGACCTTTCTGAACCTAACATTATACACACACATTAACTCAAAATGACTGATGATCTAAATGTATGGCCTAAAACAGTCTTGGAAAAGAACAAAGGAAAAGAGCTTCATGACATTGGATTTGGCCGTGACCTTTTTTTTTTTTTTTAATGACACCAAAGGCACAGGCAACAAAAGAAAAAATAGACAAGTTGGAGGTCATGAAAAATTTAAATCTGTACACCAGAAAGACCTTATAAACAGGAAAGACAAACTACCTAATGGAAGACAATATTTGCAAATCACATATCTGATCAGGATTCAATATCCAGTATATATAAAGATCTAAAACTCAACAAAAGAACAAATGACCTCATTCAAAAGTGGGCAACGGACTTGAGGAGACATTTATCCAAAGAAGACACACATATGGGCAACAAACGTATGGAAAGTTGCTCAAAATCACTAATAGATAGGGAAACATAAGTTACAGCCCAAGATGCCCTGTCTCTCCCTCCCCATCAAACACACACGCGCACGTGCACACACACGCACACACACATTAGGATGATTATTAATTAAAATAAAAACAGAAAACTGTTAAGTGTTGGTAAGGATGTCCAGAAATCAGAACGCTTGTGCACTGTTTTGGGGAATTTAAAATGGCATAGCTACTATGGAAAACAATATGGTAGTTTCCTCAGAAAAATTAAAAATAGAATTACATATGATCCAGCAATTAGGCTTCTTGGTATATGCTCAAAGGAATTGAAAGCAGGCTCTCAAAGCAATTGTTGTACACCTTTGTTCACATCAGCATTATTCAGAATAGACAAAATGTAGAAGCAACCCAAGTGTTTATGGATGGATGAATGGAAAAGCAAGATGTGATATATACACACAAAGAAATATTATTTAGCTTTAAAGAGGAAGGAAATTCTGACATATTCCACAACATGGATGCATTTCATGGCTGTTATACTTAGTGAATTATACCAATAAAATTTAAAAAAAGACAAATACTGTATGACTCCTTAGATGGGGCACTTAGGGTAGTCAAAATCATAGAGACAGAATGGTGGTTGCCAGAAGCTGGGACTGGAGAGAGTAAAGTTTTGTTGTTTAATGTGAACTGAGTTTCATTTTTGCAAGGTAAAAAGAATTATGGAGATGGATGGGGGTGATAGTCTCACAAAAAATAAATGTAGTGAATACATGGAACTGTACAACTAAAAATGGGTAAGATAATTAATTTTGTTATGTGTATTTTACCACACACACACACACCCAAGAACTAAAACCACACACAATGTAAGTTGATAGATATGGATTTCCCCTTAGCAGCTTCAGAAGATTTTCATATTAAGAAGGCATTGATCTGCTAAAACAAAACAAAACAAAAATCCCTTTCTTTTGCATTGCTTATTTTACAACCCACTGCCGCAGTCTGGCTGGGCACAAATCAGGAGCCACTGAAGCAGGAACAAACTTTATTTTTGAACTGCAGGAAAACACTTCACACAGCTCCCGGGGAATCCTCCCGGGGAATCCTCCCAAAGGCCAGGCGGCTTGTCCAGGAACCCCCAGCCGGAAATATCTCTCCCGGAAATCCCTCCTCCTGCACTTCCCCAACCAATGGGAACTCTCGGGGAATCCCTGGAAATCCCCACAAGAACTCCAAAGTAGTGCGAGAACTCAAAAGTAGCGGCAGAGGCGGATAGTAATGCCTCCCCTGTCAATCAATACTGTTGGCAAAATGCCAGGGGCCATACAGACTCCGAGTGGCTCTCAGCATTCCACAACTTTTCTCTCCTTCAATTCTTTATTATTATTATTATTATTAGTTGTTCAAAACATTACAAAGCTCTTGACATATCATATTTCATACATTTGATTCAAGCAGATTATGAACTCCCATTTTTACCCCGTATACATATTGCAGATTCACATCGGTTCCACATCCACTTTTTTACATATTGCCATACTAGTGATTGTTGTATTCTGCTACCTTTCCTATCCTCTACTATCCCCCCTCCCCTCGCCTCCCATCTTCTCTCTCTACCCGATCTACTGTCATTCATTTCTCTCTCTTGTTTTTTTCCCCCTTTCCCCTCACATCCTCTTATATGTAATTTTGTATAACAATGAGGGTCTCCTTCCTTTACCATGCAATTTCCCTTCTCTCTCTCTTTCCCTCCCGCCTCTCGACCCTGTTTAATGGTGATCTTCTTCTCATGCTCTTCCTCCCTATTCTGTTCTTAGTTGCTCTCCTTATATCAAAGATGACATTTGGCATTTGTTTTTTAGGGATTGGCTAGCTTCACTTAGCATAATCTGATCTAGTGCCATCCATTTCCCTGCAAATTCCATGATTTTGTCATTTTTTAGTGCAGAGTAATACTCCATTGTGTATAAATGCCACATTTTTTTTTTTATCCATTCATCTATTGAAGGGCATCTAGGTTGGTTCCACAGTCTAGCTATTGTGAATTGTGCTGAACATCGATGTAGCAGTATCCCTATAGTAGGCTCTTTTAAGGTCTTCAGGGAATAGTCTGAGAAGGGCAATAGCTGGGTCAAATGGTGGTTCCATTCCCAGCTTTCC
>NW_026000079.1:7302688-7304314 GCF_001458135.2 Marmota marmota marmota | reverse complement strand
CCTCCCTCCCTTTCTCCCTCCTTCCCTCCCTCCCTTCCTTTCCTCCCTTTCCTTCCCCTTTTCTTTCTCTCTTTCACATTTTTCTTCCCTAACGTCTGGTTGATGTTTACATAAATGCTAAAAAAGAGGAAGTTATGGATCACAGTTTAGAATTTATTCATGAAACTCTGATTACCCAGTATAAAAAAAAAAACAACAGATAGTTCTAACACAGTATCATCACCAAATCATATAAAAATGCAGAGACAATTTCAGACTTAGAAAAGTTTTGAAATTGAATAAATCATGTCTATCTTTAAAATGGAAAGGGGGAAAAAAATCTCCCGACATCGCTGGTCTTAGATTTTAAGCTATTGTTACATAGAAAAAAAAATCCTTCAGATAGTTTTGGAAGAAAATCATTCCCCTGTTGCCCCACACAGTAATATCTATGTTGCTCTCAAAATCGGAGTGTATTCTGGAGTATAAAACAAAAGTGCACAAATTTCCCAAATTTTGTAGTTTGTTTTCTCTTATTAAATAGATAATTTTCAGGCCAATATCTGTTGACACCCATTGGCAGACACGCAGAATCCCCTGGAACACCGCTGGGCCCAGGGGACAGCTGCCACCCCGGCTGGGGATTGTAGGTTGGTTCAGGTGTCTGGGTACAGAGCCCAGCTTCCTCTGCCACTTGGCGCAGGATGCAGTGTATTCGAAGCTCAGTCGACCTCCAAGCAGGTTCCTACCCATGAGGGGCTTTCTGTCACCTCCCGGATCATTTGGGTGGCTGCCTCCCCTCACGGTTCTCTCCTTCCAGGACCTCGGTTTCTTGATTCTAACTCCATGGTGAGGAGTGGCCCAGCGGTCTGTCCAAGGTCCAGCATGTCAATCAGGGAACTGATGATTCTTTGCGTTTTCAGAAAACTGTTTCTGCCAGGAAACTAGATGACAATAACAGTGGTGTTAGGTACTAACATTCAAAATTGCAGAGACACAGCAGAAGAAATAGACATTCAAAGACAGACTTGCTGAGTGGTTGCTGATTTCAAGGTTTTGCTTCCAAGAACTTGCAAGGTCTCGCTTATATAAATTCAGTTGTCTTCTGCTGCAAATATTCACTTCTTTTAGTGTGTTAAGCCCCTAAAAGGCTGAATGGGCTTGGGTAATATAATTTTGAAGGGCTGGGACACGAAATTCTGTGTGGACCAGGAATCGAACCCAGGCCTCTGGCATGGGAGGCAAGAATGCTCCCACTAAACCACCATGTACTCCTGAGAAGAGGTTCTGGAGAAGAAATTGGAAAGAGTATTCAACAAAACAATTGCTCCTAAAGAGGCTTGTTGTAAGGTTAGCTAAAAACTAATAAAGACACCCAAATTGAAGGCTTTTACAGGACATTTTTATTAGACAAAACTGTAATATCAAGGCCAGGCCTGGTATTGCACATGCCTGCAATCCCAGAAGCTAGGGAGGCTATGGCAGGAGAATCCCTAGTTCAAAGCCAGCCTCAGCAACAGCGAGGCAGCTAAACAACTCAATGAGACCCTGTCTCTAAATATAATACAAAATAAAATAGGGCTAGAGATTTGGCTCAGTGGTTGAGTGCCCCTGCATTCAATCCCTGGTATCTCCCTCCTGCCCCCC
>NW_026000079.1:7294176-7299176 GCF_001458135.2 Marmota marmota marmota | reverse complement strand
TATACTGACACTTTATTACTACACTCTACTACACTCTTCTGTCTTACTTCCACTGATGTAAGCAAATCACAAACTGGCCTGGCTACAGGGCAGTTTCATCTGCCACACGGAATCCTGAGTGACCTATATCTTAAATCTAGGCATAGCTGAAGCCTGAATTCATGTAGAGCCCCCTTGTTTCTTCTGTAAAGTGCTTAGTACCTTGTTACCTGTATCCCACGACCCTCCATGCTTATCATTCTCATGTCTATTGCCAGTATTGAGATCCAGGGGACAGCGAACGACTCCATACGTCAGGAACCTAAAAAATTAACTTTCCAAAGTTTTATGCTGGCGATTTCCTAGTGAACCAGTTGTTTCATTCAGCTCATCTGCCATGACAAAATACCTTAGACTGAATGATTAGGAAGTAGTTTCTCAGTTTGGTGGCTAGGAAGTTCAAGATCAAAGTGCCTGCTGATTGTTTGGCTCAGGAGGAGGGCTGTCTTTCTGAATTGCAAACCACCTGATGGAGATACAGATAGAGAGACAACTGTCCTCACCTGGAGTCAGAAAGAGACCACGCTGGGCTTTCTTCTTGATCTTAAAAGGACACTAATCCCCTACTATCATGACCTCATGTAAACCTCATGCTCACCCTCCACCTCCAGAAAGGCCACATTGAGGGTTAAAGGTTCCAACGCATTTGGAGAGGACACAAATACCTAGTATTAATACTAGATGCCCTTGAGATTGATGCAGTCTGGTTGCTTGTGAAGTAATCCTGGGCTTGACCAGTTTTTTTGTTTGTTTGTTTGTTTTTTATTATTGGTTGTTCAAAACATTACAAATTTCTTGACATATCATATTCCACACTTTGATTCAAGTGGCTCCGCTGCCTTTCTTGACCAGTTTTGTTTGCTTTGCTTTTTTACCTACCCCTGTAAAAAGGGTCGAAACTTCTTAGAAAAAGACCTTGTTTCCGCCCGGTTTCGAACCGGGGACCTTTCGCGTGTGAGGCGAACGTGATAACCACTACACTACGGAAACCGTCCTGCACGGCGCTCGCATCTGCCGTCTCCAGTGATCGCGGTTTCCCCAATACGCGAAATCCACTGCCTTTCGAAATTCGATAGGAATTGCTCCTCCCAATTGCCCCAGGAAGCACCCAGGGGACTGCAGGTCGCGATAGGCCCTGGTTTAGGGTTCTGTACCCACCTGAGGGAGTGAAGCGCCTGTGGTCTCGGGCCCTGGGGTCCGCTTCTCACGCAGGACTCCCCGCTGGCTCTCCAGCTCCCCACGGCTGTAGGAGCCAGTGGCTCCCACACTTTGGACGTCCGAATGTGCACGGAGCCCAGGCGACCCTTTTCGTAGCCCAGAGGCCTGTGCTCTTGGCTCTTGACAAATGGTCGTGCTTCCAGTCCACCTAGGGACCGCCGGGCCTTCCCTCCCCGCCCTCTTTCCCACTCCCGGGGACCTTACTCGAGGGCCCTTTCCTCCCAAGCCCTTTCCCCCAGCGCCTCCTCCTGTTGTCCCGGAAAACGGGGACTTTCGGGTTCTTGCCGCTGGCGCTTATTGGACTCAATTTGGGTCCAGTACTAAATAAACCCCACTTAAGCAGGTGTTTTAAAATATCGAATATCAATCCAGGCCAAGCCACGGTCAGGCCACCAGTGTCGCATTCGTCTGCAGACCAGGCCACGAGGCCGGTGCACGCAGGAAGCAGGGGTTGGTGGAAGGCCGGGGACAGCAGACGTCATGTCACCAAGGCTGCTTTCTCCCTCGTGGGGCTTGAGACTCTTTCTTAAGGAGAGCTTTATTTTACCCTTCACCATACGAAGACACCTTTTATTGGCTTTTTGTTATTTCTGCTGAACGGGTTTGGGGCAGTGATTTTTAAACTAGGACAAGGAGATCAAGGCGGTTTGGGTTCCCAGAAAGCCTGTGGCCCGGTGGGTTTCGCGCACAGCACCGAAGGCACCGAAGGGCGGGGAGAGGTGGTTTGCACTAAACTCTCGGGGAATCCCCGGAAATCCCCACGAGAACTCCAAAACAGTGCGAGAACTCCAAAGTTGCGGCAGAGGCGGATAGTAATTCCTCGCCTGTCAATCAATACTGTTGGCAAAATGCCAGGGGCCACACAGACTCGGCCGTGGCTCTCAGCACACCCCGACGCTTCCCTGCGGCAAGGGAAGGCCTGTGAGGGTCCTGACTCGGAGAGAGGAGCTGGCGCAGAGGGGACTCGGCCCTTCCTCAGAAAAGGGGCAGATTCAAAGAAAAAGCGCACCAACGGCCCCGCTGCGCGACCTCAAGACTAGCGGTCCCGGGCCAACCGAGAATCGCGCTTTATAAAACTGGTCTCTCCCGGTTTATCAGAAGAGTCATGGCTCAGTTTCGGAGATCCTGAAAGGGAGAGATTGCGCAGACAAAGGTCCACACCCTTGACCGAGAATAAAACACGAATTGGTTGTGGGTTCTGAGGAAACCACCCACTTCAAGAAGTTGTTGGCTGAGCGTCTGCAAGGATGTGCTGAGAGCCACCACCGAGTCTGTATGGCCCCTGGCATTTTGCCAACAGTATTGATTGACAGGCGAGGAATAACTCTAGTGCAGCCAGGGAAGTCGGGAAGGGACCTGCGGAGCGTTGAGGGCAGGCTCTCAATTTGCAGAAAGGAGGGAGGGGACGGTCCTCAGGAACAATTCTTGGGGAGGAAGGCGAGAGACACAGGTGAGAAGGCAAAGCTTTTCAGAGGTCAGTGCGAGGGAGTTCTTGTTGAAAGGATTGAACAGAAAAAAAGTGGTTTGTTGTTACCTGGGGATATAGTGGCTAATATTTGGCGTTTTCACCTCTTTGATTCCCAGTCAGGGGAATTCTGCACTAAAGAACCTTCCCATTTATCTCCAGAGGTGTGGTCTGCCACAAGCCCCCAATGCAGAAAAACCTGCCTTCAAGACTCCTGTGAGGACCAGGCTGGGACAGGTGAGATGTGCTGAGTAGCTGGGCAGGGACTCACTTCCACCCTGATCCTTTCATCTCAAGAGACTTATTGGCTGCCTTTCAGAGTTTTCCACCCAAAGAGAACCCGAGACATGACTTCCCATCACTCCTTTTCCAAAAACTTGAAATTGTTGCAAGAATATTCTTCGTGTAGATTTGCCAGTTTGCACTTTCCCACATTGCTTTGTTACTACTCTCTTTCCATGTTTATGGATTTCTTACACCATTTGAGAGTAAGTCACAGAATATCAAGATCCTTTTGTTGGGCTGCTGTTGCTCCTTTCCACTGGGAGTGTACCCCAAAGCCAGCATTTTCAGGGGCCTTTCCTTGAAGACCAGAGAAGTGTCCTCATAAGGTCCTTCTTGTCCCTTTAGGAACTAAACAGTCATTCTGATCAGTTGTTAGAGAAGCTTCAGGTAGAAGAGTTCTGTCGGACTTTCCCTGGTAGAACAGGCCAGATGCATACTCATTGCTGGAATGCACACACTTTTTCACCTTGCCAGCACAGGCTGCCCTCCCAATGCCTCCTGGTTGCTTGAGTAGACTGTGGGACTTTGGGACATCGTGAGCTCCAAAACAACCCAAGTAAGGAAAACCCTGCAGGGAAGCATCGCTATCCCTTTGCTCCTATCTGGCTCTGTGTGTTCTGCAGTGGTCTTAAAGCCTTCTGACCACCAGGGTTCTGTGGTTGGCAGGGTGAGAGGGTGCAGGTAGAAAATGGATCAAAGGGAAGGGGAAAATTCTCAAGAGCTTTTCAGAATGGTCTGGATAGGTATTGTTGGGGATGTGTTTGCCCTGTGATAATAGCGTTGAGACTTGTTTTGTCTCCAATCTGAGTTCTTGTAGATAAAGTCATCCAGATTTGTGATGCATCTTCAATTGGGCCTTTCCCCCATATTCAGCAGTGATGGAGCCTCTATTTCCAGGATTTCAATGGGGAGTCCTAAGTTGCTATTGATTTTTTTTCTTGCACTTCTATAGAAACCTTGGAGGAAATGGGTACATGAAAGTTACAAAGAATCCTGTTTCTGCCTGCTTTCCAAGTAGGATACTTTTAGTTAAGAAAAAAACAACCAAGGAACATAATTAGGTTGAGGTAAGACTGCTTCTCTGTTTTTTTTTTTTTTTTTATGCAATTTCCCTTCTCTCTCCCTTTCCCTCCCACCTCTCATCCCTGTTAAATGTTAATCTTCTTCTCCTGCTCTTCGTCCCTACTCTGATCTTAGTTACTCTCCTTATATCAAAGAAGACATTTGGCATTTGTTTTTTAGGGATTGGCTAGCTTCGCTTAGCATAATCTGCTTTAATGCCATCCATTTCCCTGCAAATTCTATGATTTTGTCATTTTTTAATGCAGAGTAATACTCCATTGTGTATAAATGCCACATTTTTTTTATCCATTCGTCTATTGAAGGGCATCTAGGTTGGTTCCACAGCCTTGCTATTGTGAATTGTGCTGCTATGAACATCGATGTAGCAGTGTCCCTGTAGCATGCTCTTTTTAGGTCTTTAGGGAATAGACCAAGAAGGGGAATAGCTGGGTCAAATGGTGGCTCCATTCCCAGCTTTCTAAGAAATCTCCATACTGCTTTCCAAATTGGCTGCACCAATCTGCAGTCCCACCAGCAATGTACAAGTGTACCCTTTTCCCCACATCCTCGCCAGCACTTGTTGTTGTTTGACTTCATAATGGCTGCCAATCTTACTGGAGTGAGATGGTATCTTAGGGTGTGTTAGAGTCTGTAAACAAGTCAAAAATAACACCTGGCATTTTGCCAGGGGAATGTTAAAGTTCGTAAACATGTCTGGATGGTGCCTGGCAAAATGCCAGAGGGAGTGGTTTGAGAAGTAACAAAAGTGAGCCATTAAGTGTGGAGATTCCTGATTGGTTGACTGATGTATCTAGTTTATGCTAATTAGATAAGCTGTGTGGAATGTATAAATACTGCTCCTGTCCTGCAATAAACGGCTCCCACTCCTGCTGTATCAATCTACACAAGTTGTTCGGCAGATGGTGGCCCG
>NW_026000079.1:7291158-7292195 GCF_001458135.2 Marmota marmota marmota | reverse complement strand
GCTGGTATTGATGAAGTTCTCTCCTCCGCCGCTTTCTGATGACATCAGATCTCTGCCATGTTGGTATCTTATGCGAATGGCAGCATTTCGTTCCCCTTGCCGGGCAATCAAAGCAACGGGTGAGTCCTGACCGGCCCTCAGCAGGACCCGGACCGAGAAGCAGTTTCCGCGGGCTCCTAGCCCTGGGCCAGGGCAGTTCCGGGAGCCGGAACTCGGCCGCTCCGGGCTCGGTGTATGCTCCGATAAGAGTAGGCTCCAAGAAGCAGCCCCCGCGGGCTCAGTTCCGGGAGCCGGAACTCGGCTGCTTAGTGCTTGGTGTATGCTCTGATAGGAGCAGGGTCCAAGAAGCAGCCTCTGCAGGCTCCCCAGCCCTGGGCCAGGGCGGTTCCGGGAGCCGGAACTCGGCCGCCCAGCGCTCGGTGTTTGCTCCGATCTGTTTTTATAATACTTTTCTTAATCCTGGGTAAAATTTCTTAATGACCTCTAGGTCAACAATAAATAAAATGTCAAGGAAATAGATGGTATAGGTATTGGAAAGGAGAAACACCTGTAGGAGACATCATTATATCATTATCTCCATGAAAATGAACAATCTAAAGTTTAAAAAGAAATAGGAACAAAACATCAGGCAAACATAACAGATCATGTTTTCTGCACCTTGGCTCTGACCCAGTGGCTCTGTGATATGAATAATTAGTACTGAGCTTCATCGCTGGTCTTCTGTCCAATTCAAGTCCTTTTTCAAGGACAGATTGGTTTGATTGTTCACCATTTTCAAACAGCCAAATGCCCTGAGACCTTCAGCACTGGTATGAAAGTGCTAAGATCATAAAGAGCTAACTAAGGCATTCAACTTGAAATTTGCTCAAATAGAACAAAGGAAAGTGACAGGAGTTATAGGGTTTCCCTATTTAAGAGGAGAAGGTAACGAAGAGAAATTGAAGCTGGAAAAAAAATCACCTGGCTAAGCAATACAATGAAGGGGGTGGGGTAGGGGAGAGTCCCAATGTTCTTTTTTTTTTTTTTTTTTTTTTTTT
>NW_026000079.1:7289710-7291143 GCF_001458135.2 Marmota marmota marmota | reverse complement strand
TTTTTTTTTTTTTTTTTTTTTTTTTTTTTTTTTTTGCTGGGAGCAGTCTCCTATCAGATCTGTGCCAGTGCTCCAGCTCCTGCAGCTTCCAGGAGTTCCAGAGTCTAGGGGCTAAAAGCTTTCAATTGGTGCTTTGATTTCAAGTTGGGAGACCTGACTGAGATGTGGTATTCTTTTTTTTTAAATTTTTTTATTGGTTGCTCAAAACATTACAATGATCTTGACATATCATACATTTGATTCAAATGGGGTATGTAATCTTAATCTTATTTTTCCACGTGTACAGATTGCAGGATCACATTGGTTATACAGCCACGTTTATACATAGGGCCATACTAGTGTCTATTGTATTGTGCTGCCCTTCCTATCCCCCCTCCCCTCCCCTCCCCTCTCTCTACCCAATCTACTGTGACACGTTTCTCTCTCTTTTTTATTCCCCCTCACACCATCTTATATGTAATTTTGCATAACAGTGAGGGTCTCCTACCATCTTTTGTGCAATTCCCCTTCTCTCTCCCATTCCCACGCACCTCTCTCGTCCTTTAATGGTAATCTTCTTCTCATGCTCTTCCTCCCTGCTCTGTTTTGAGTCGCCTCCCCTTATATCAAAGAAGATATAGATGTGATACCCAGATGTGGTATTCTTTATCTAGAATGTGAAAATACTGGGTCTTTGCTTCCAAGGGAAGGCAGTGCTCCTAAACAAGGGCCTAGGGGCTGCTCAGCTCTCATTTGCTGAAATACAGTCTGAATTCTTTCTGAAGATATTGTTCCAGGTGTGTAATGCAGTTGAATTTTGCATATCATGTTGTTTTGAATGAAACTCTTTGAGTTCTCCATCAATTTAGCTGCTTGCTATTGTTTCTAGCAGGCACAGAGGCTTAGAAGGAAGAGCATCAGCAGGAAATACATCTGCATGAATTGCCTCAGGGTGACCTTACTGCCAAGAGAACAGATTGGGTCTTCAATGACAAGAACCACATGTGAAAATTTGAGGGTTTTTTTTTTTTTTTAATATTTACAAATTTTGAAGGGTCAGCATACCCAGAAGTCACACATAGGGAGGAGGTCATGCAGAAGAGAGGGAGAAGGAGAGAAAAGGGGGAGGACTTTGTGCCAACCCCTTCATTGGCTCCAAGGCATTATATAAGCATTTCTTTCAGGGAACTTTCATTGGTGAGTTTAAAGCAAGCAGACACAAGTTCAAGGAGGTCTCACTGTGACTGATAGGTAATCACTTTAAATTTGTGGGCAAATGTCTGAACGGTCCATTTAAAGGAAACAGAGGGAAAGAAGGAAGCCCAGCCTGCAAGGTGAGAGACGTGTCTCTAAGTTTTATCTCTGGCCACCTGCTGGGATCCACTTGGGTGGGATATAATTAATATATATATATATATATATATATATATATATATATATATATATATATATAT
>NW_026000079.1:7273740-7289690 GCF_001458135.2 Marmota marmota marmota | reverse complement strand
GATGTGTATAAGAGACAGATATATATATATATATCTGAACCAAGAATGACTGAGTCCTGCTTTTGGTATGAGAAAGTTCAACATATTTAAAGATGGTTACCAAGACAATATAAAATTTTAAGCATTCACTATACAGGTGCCCTAAATTTAGACATAGCAGGAAGCACTATATTCAGTCAGAAAGGGGTGGGAACACTACAGTGAATAGGTTGCCTTCACATGTGAAAAATGTCTGTTCAGAACCTCGGTAGAAATTTTTATCCTCAAAGACTTTAAGGTACTCATTTTTAATAAGTCTGTTTTGTCTTCTGCTCTTCCAAATTCCTTTAGCTCTGTAATCCTGGGGAGGCTTTGGACCCTGGGGACATGACAGGGAAAAGTCATGTCATAGAACATATTTTTGGGCTCATGGGAACACCTGTTAAATTATTTCAAGACTCGACTGGCAGACCAATTGCCCCCCTATAAATTATTCCTTAATTCCCTTGGAGTGTAAGTTTCTATAAATTCCATATGCAAACCTAGAAGAGTCCAGAACCCAATGGAAATATAACTTTCTTTCATTTAAAGCAGTGTATCTGCGGATTAAGAAGCCTCCTTGCAACCAACTTTTACTGATGTTTCACCTCAGTCCCAGGGTGAATGCAAGAGCTTCGTTTTGAGCTTAGTACCCAGTTAACTTCTCAAACATTGGAAATTATGATTTCTAATTCCTCTTTGGAGGAAAACTAAGTTTTCAATTGTCATTTTTCTAAGGTTTAAGTCCTTGTAGGGGGCAATGAATGTAATTATTTGAGTTATTTTTTATCCATGGAACAATCCACAGTAATATTGTCACAATATCATAATTCTCAAGTTATCTCCTGCACCCTGAGAGAGAAGACCATAGGCAGAAGAAGGGACATAACTCTAGGAGGTCAAAAATAAGATTCTGATGAGGGAAAGTGGACAAATAGTGATTTCTGCTCTGTTCATTTTTACTTCTGTTTCTCACTGTAAATTTGGTTAAAAGCAGCCAGTAATACGCATGCCATAGCCTAAGTGCCTTGAGGTTTCCTAGTGCCAGATAAATTAGTCCATCATATTGAAGCTTGGCCTCCCACAAAGTCTTTGGACATGGACAAAAGAAAGCCAATTTTTTCACTAACATGGGTGACCTCTAGTCCAGTTCACAACAGAATCCTCATTTCCATCTGAAGCTCTTCAGTATCGCCTTTACTATCTGCATTTGTCAGAATTCTAGTTTTTTGAGCCCTAACCAGAATCACCTGTAAAGCTCTAAGCAGAGGGTTCTCTAACTTGCTTTTATAAACTTTTCCAAACTCCTCCCATGAATCAATTCCAAATGCTTTCCCACATAATTCATATATAGTCACAGCAATGACCCCACTTATTTTCACCAATTTTCCTTTTCCCCACATATTATTGGGGTTTCATTTAAATTGCTGTCAATTTTGAGCTCCTAATGTCACCTTCACTGCCATGTCTGCTTGAAGGATGCTCTTATGGTTTGGATCCACAATGTCTGCAAAAGGCTCATGTGTTCAGAGGCAGGGCTGGTAGGACATAACTTGATCATGAGAGCTCTGATTTCATTGGTGGGTTAATACATTGATAGCTGAATAGACTACTAGAAAGTAGGACCTAGTTGCAGGAGGTAGGTACCTGGGGGCATGCCCTGAAAGGGGTTATCTTCTCTCTGCCCCTCCTCTCTCTCGGCTTCCCAGTTGCCATGAAGTGAGCAGTTCCCCTCTGCAATGCCTTTCCGCCATGATTTTTCTGCTTTACCTCAGGCCCAGAGCAGCCAACTATGGGGGCAGCTGACCATGGACTAAAATCTATGAAACTGTGAGTTAAAATAAATCTTTCCTTCTCTAAGTTATTCTTGTTGGGTATTTTGGTCACAGGAATAAAAAGCTGACTAGCACAAATGATTTTTTATTTTTTTTGTTTTGCAGTGCTGGGGATTGAATCCAGGGCTTCACGCATGCTGTATGAGCACTCTACCATCAAGCTACATCCCCATATCTTGTTTTTGTTTTTGCTTTTTTATTTCTATAAATATTCCTATAGTTGTCAATTTTACATGTCATCCTGCAACACTTGATCATTTTACAATTAACCTCCTTGAATATAAATAATGGACATCCATTTTATGATAACACATGTATCTAATAATTTTCTTTATTCTTTTTTTCAGGACAGAATTTGAGAGGAATCTTGATTAATTTGCTGAAAGTCTCCATAAAGCAACTGAATATGGCCCATGAATGTGATCTTTCTATAGAGTAAGATAAAATCTGGCTCTTGGGTGTTTGGTGGGTGATCCAATGGGTAGTGGCATTTAGTGGAGTTGCAACTGAGATTGTGAAGAGATGCTGAAGGATGGAAGGGGAGAGACTGATCATCTGATCCACCACCTTTCTCCTGAGCATTCACTCTACTTAGACTGAACTCTAAGACTGTGGAAGATCACTGGAGTATCTCTATATATGGCTCTGTTGCTGGGTGTGGTTATGCTGGTGGTATCACATGTGTGACCCCAGACACGTCCATCTACTTTTATAAATGCAGCAGAACATTTATAAAAAGCTGAAGGAAGAAAGATGGGAAATTTTTTTTGAAAGTTGTTATCCTGCGGGGTGTGGTGGTGCATACTTGTAATCCTAGAGGCTTGGGAAGCTGAGGCAGGAAGATGGCATGCTCCAGACCAGCCTGGGCGATTTAGTGAGACCCCTCTCAAAATAAAAATAAAGAGGGCTAGTGATATAGCTTAGTGGTAGAGTTGCCCAGGGCTCGATCCCTAGTCAGTCTCTCTCTCTCTCTCTCTCTCTCTCTCTCTCTCTCACACACACACACACACACACACACCACCCATGCACAAATGAAAGTTGTTATTTCACCTTACCCTGTTCCACATCTTACTATATAGTACTATTGCTTTGTGAAATATCTCAAAACACACTTTTCTGAACTCTCTTCTCCAGTACTTACTGGAATTGACAGTGTGTCAGAAAAAGATATTCAATCTAAGTACTTTATTTTAAAAACTAACAAGTCCTGTTTAAAGTCAAGTGCTTGCATGATGTTACCCACTGACGAGTTGACAATGATAATCACAATAATACATGCCATTTATTGAACAATTAATTATACACCAGTTATTATGTGAAGCACTGTTCATCTATAAACCCATTTAAATTGCCTATTAACTTTAATGGAAATATTAATGTTCTGAGTTTACCAGATAAGAAACTAAAGATTCAAGAGGCCAAATAATTTATTTGCTCAGTTGCTCAAGTTATAAGAATAGAACCGGGATCTGCACCCAGACCATCTCTCTCTAAATTCTAAATTATCTCTGCCTAGAAGATAAGTTTAACTTTAATAATGACTGCTTATTTTTAGTGTACTCTGTCTAAGTGCCATTGGATTCTATAACTTAAAGTATACCCAGATTTTAAAAAATATTTATATTTAGTCCCATGGAATATTAACACTAGAAGAACATAAGTCCAGATTCTGAAACTCTCCCATTTTAAGATGAAAAACTATAGGTGCAACAGGTTTTTAAAAGTGGTAAATAATTGTATTT
Organism: Marmota marmota marmota; assembly: GCF_001458135.2. Lineage (NCBI taxonomy): Eukaryota > Metazoa > Chordata > Mammalia > Rodentia > Sciuridae > Marmota > Marmota marmota. Next base: position 7,286,095 of record NW_026000079.1, on the reverse strand, counting down.
TTGTTAATATATTTGAAATACTTCTTTCAATTATAAAAATAACACAGATGATCAGCAATCATCTATAGTAGTTTAATATTTGTGTCTATGCTCAAATCACAAGTAATGTTGTCAACTATCCATATTACTTAAAACAAAAAGGGAGATGCATTTTGGATAATATTTGTGCCTTAAACACAGAAGATAAAGTAAATGTGTATCATATTTTATGTTAAGAGAAACAATAGAGATGTTCATTTGGAAAATTTTAACTCTCTTTTTATTAGTTTTTCCTTCTTATCTACAAATAATAAGATTTATATTTTCCCCACAAAATTAAGTTCTGGGGCTCTCTCAATGAATGATGGTGGTGGTGTAACCCTTAGATAATTGCACCTCCTTCTAGGTTATCTTCTCTAACTTATCCATTCCCTTGTGCAGTTTCTTTCATGATCTGTAAAAATTAGCTTTGGTATAGGATTCCCATGTACTTCTGGAGGCCAGTAAGAATCTGTTTTTTCTTGTCTGGGTACAATTTCCCCCTGTGTCAATAGGACTATCACAACATAAGTCAGTTATCAGCTTGGTCTTACAAACTCTTCTTTCATTTTGTTCTTCCTATTTACACCTAATTAAAAATTAGCTTTCAAAAAAAATTAGCTTTCACTAGGCGTGGTGGCGTATGCCTATAATCCCAGAGGCAGGAGGATCAGGAGTCAAGGTCAGCCTTAGCAATTTAGGGAGGTCCTAAGCAACTCGGTGACACCCTGTCTTTAAATAAAATATTAAAATGGGCTGGAAATGTACCTCAGTGGTTAAGTGCCCTTGGGTTCAATCCCTGGTACCAAAAAAGAAAAAAAAAAAATTAGAGTTTTTCTTAACTCTTTTCTCTTCTTTTTGAATTAAGATCCTTGATTGATTATTTTCTCTTCCTTTTAATTAAGATCCTTGATTAAATTAAGGAGGGCTATTAATCTGTTGATTTCCTTGATGATGAGCTAGTTTGTCTGCTACTGACAGCCCATGAGAGGAGTTCATACTATCCAGATATTTAGACTGAGATGCTTAGATCCTAGCTCACTTAATTTTTTTCTCATTTGTACTGGAATTATTCATATCTAGTATTAGCAATAGCCATTAGTGATTAGGCCTCATCTCCAAATGACTCTTAGAATGACATCATTCTTCAGGTTCTTCTCTTACTTCATTGTCACTGAAGTAAGAGGAAAAAGACCTGAGAGATCTGTTCAGACAGGCAGAAAAAAGGCCCAATGAAGGCAACAAACTTCAGTTAGGAGGACTCAGAAGACACTTTTCAAACACATGAGATGTTCATGCAAGGATTTACTGAAGGAACAAGTGCTGGTGGTGGTTCTTAGCAAGAGAAAAGATTTGTGGGTAAACAGACTGTGTTTAGGATGTAAGGTGTGTTGTTTAAGCTACTATATTTCAGCTTCAAACACACTTCATTTGATTTCCTCGTACCTACAAAACTACATTTGGCTGCCTGGTAGATCTGCTAATAAGAGATTAGTAATAGGAAGCAACAGGAATTAAGTGGTAAGTGAAAATTAACAACAGAAAGGTAAGAAAATGGAGAGAGATTTGCACTTACTATTTATTTTCTCACTGTTGACTTTCAGCCTCATATGGGAGGGTAACAATTCTTCACCTTGGCAGTTGTTTCCAGTAGTAACAGTTGGTCCCAGATTCCAGGTTGCCCCCCATACTCCAGAGCCAGTCTTATGCTCTCTCCTAGACACCAGCACCAACTGCCCAGTGCCTTCTGCTGAGTCTAGGAGCAAGGGTGCCCCTCTCAGATCTCCTGCCGAAAGAGCATCACTTTGATCTTGCCCCTTCCTTGGAGGTCTTGATTCTAGCTCTACTAGGTTCAGGCTCTGGAGGTACTGGCAGAAGTGAACTTCACCCATTCCCGAGGACTTGTGCCAGCCTTTCAGGGTACCTCCTAATTCCTAAAGAATAAGCACTATCTGGGTGCTAACCCCTAAATGCTTAAGGTTTGAGTCTAGTTCTGGGGGCCCCTCTGATAACCTGAGGTAACAGCAATAGCTAGACAGCATCCTCACCTCAGAGGCCTGGGTCTCAGCTCTTCCAAGTTTCCAGACTGACTAACAATTTCAAGCATATTCCTTTTGATTTTCCAGCCGTAGGTATGATAGTCACTTCTTGCTCTTTTTACCTATGTTTACTTGATGTTTGCTTTTTGCATTTTGAGCCTCCAATAACTGTTTAATCGATCACATGTTAAGTGGGATTTGACTTTTGAGATTTCTGAGATTTGACAAATTCTGAAATTCGACAAGGACTTGTTCTGCTTTGTGTTTTCCAGTCAATTACTTATTTACTTTATAGCCAATGCTTGGGTAAAAAGAATGATCATATGTGCTCTTTCCATTAGATTCTTTACTTGTCTCCTATGCAAGACAGCAAAAGGCTAACCCAGGAGACCTCATCCACTCCATGATTTTCTAAGATATCTGTGACTGTGTGGAGAAGGAAATTGAGCCATTTCTGCAGAAGAACACATTTCAACAAGTCAGTTCTATGTGGCTTATTAAATAAAAGTGGGCAAGTAGAGACATCCCTGTTCGCATCCTGGGCCTGGGTGATCCAGTGAGTACTGTACACTTACTTGACCTCCAAGGACCATGGCATTTGCCTTAAGGTAGAAGGACAAACCAAATTGTGGACCCTGTTTTGGTGGTAAGTGAAAGCATATTCCATTTTGACTTGTGAGATTTGATAGATTCTGAGAATAGACAAGGACTTGCTCTTAGTGCTTCATCTGCAGGTCGAAAATGTTCACATCCTGAATTTAAATCAGTATTTGGTCATATTTCTTTAAGAAAGTCCCCTTTAACACCAAAGAGTTAACTGAGAAATATTCTTTTATGTTAGCACACAGATTTCTCTCAAGAGTTGCTTACCACTATGAGCACAGTAATCCCCTTCAGGATGCTTTTCAGGCAGCACCTGGACATAAAATCCATTTGCTGCCCACATCTTTCTCTTTCCCCCTTTCCTTTTGCTCCCATTCTACAAAGGAAAAAACAGAACTCCCATGGAAATGGAAAGACATGATCTTCCTATCTGGCAGACTACGTCTCAGGTTTTAACCTGGTCTTCTCACCCCTGTTTGCATGGAGCTGATTGTGAGAGATCATGAATCATCAGACTTCTCACTTGAGCTCAGAAGGTCTGAGTTATTCTCATCCCTAACACTACTGTCTGTGTAACCTCAACTTCATCAGCTATGAACTGGAGCCAGACACAACTCTCCATTTTCCACCACTGAGTGTTGAAATTGTCCCTACCTTAATCTTGAATTTACAACAACAGATTAAAGTAACTATTCTCGGGGCTGGGGATGTGGCTCAAGCGGTAGCACGCTCGCCTGGCATGCGTGCGGCCCAGGTTCGATCCTCAGCACCACATACAAACAAAGATGTTGTGTCCGCAGAAAACTAAAAAAATAAATATTAAAATTAAAAAAAAATAAAGTAACTATTCTCTTGTCTGAGATTAGGCCAGTCCTATATTTCTCACCTTGTCCAATGTTGGAATAATGCAATGGAGTGATCATTCTCTGAAATTCCTCCTCTGGAACCCTGTGCTCAGAGAAGCTCAGATGTAGTCCGAACTCAAGCACAGAGTTACTCAGATTTTCATCATTTCTTCCTCTGAACTTCCTTCCTCTATCTTCCCCGAGGTCTTGTTCCATGCTGACTTACTTGGGGCTTTCTTTTTGAGGGTTTCTCACACTGAACACCAAGTGGTATTTAATCTAAAGGTAAATTTGGTCATAGTAATTGATAAATTCATTTATCACTGTTGTATAACACATATTTTTGGAATATACCACTCAATGAGCAGCCCATAGAAAGTATAATCTTAGAGATGGATTTTAAAGCCAGGAGTGAGGGTGCATGCTTGTAGCCCCAGAGGCTTAGGAGGTTGAGGCAGGAGGATCACAAGTTCCTGACTCAGCAACTGAGCAAGAACCTGCTTCAAATTAAAAAGAAGGCAAGGACAGTTGTACGCTGATCTCACAAGAGAAACCATCTTAACACCATCTTGATTAAAACTATCCTTTTTCTGATAAATAAGGCATGGTTCCTTGCTCAAGGCTGCATGGTAGGTGAGCATGCTGACAGTGACTGAGACAGAAAGGCTGGCTCATATTGTGGAAGCCCAGGAGGACAGGAATGATTTTATATATATATATATATATATATAAAAAAAATATAAATTTTTTTAAATTAGAGGTTAAATATGTTAGGAAATTGGATTACTGAAGGTAGTATCTACATTCTTTTTTAAGTCAAGAGAGATTAGATTGAAAAGGAATACTGAGAGAGGAAGCAAAGGACTAAGGATGCTCTCCTGAGAACGCAAGAATGGTTGAGTCCAGAAGGAGGGAAAACACAAAAAGTTAATGTATATCAGGTGAAATAATGTGGTTTGTGCATTTTTAAAGCACCCGAAAACACATGATATAGATACTAAATATATTGTGTATGTATTGCTTAGAACTCTATAGACTATTTCATTTAATGCTCCCAACTACCATATGAGGTGGATTTCATTATAGTTATACAGATGAGGAATTTGAGACTATTGTAAATACCTGAGAGTTTACATTGTTTGCCCAAACCTAAAACCTAAACCAAAACTGTGAGTAGTGGCAAACCCAGAACCTAGTGCTATTGTGGGGACAAGTAGCTGTGAGTAATTTAATAGAGGCCAACATGGTACCTGCTTTGAATCTTTGGATCCAGATGTTCTTAAGATGTTAGAATTTGTTTTAGTATAATACTATAAAACACAGCTTTTATATTATATAACTCCTCCAATGAGGCCTAGGTCTGTATCCCATAGTTGAATATATTGGAGCCTATAAATAGGCAACTACTGTTTTGCTCTAGTCACTTTCAGCTCATGGGGCGGGGGGCAGTGTACTTTATTTTAAGTGCTTCTGGAAGGACAGACATTCTTCCCATAAATACAAATTTTCCTCTTGTTTCTCTTTCCAGTTCTATGAACACTTCTGTTGCTCTACCTTCTTTTGCTCAACTTTCAACCTGAGCTCTTGAAGGTGGGTTGAGAGGATCCCAGAGCCTCCTTAGGAACTTTGTCTTCTTGAAGTTCTCTATAGAGTCCTGACTGTGATGGCAGATAAAGGAGGGGGGAAAATTCTCAATACTCCAAAACTGTCTGTCGGCTGGAAGGTCAACCCAGTCATACCCAGGCTGGCACTAAGATCAAAGGCAAAGTGAAGGCAGGATCCACTTCCCTTCAGTATCTGAGATAGAGCTGGTCAACATAGCCAAGTAATGGTCCCTGGGATGACCTGCACTTCTCTGAGTGCAATGAAATAAGACTAATGTTTGAATTTCAGGAAATTGAGTTTAGTGCCCAGGCACCAGGGAAATAGATCAAGTGTATTTGTGGGAGGTTAAAGAGAGGTGTGGGAGTTGTTAAAATGGTAATGAGGACCTTTGTGAGAACATCAAAAAAGGTAATCCAATAAAAACAAGCATATAAAAAACTATGCAATATATCTATTTGTATAAAAGACCAAGTCATGGATTTCAGTTGAAGAATCACAGAAATCCTACACTTTGTTCCTCAGGTCCAGCAAGTTCTCCTTTCATGAACTCCCTCCAAGACATTTCTCATGAGGAGACATCTTTTGCTCTGGCCTTGAATTCTTCCAAGGTCAAATGGAGCTCTTTGCACAATGAGGCATGGTATGTCTGTCACTGGACAGTTTCACTTTGTAGAGATTACTCTCTTCAACAAGTCCATTTAGGTTTCCACATCACTTTCACCCACTGGTGTTAATTCTGGCTTCCAACTCCATAGACAAAGACTGATTTCAGTTTCACATGGTAATTGTTCAAACATTTAAAGATACTATAATAATACAGTCTTCTCAGGTAACTTCATAAAATATTCCTTTATCATCTTTTGAAAACTCTAATTAAACCTATCTCTTAGAAAAAAGTTGGCATCCAGAATTATTCTTAGAACCAAGTTATACCATGACCAAAGTAAAGCATATGGGCCTAACTTTTCCCTTGACTTAGCTTCCTGGCAAATCTTTGACACTCTAATTCAGTGTGATGTGGCTTAACTTGTTCTTGGTGAGCCATTCTAGTTACTTGTGCCCATCATTTTAGGTATTTCTATAATATCTAATTACATAAATATCTTCTTAGTTTACAAAATATCAAAATTTGCTCTCCCTACAAATATTAAAATATATATTCTCTTTATCATTTTGGAATTTTGACAATTGCTGTTTTCCAGCCATGAGGCAACTCTGATTGATCTTCTTAGTTTCCCACATTGAGAAGCAGGTTCTGTCATTCTCTTGAATGGGAGCTTACCTGGGTCTAGTAAATTGTCCTCACCTAAAATAGTTTTTATCCTGCCACTTTTCCATACATGATGTTTTTTCTGTTCTGAGTCTCTAAGGGGGTAAAGGAGTTCTAAAACTTCTCTATCTTTTCCCATCAGTGGACTTTCTATTATAGTCGTTTAAAGTAGAGATAGTGAACTTCAGGTCATTCTTGCTACATAAACACAGGGAAGAAGACCACAAGGCAAGAGAGTCAGAGATTGGAGTGATATGTCTAGAAGCAAAGTAGCATTCCCAGAAACTGCCGAAAGTTAGGAAAAGGCAAGGAATGATTCTTTCCCAAGGCTTTCAGAGGCAGAATGCTCCTGTTGGCACTTTGATTTCAGACTTCTAGGCTCCAGAACTGCAAGAAAATAAATTTGTTGTTTTAAGATACCCAGTTTGTGGTACTTTGTTGTGGAAGCCCTAGAAAACTGGGGCTTCCAAGGAATGAAGGATGAAGGAATGAAGGAATGAAGGTATTCCAAGGAATGAAGATGAAGCAGCCATCAGTAATTCCCAGCCTACTGTTGAATGTCAGTTAGATGAAGACACATTTCCCAAGGGCTATAGTTTTCATCCTAAAGTTATTGGCACTTCCTAGCCGAGGACATCAAAAAGAAATGACTGGATGTCATATCTGAAGGTCAAAGAACATATCCAAGAATTGTCCAGTGGCCCCTTTCTTAGCTCCCTCTAGGATTCTCAATGCTGGAATGATCCCAGGGAGGTACTTCATAAATGTCTCCTCCAATAGTAGAACTCATTGCCAATCTTTAGGAGTCTGTGCACAAGTAAGTGTTCACCTAACAGTCTATATCCTCACCAGCAACACGTCTGCTGATCCTTCATGGGACTGTTCTATATTGGAGCTGCAGGGAAATGAAGGAGCAGTGGGAGCCAGGATGAGGAGAACTAGAACAGCTCTGCTTCTGTTCCTGGTGGCTCCCACCACTCCTGCCTCAGCTGACTCTGAACCTACACTGAAGCTGAGGGAGTCTTTGAGGGACTTGGATCCTGGCCAAAATGGTTCACAACACTATAAAAATAATTTTTAAACATAGCTTACATTGGCTGGAACCTGTCTAAAGAATGACTTAAATACTCTTATGGGGGAGGGGGATTTGTAGAATCAGAAAATACTTTGAGAACCTGGTCATGTCATTTAGACCCTTCATTACTGTCTCCCTCTGAGGGAAAAAATTAGCTGGGGTGGCAGGGACATAATTCAGAGAAAAGAATAATCTTCCCCCTTTCAAGGATCATTACCAAGGGCCATCAACTAGAAGGGTTTCTCCCCTGAGTATATAGGAGTGAGGTCTCTGTTTGTCCTAAGCCAAGCCAAATTCCTTTAAGGAACAATATATTTAAATAAATATCCCCTCCCCTAATTTAAAACTTTTCAGATACTAATTAGAATTACTGTGAAATAAAGTGTTTGGGAAATCAGTACACCTTTAACACAATGCCTCACTGAAAGTAGGAACTCAATCAAAATGTGATTCCCCATCTCTTTTAAATGTCTTTTATTCAGAAAATCAGCTGACTCTTAACCAAGATCGTAGGAGTTTCCAAGTCTGTCAATCACAGTGGTCAGAGTTTTCATGTTCCACCCTCCCCTGGCTATTCAACTCAAGGAATGTGCACTACCAGACTTTTGTGAGGGGGAATTTAGCCTACAGTGTAGCTGCCATGCCAGCAGGATTATTGCTTGACTGTTTTATAAATTTGGCTCAAAAAAACAAAAAAGGAAAAGTGATAAACAATTGTTTCTCTGTTAGGATAACTTCAAATGGAAGGGAAAGGCTTTCAGTATCCCTCAGAAAAGGTAGAGGTAGTAGAAAGTAATGATGCTCTTTGGGAGAATCACTCCAGAGGTGACATCTCACTTACTGAAAATAGTGGCAGGGATTTGCAAGTAAGAGAAAAGTGTCCTTAATTTTCTGCCATCTCCCAGGATAGTGCTGAAGTTGAACAATGTGCCTTTGAGTAACCAAGTTTTAGGATGAAAATAAAACTCCCATTCTCCCCTTGGACTAGGTCAGGTACGTACCAAGGGCAAGAAGTGTTATATGTAGAGTCTTGACCCATTTGTAGAGACTATAACTTTGTGTTGGGTAGAAAGAGTGGAACATGGAAAACACTGGCTCTGAAGCCTGGCAAAAGAGGTTCTGAGAAGGAGTGAGTACCCTCCCTGTTTTGTCCTTGGTTGCTCACACTGCAAAGTGCAGTATATAGTCCCTGCCCTTCAGAGTCAGGTGCACTTGAAGTGAATGTTACCTCAAGCTGGGTTGTCTTTAGTAAGTTCCTCAATGTTGCTGGGCCTTAGTGCTCTCAGTTATAAGACTGGTATACCACCACCTACTTGAGGGGATCACTGTGCCAATGAAATGGGACAACAAATGGATAGTGGTAAGAAATGTGAGCATAATAGGTGCTTGATAAATGTGAATTTCCTGTCTTTCCTTTATACTATAATCTTAGGGTAAATATTTTACTGCTTTGCTTTTCAGGGTGAAATGAAAAAACAGGAATAGTACCAGATTAAAACCATTAAAATTCATTCATTGCCTAAAATAGTCAATCTGGAAAAGTAGATCAGATATATCCAGAGACTAAGAAAGACTTCTTGGTGTTGACCACATCATGATTTGACTAATATAGTTGCCTAAAAATTTAAATACTTTTCCAATTAGGGAAATTAAAGAGAAAACTGGGAAGAAAATTAAAGGTTGACTTAAAACTAGTTACTCTTTTCCTCCTTTCCCTACCAAGCCCACCCCAATGGCATTCCTAGAAGAATCTAGGGAAGGGCATGCTGATGTGGTTGGTGACAGACTCATCTTGAACATCATTAGATGTCCAGTTACAGCTGGATTAGCAGAATTATTAGAATATTGGATGGGAGCCGAGGAGATCCTGCGCAGCGCTGCCAAAGCCCTGGCAGAGAAGCTAGGTCATCAAATTTGAAATATTTAAAGTAGATACAAACTATTTCCGCAATGCAGACAATTAAAGTGCATGGTTGTGGGCGATGGTGCTGTTGGTAAAACATGCTTCCTGATATCCTACACAACAAACAAATTTCCATCCGAGTATGTACCAACTGTTTTTGACAACTATGCAGTCACAGTTATGATTGGTGGAGAGCCATATACTCTTGGACTTTTTGATACTGCAGGGCAAAAGGATTATGACAGATTATGACCGCTGAGTTATCCACAAACAGATGTATTTCTAGTCTGTTTTTCAGTGGTCTCTCCATCCTCATTTGAAAATGTGAAAGAAAAGTGGGTCCTGAGATAACTCACCACTGTCCAAAGACTCCTTTCTTGCTTGTCGGGACCCAAATTGATCTCAGAGATGACCCATCTACTATTGAGAAACTTGCCAAGAACAAACAGAAGCCTATCACTCCAGAGACTGCTGAAAAGCTGGCCAGTGATCTGAAGTCTGTCAAGTATGTGGAGTGTTCTGCACTCACACAGAAAGGCCTAAAGAATGTGTTTGATGAAGCAATATTGGCTGCCCTGGAGCCTCCAGAACCAAAGAAGAGCCGCAGGTGTGTGCTGCTATGAACATCTCTTCAGAGTCCTTTCTGCACGGCTGGTGTCGGCATCATACTAAAAGCAATGTTTAAATCAAACTAAAGATTAAAAATTAAAATTCGTTTCTTCAATAATGACAATGCCCTGCACCTACCCATATGTACTCATGTGAGACAAGGCCCATAGGTATGCCCCCCGCACCCTGCCATACTAGTTAATTTTGAGTAATTCTGTATTGTCAGAAAGTGATAAGTACTAGTTTTTATTGTTTAAAAAGAACCCCCCCCCTTTTTTTGTTGTTGTTTAAAAGCAAGGCATGCTTGTGATGACTTTGTAACAGACTAATTTGTTGAAGCCATTCCCTGGTTCCAACCTGGAGAGTAATGAGTAATCTTGGACACTTTTGCCCACCCACCCCTTTTTTGGTGTGTGTGGGGGTGTATGTGGGGTTCATTTTTAGTCTTTTTTTTTTTTTTAATTAACTGATGGACAGCCCTTAGGAGAGGAGGACAAATTGATTCCACATTCTACTTCCTAGATCTAGTTTAGAAAATGTGTTCCCCACGTGGTGCTCTTAGGAAGGAGTATAGTAAATGCCTCATTTAATAATATACTCCTTTTTGAAAGTTGCTTTTTCTCTTCACCCTTGAGTAGATCCAGTATTTGATGAAATTCATGAAAATGGGTGGAAGCTGTCTTGCCCCTCCTCTTTTCTAGGATGCACTCTGTATGTGACTGTGACTTTCAAGGAAATTTGTTTGCTATTTGCTGTTTTTTTTGGGGGGGGGGGTTCATTTCTAATTTCTTTCATTGGTAAATGAAGAAAAGTATTGCACCTTTTGAAATACACCAAATGAATTTGGTTTGTAATTAAAAAACAAATTTTCCCCTGTCAGTCATTGTTTTATATACTTAGCATAGATTTGCAACTCACTGTGTGGTGGTCCTAGAACCCAGCTGAAGACCTGGCACATAGAAGAACTGTGAAGGGTGGTGCTAGAAGACAGATGCCTGCAGGATGACTGGCATCCTTTCAGGTTTGAGGATGTGGGCCTGCTTCATGAAGAAGCTGGTGGTGGATGGGGTGGGAGAACATTTACCAACAAGAGGACTGACCAGTTGGGAATCCCCTTATTTCTGTTTTGGGTATGAGGCCCCCCTAGCCCACTGATATTCTTTAATGAAAATCATGGCGAGAGTCTTGTGGAGACTCTTCATAAGTGTTAATAGGGATTTGTTTTTCAGCTTATTTGGTTGCAGTTTCCAGTTTTTAAAAATGTTTAGATAATTTTTTCCACCTTCCCCAAATCCTAAAACTTGTAGATTCATTAGTGTTGAACCAATGCTTTTTCCCATCTCAATTCTTTGTATATGCATTCTTTTCAGATGTATTAAACAAACAAAAACCCTTCACAAAAAAAAAGGATGGGATCAAAAATCCACAATGAATGATGAGGAATATTTAGGGGTAAAATAGAAAATAGGAACCATGTCTCTTTACCCCAAGAATTCCAGAATCCTAGACACAGTGTTAGCCTGGTCAGGAAGATGACATGGCTGTGTTGCATTTATCCCCTCCATCAGCATCCCAATTTGTACTCCTCCACCCCCCACCAAGTCCAACACCATGTACATGTCAGAGGGGGTCTACTGAGTGATAGCATATGAGACTAGGAATGAAAAAAAGCTGCCTGAGACTCTTGGGGCTTGTACTTGGTATTGAATCCCAGAGCTGTGCTCAAAAAGGCATATCACAGTACCTTGGATTACAGGGCCTGGCAGCAAAGATGCCTCCTCTTGGCCTAGACCTTGTGTGAGTGCCCCACATTGGAGGCTACTTAGGTACTCACTGGCTACATTCACTGTAGGATGCACCTCCTGCTCATTAAGCAGGGGGGAGGTGCTGCTGAGAGGATGATGGGCAGCACGTGGGGCAAGGCCTCTAGCCTGGATCTGGGGCTGAGTCTGCGACTGGGTACCATCCCTGGTTGCTAGGACTTCCATCATTCTATGCTTTTTCTGTATCTCCCTTAAGATACTGCAGGGGAAAGAAAAGAAAAATAAAAGTCACCTGAAAACCACAGCTGTATTGATTTGGAGGTTCGCAGAAGAAGCCCAGGAGAGGTGAGGACATAATTCCTTCATAGAAAAAGCCCAATGATTCATTTCTGCCTTAGAGCAGGATGGGTGGTAGGGGGAAGGACACTGAGGGTCAGGCAGAACAACTGTTATCCAGTACATTGACCATAAACATCTTAAAGAAGAGAAAAGACTCATTGGGCCTTTATAATAATACTCATGCTTTTATCACAAGACACCCAGAAGCCCATAACGTTCAATTCACTCTGTGAACTGAATCTGTTAAATAGTATTTGCAGTGGCCTATTTTTTTTTTTTTTTTTTT
>NW_026000079.1:7267804-7271716 GCF_001458135.2 Marmota marmota marmota | reverse complement strand
TTTTTTTTTTTTTTTTTTTTAGTTACCGGCGGGCACAACATCTTTTGTTTGTATGTGGTGCTGAGGATTGAACCCGGGCTGCACGCATGCCAGGCGAGCGTGCTACCGCTTGAGCCACATCCTCAGCCCTGCAGTGGCCTATTTAAAAATGGTTTCAGAGGCTATGCAATCTCCCAGGTATCTTATAGTTTCCAGACCTCCTTCTCTAAATATTGAGACACAGTATAAACTTTAGTTTGCAAGAAAAATTTATAGCTATTTGACATCTGTCAGGTCTCCTTGGTCACCCTTGAAGAAACCAAATATAATTTTACTCTGATCTTTAAACATCCAGAGGAAAACAGAGGTGATCCCTAGGGGCCTGGGAAACTCCTAAGAACTAGCAACTCTATGTTACTAAATTGGTGAATTTATATAATAGGAACCAAAGAGAAGGATAACTTAAAAAAAAAAAAAAAGAAAATGAGACCATCTCATCACTAAGCATACACAATGGTTTGATGAGTAAGTAAATAATAAATAATAAGCCATTTGTTTTTCAACTGGGTATGAGAGCCCCTGTTCCTCTGATCTTCTGGCCCTTGCTTTAGAATTCTTCACCAGATTACATCTTTCATCCTGAAAATTTGGAGTTACCTGAGGGTCTGTGATACCTGTCCTGATTGAGTCTTCTTACTTGTATAGTCATCTGAAAAATAAATTCAACAAGGCCCAGTCAAAAATTAAGCAGGTCTCATTTCCAAGATTACAAACACTGGATTCCATCTGGGATCAGACTCGTGGCTGACTTGACATTCATGTCCAGGATTCTCTGACTTTTCCTAGGACATCTTGGAGCTTCCCCCACAGGTTTTCCTGAGCTTACCACAAAGATCGTCATCTCCATTTGCTCTGCCCTGAATCATAGTTCAAGGCTAAAAATATCTCCTTACCCCCCACCCCTGCCATCTCCCACCACCCGCCACCCCCTCCACACAGACCACAGGACACTGCTCAGCCAGCCTCTGGACCACTCCAGCCAGAGCCTCCAAGTCCTGCCACAGTCCTACCTCAGTTCCATGGCTGTGTCCCATCACAGCTTGCATGCAGAACTTATTCCTTTCTCTGAGGAGATCATATCCCTGTCCTACCTCTGTGTGTCCCAGTACAGTGGCCGAAAACTTGCTGTTACTGTAGCCTTCAGATGCTCTAGGGAAAATTCTATGTAAAAGGCTCCCCAAATAACTAATGTTCCCACCACCTGGTCCTAGTACATACAGTGTCTAACTCATGCCCAAATCAGCAGGATGATTTACCATTTTTTGAACAATCATGCAGCCTTTGGGAACTAGTGGTATTTGACCTATTTTTAGGTGAGAAAACAAACAAAAAGAAATATTATCCTGTCCAGAACTAGTAATAGACACTCAAGCTTGAGTGAGGGCCTCTGAACTCCTAGTCAAGGCCCTTATCAATGTCCAGCTGCCCCTATTCCTTCTTTCTTTCTGCCACTTAGTTTCAGATAAATCCCTTCACCCTAGAGATACCTCCTACCCTGAAAGCCACTTTCCATGAGGGATGGAGGTGCTGGTGATCATCGTGACATCTTTGACCCCATGTGTTTCTTCTCAGAACTCCTTACCTGCCTGTCCTGACTCTGTCATGGCCCCAACTTGGTAATTACCAAGCAGCACACCAGGTTAAAAAGTCACTTGTGGATGGGTATGAGCTTGTGTTAGTCTAGGATCACAGGAGGGATTGAAGGTCCTCCCAAACTCTGTGACCAACTTACCAGTGCTGAGTTTGCTGGCAAGGCTCTCTGCCAACTGGCTTCCCTTGGCCAGCTGTTCACGGAAGTGCTTCTCCATGTAGTGGTCCATGCTGTTATTGGTGAGTAGCTCCTCAAAGGTCTTTACTGTGTTCTTGACATGCTGGATGAGAAGGGAGGAGACAGCTTTCCCAATCTTCACCTTCTGCTGGAGATGAGTCAACTCTCTAGCCTCATCCTGGATCAAGGAATATTTCCTAAAGTGGGAAAGCAGCAGCAGCAAGGGTAGAAAAGATTATGATGCTTCAGCAGAAGGTACTTGAAAGTATCACCAAAGGAGGCCCAATGTTTATCAACCTAAGCATCGTAAAGTGTCACAAGCCGTCCATGGGCTGTGTGTGGACTGTTGCACTTAGTAGCCTCCTGAGGGGATAAGTCTGGCATTGGGAACTCCCTGTGGCCACTACCCTCCCAGGGACTGATGGCCTGGTGTAGGTGAACTTCCCCCTAAAACTCTGCCAAAGATTCCACACTGCACCTGAGATGGATGTGACCTGCCAAGATGTCAATCAACCTGCTGACTGCAAGACATCAGGAAGCAAGACTCTGCCCTTGAAATCTTATCCCTGCCTTTGATGCACCCCTTTAAATAAACCATCAGAGCCATTTTTCCTTTGTCTAGTTCCAGAACCCATGTGGACTAGATCCATCAGGGGCTTCATTTCCTGTAAATATATATTTATAAGTATTTATGCTTTGTTATTTGCTAATTATCTAGATTATAAGTTTTAGGGTGGCTTGGATTCCCTTGGACAGAAAGAATCCTACAAAGAGACACTGGCCACGTCCCCCTCCCCATAGTAAAGGAAATGAAAGAAAGAAAATAAAAATGTCCTAAAGTTTAAAGATTCTTTCAAAAATTGCTATTCCCCCTTTGCCATACTTCTGAAAATGAACAAGATTTTCTTCTCTTTCCATCTTTAAAATCTGCCATCCAGTCCCTCTGTTGAGCTTATAATACATTGCAATTTGGTAAAAAAGCCAGGTGCTCATTGGGAATTTGAAAGAAAAAAATCAATCATGTGAGAGAAGAGACCACATCATGTTCCAGGATGAGCAAACCCGCATCCATTAGGCCGCATGAGATCATGCTGATCAAATTCGTCTAACAGATGTAACTCTCCCTATAGGTGAAGCAGATGTTCCCCTAACCAAACCCAAATGGGACTATCAAGATGGCCAACAAGGTTGCTATCACTGTACTTGCATAGTCTCATATCTTATAGCGGGCATGCAGGCGGTTTCCAATAAGGTGGTTATCTGATAAGTTGAGAGAAATCATCCAGGATCCAGATGAGAATCTAGCCTTATTTCTCAACTGCCTTACAGAGGCCCTCACCAAATATACTAAGCTGGATCCTGAGTCTCCCTCCAGGGCTACAGTGTTAACAACCCATTTCATTATTCAATTGGCCTATAATATTAGAAAAAAGCTCAAACGAGCTGAGGAGAGCCGTCAGACTCCTATCTGAGATCTGGTGAAGATGGACTTTAAGGTCTATAATGCCTGGGAGGAATCCGCTGAACTAGCCAGTCAGGCTCAATTGCAGAAAAGGGTAACACTCCAAACCCAGGCCTTGGCAGCGGCCCTGAGGCCTGCGGCTCTAGTGAAAGCTTCACAGGGGACCCAGCATTCCTCTCTGCCAGGGGCTTGCTTCAAATGTGGATGCGAAGGTCACTGGGCTCGCCAATGCCCAAACCCACGGCCCCCCTCCAGGCCGTGCCCCACCTATAAGCAGACAGGACATTGGAAGAGCGACTGCCCTATGGCTGGCCCTTCCTCAGGGCCTCTACTGGGGGTATGACCAGCCAGGCGGTCCCTGTTAGAGTCTGTAAACAAGTCAAAATAACACCTGGCATTTTGCCAGGGGAATGTTAGAGTCTGTAAACAAGTCTGGATGGTGCCTGGCAAAATGCCAGAGGGAGTGGTTTGAGAAGTAACAAAAGCGAGCCATTAAGTGTGGAGATTCCTGATTGGTTGACTGCTGTATCTAGTTTATGTTAATTAGATAAGCTGTGTGGAATGTATAAATACTGCTCCTGTCCTGCAATAAACGGCTTCCACTCCTGCTGTATCAATCTACACAAGTTGTTCGTCACCCCCC
>NW_026000079.1:7242666-7267646 GCF_001458135.2 Marmota marmota marmota | reverse complement strand
CCCCCCCCCCCCCCCCCCGTTATTTTGCTGCAGCCGGACTGCAGCAGGTCCCTTCTCTTGAAGTATTGGGGTTCACAGAAGAGTGAAGAAGCCCAGACTCGAGGACCCCCATCACCCTCGAGGAGCCCAAGGTAATGCTCCAGGCAGCGGGTAAGTCCATAACCTTCCTTGTGGACACGGGGGTTACCTATTCTGTCTTGTGCTGAGAGCCATTGCCAAGTAGGAATGACACATGGCAATTTCTTTGTCAGCCTACCCAATGTTGCTTAGAGGGAGGACTTTCCATTGTGGAAATGGGCTTGCCTTGGACCCAGGTCATTTGCAGAGACATTGCATGAATGTTTGAGAAAGGTGACCCTGCTCAAGGACTAGGGTGGATCCGGGTTTAGGGAGGATCCTGCTGGATTAGGGTGGGTCCAGGTTTAGAGTGTATCCTGCTGCCTCAGGCACCCGCCCGCTCCTTGAGTTCCCGTTGAGTTCTCGCGTGATTCAGAGTATTTTGGGATGCACAGTCTGGTGGAAGTGGAAATTTTCCCAGAACGTGCATGTAGAGTGCCGGTGACAGTTCGGGAATAAAGACCTGCTATTTGAATCTATAAGGCGGTGTGGTGGCTCGGTTATTTTGTGCCCAGCCAGACTGCAGCAGTCTTGCCTGTCCACTCTGGGCCCGTTTCATTCCTAGGTCTCAGTTATGGGGATTGACGGCAAACTCTCCTTCCCAAACTAAACTGTTAGGCTGGCCTGTGCCCTGGAGGGAAACCCTTTCACACACTTTTTTATGGTCATTCTATTCTGTCTGGTTCCTCTCCTAGGCAGAGATGTTCTCCAACTACCAGGAGCCACCCTCCAACTATACCCCAAGAATACTACCACCCAACCCTTACACTCTTCTTTCTCATATTCCCCCTTTGACCATTCACTTTACTGTCCTGGATCTTAAAGATACCTTCTTTATAGTGCCCCTCCATCCTGACTCTTATTACCTCTTTGCCTTCACATAGGAAGACCCTACACCCTTAGGTCTCAACAGCTGACATGGACAGTCCTACCCCAAGTCTTCAGGGATAGTTCCCACCTCTTTGGGCAAGCCTTGGCACAGGATCTAACTGCTTGTGACTTGGGGGGATAGCACTCTTTTACAATATGTGGATGACCTTCTCCTACGTAATTTATCCCTCAAGACTTCTCAAATTCACACTACTCAGCTCCTCAATTTCCTGGGGTCCCCGGGCTATCGGGGTCTCTTTAGCCAAAGGCCAGCTTACTACTTCTTCAGTCACCCATTTAGGTATACTCCTCACTCCAACCTCTAAGAGCCTGACAACAGACAGAATTCATTCTCTCTATGACCTTATAAAAGATTTCTATATACAAAGGCCCAAAGTTTCAATTGTTCCAATTAAGAGTACTAAGAGTACTCTAAATAACATTTTTATTTCTATTAAAATGAAATAATTTGCCTAAATTCAAAATATTATAAGGTTGTTTCAGAATGTTAACAGAAAAGGGGGTTAACAGATGGGAAAGAGAAATTAGAAGGTTCTAGGTATGGAAACCATATTTAATAGAAGGAAAAGAAAATGTTTCTGGATAAGAAAGTCTTTATATGATGAAGTAAATATGAGGGTTTAAGTAAGTAATAAAGAAGTCTGTGTAAGTTTGTTTTTACAGTCAGTCATGTGTTAAAAGGACAGATTTCTTAAAACAGCTATTGCTCAAGTTTCCTAGATCTCCTGACAGCAGACAAAGGAGGAACATGTCTAAAAAATTCCTGAAAGAAGAATGCTGCTACTATATCAATGAAACTGGATTGGTCAAAAAGAATGTCAACACCCTCTGTTATTTGGGTGAAAGGCTTAAAACAGCAACAATCAAATGACCCTTGGCCAGGCTGGCTAAACTCTGCCCTCATTATGTGGCTGACTCCCGTTCTCACTTCTATATTAGTAATAGGACTTCTATTAATGATTGCTCCCTGCCTCCTCAGGTTTGCCTGAAGCATTGAGTGAAATTGCCAGAGTGACCTACAACTAGATGCTCCTATACCCCTACAGTTAGTTGCCTCCCCACCGAACCGACACCAGAACCATCCCCTTCCCCCCAGCGTCCCTATGAAACAATTTGCCTAAATTCAAAATATTACAAGGTTGTTGTTATTACAGCAGGAAGTAGCCAGATGGAATTGCCACCCTATGTCATCAAAAACGTCCGGATGTTAGATCGGTTTGAGATGCTAAGGGAACAAAGCACCAGGCAACCCGTGTGCACAAGAACAACCAATCAGGCCCTGGCAGACAAGCAGTGATGGTGCCTCCTAACCACCTGTCAATCAGCAGGGTCTCCTGACAAATCTTGGAAGGACATGGATCTCAGCAAGATTCCCTGACCAACCCCAGGAGGACAAGGATTCTAAAACCCTCCCTTTCCTGTCTCAAACCCTCCCTTCTGCCCTAAGCCCAAGAAAATTCCAATCCTGCTGAGCCTGGGTGCAATTCCCCAGACCCACTCTATTGGACTGGAGAGTGAATCTCAATAAAGCTTTGTTCAGTTGCTTTTAATCTGTCTCCTTTTGATCACTGGTACCTGACCTTACACTTTGCCTTTCTGAAAATATGATAAGTACTGGATTTTTTTTTAAAGAGAGAGTGAGAGAGAATTTTTTAATATTTATTTTTTTTAGTTTTTTTTCGGCGGACACAACATCTTTGTTTGTATGTGGTGCTGAGGTTCCAACCCGGGCCACACGCATGCCAGGCGAGCGTGCTACCGCTTGAGCCACATCCCCAGCCCAAGTACTGGAATTTAATGTTGGAGTGAGTATAGCAAAATCTGTAAAGTATTTAACTTATCAAAAGAAGACAAATTACCCCTCATTACTTTGGTAATGGTAAACTCATATGACCAACTCGACATCTCCTGTGTTTCTGCAGCTAGTTGGCTAGAGTAGAACCACAGCTTCTTATTTCTTGGAGGCTTTGTCAGTGTTGTCTGTATTGTTCTAGCAGGGAACATAGTGCTGGCTATCTTCTGAAAAGTTGAAATTTGCCAGAGATCCAGAGTTGCTGGTTTAGAATAGGTTATCCAGGTGTTGGAAAAAATCAAAGAGGGGATTAGGACAGCTCTTACCCAGGTAGCAGAGAACCCCCTTTGAACCTTTTAAACATTATTCACATTTCCATCCAAAATTTCTCATGTCATTATATAAGTTTAGTCCCAATGTACCCTAAGCTCTTTCAGAGTAGAGAGTGCTTTATTCATCTCACATCCACAAAACCAAACCCAGAAGAGACTCTTGGTAAACATGTTCCATAATGAAAAAGAGAAGTCCTTGCAAATCTCAACTCATCCCTCACTGCATCCTGTCCTATGTGTTCTCTCAGGTATCCTATGCATCCTCCATTAAAGCAGAAAACCCTTCTCTCTAAGACAGATTCTGTGCTCACCTGTGGAGCACTCTATGACATGAGAATGTCCTTTGGAATTCATCTCAACAGGTGACACCTTCTTAAGATTGCTTACCCTGCATCCTTCGGCTGGGCTTTGAAAACACCCAGAGAGAGGTTAGACTAGTTAGGGCATTCTGTTGAGATTACCTCTTTATATACTTTCCTTCCCCACTCAGTTTGAGTTCCTCTATGGAAGAGACCACATCTTATTGTACTCTATGTGCTTAATATAGGGTCTAGAAAATTAAACATTCAATAAATATTTATGCCATATTGTGTTTTCTAAAAGCCTTTCTAAAATATAAGTAATATTAAGTAGAGAAAAGTTTTATTACTGGGGTTTCAGATACAAATGTCTCTTTCTGACCCTCAGGACAGAAATATTTAAGGTAAGAAATGACATCTCTAACCCCTTTCTAAACATCTTTCATTCCTGCTAAGCTTACACTTCTTGATGGTCTTCTTTTGGGATGGCAGCCCCAAGGTCAACATCCTGGGGTCTGGGGTAGGACCTTATGCTCATATTTCTTCCTCTTGAATTTGTGATTCCTCTTCCTAGTAGCATAAGCTAGCTCTGTGTCTGTCCTGTAGAGGGCCAAGTCCTTGCTGCTTGGTACAATCTACTGCTAAAGGAGTCTAGTGATGTGAGCACTTCTTAGTTCCCTCTCACTTTCAGACTCCAGCCTCACTTTGACACCCATGCCCACTTTGGCTACTTAGGCCTCCCTATCACTTCCAACCCAGAAGGTGCTCCTTCTCCTAACTGTTCTTTCAGTCTGAAATTTTAGGATGTAAGATTAGCATAGTGTTCCTTGAAGAAAACACAAAAACATATAAGTACACACCTACGCATACAATCACATGAGTATATAAACCTACACATGTGAACATATTAAGAGCCAAGACCTGGTGCTGGATGCAAATACTAAGGCAATAGGCTCTTTAATATGCCAGTCTATCACAAATGTAGAAAACACTAGGGCAGGAAGGGACCTTATCTTATGTCACAGATAAGGATGTTAAGGCTCAGTAAGAATGAGAAATATACTCAATCTCCCACAATTGGTAGGTGGAAGAACCATAAATAAAAATCTTGGCTCAAAACTCCTAACCAATATTCTTTATCAATGTCATGCATCTTCTTATTCTGACTTTCAAGGATCTCTGAGATGAATAAAGCTGATTCCATTTCCTGAAACCCATCTATTATTCTGGATACTACAGGTCTTTTATTTATTCTCAGTTTTTCAAGTAATAAATGACACTTATCACAATGAAAATTAAGATATGTTTAGGTAATTTGTTGGTATATTTTTTGGCATTTATGCTCTAAAACAATCTTCATGAGAAAAGTGGCTAGGCCTGCCTTGTTTGCTCCATAACCCTAATGTCCATGTAAGTGTTTTCCATGTAAAAATATTTGTTGAAAAATAAATGTACTGAATTTTCTACAAACAGATAATTTTAATATATTTTTCCTACTAAACCCTTTCCCAGAGATGGGTTGAAGAAATAAGACACAACCATTGGAAAAGACAGTCCTGGATTTGAATGTTAGATCCTCCACTAACTACGAAATATAGTGAACAATTTACTTCTTTATGACATCATCTTTATTAATAAAATGGCAATTATGGTACTAAATTGATAGAATTTTGTGATATGTATGACTGACTTTCTCAAAGTTTGATGAAAATATATCACTCAATAAATATGAGCATCCCATCCCCATTTCTGGGTATTCCAGTTACTGACCTAGGGATCACCCACATCACAGTCATATGGAACACTGATGAAAAACTCTGAAGAAGTTCCCAGGAATATACATTTTACACAAAGTAACCTACTAATTTAGATGCAAGTGCAGACCTAGTGGAAGTCAATGTTTATTGTGTTCTAGAGTAGATTTCTCAGGATCCTGTAGTCTTGGAAGAAAGATTTGAAAATTTAGTGTAAGATCAAGGAAGGAATCATTTTGGAATTAGGTATGGGATATGTTATTCAGGACAGAGTTTTCCAATGGACAAAAATGGTGGAAGTTTGCCAAAACTGTAGGAGCAGGAGAAAAAAAGGGCACATATATAATTTCAAAAAACATAGTCAATCAATATTATAAGTTTATGTGTAGAAAAAGCCCTACCATTTTCTTAACACAGTACACCTAAAGTAAATCTCAATAAAATATCCATGACAAATGGTCTAGGCATGATGTAGACTCTATATTCTCTATCTTCAGCAGTCTTCAAGGTAGAGATGAGGTTTAAACAAATCTTAGATTCACTGTAGTATCTTCATATGGTTCACAGTATCTTCATATGGTATCCTCATTCATTTTGAATGTGAGACGAAGGAGCTACCTTATTCTTGCCTATGACACTTTTACCAAGTTTATATGAAACCAAGATTATTACTAAAAGCTTGAGACAAGTAATTTTGCCATGATTCAAGATATACAGTCTAAGTGTAGATGGGGGCATCTATATAAATCCACATCCTTAGGCACTGGGATAGCTCAATATTCAGCAGAGAAATATGTGAAGAAATAGGAGATTCCCATCAATCCAGGAGTAAGATACCACTCACATGATGAAGACATCAACTCAAGAACCCATGGAGATTTTGCATTTGGTGAGTGCATATGTGGTTGGTCAGAATAAAACAAATTTGTTTAGAATAATTTAAACTAGTATTAAAAAATTTTATAGACTTTTCCCTAAAGAAAGTCCAGGAAGGTCTTAAGAGAAAGCCCTACAATTAATGTATGAAGTCTAGATATAGACCCTAAAAGCCATTATGACAGCAGCAATGACTTAATTCTGGCTATGGAAGTCTCTGACAATGTTCTCTTACCCGCTGTAAGACACAGAAGAGACTCGTGCTTCCTCAGGCCAAGTCTTCTGCTCATTCATTCCCCTTTCAGCAGGTCCCTTCTTCTCTAAGGGCTGATGCATCCCAGTCTTCAGTTGGAGCATTTTCTCATGAAGAACCCTCTTATAGTATCTTTTGAAAGGAAGGATGGAGAAGAAATGTGCCTAGGTCTCTACAATGGCCAGGATTTTCTCCAATGCTACCTAAAAGAATTAAAACAAAATTAAAATGTTGGATTGCTAAAGGAGATCCCACAGGAGCATAGAAGT
Source organism: Marmota marmota marmota (assembly GCF_001458135.2). Taxonomy (NCBI): domain Eukaryota; kingdom Metazoa; phylum Chordata; class Mammalia; order Rodentia; family Sciuridae; genus Marmota; species Marmota marmota. The sequence continues at coordinate 7,261,063 of NW_026000079.1, read as the reverse complement.
ACAGGAATAGAACCTAAAGGAAAGTAAAGAGTAAAGCTCATAATGTGCCCGTTTGAAGAGGACCTCCTCAGCTATAAGGATGCCAGCAACCCACTGGGTAAAAGAATGATAAAGCAAGTTAAGAGGAGATGCTGATTTGAGGGGGACAAGGAGGGTCCACAAGTGTGTTAGAAGAAAAAACAAGAAAATGATTAAGTAAATGAATGAAAACAAGTGGGATTTCAATTGGGCTAAGGGATAAGTATTTTTGATTCTTATATTTGAGATAAAGTTCCCAGAGAATGTCCCTTTGAACATCAGGAAGCATTTTTATCAGAAGTTTGGGGAGTCATGAAGGTAGAAACACAGTTTGAGATGTAAGAGGTGAAATCCCCAAATTGCTGTGACATCAACAATAGTGCTGGGGGGAAGATTCAGGGTGCCAAGTCTTGAATTATAATCATAGAATTAGAATGTGGAGATAGCTACAGAATCTAAAGAAGCCCCACCTTCTGGTGTCAACACAGGCTCTCTGCTTTTCTCTGTCTTACCAATGTAGGTCACCCCTCCCATCAGCCAGTTTTAATATTTGTGTACCTTTTTGCTCATATTGAAAATTATTCATTTTTTAAAAAAATCTAAACATATTTCTCCTTGTTCAATCTTGCTTTTGCATGGAAAATATCAAAATGACATGTTTCCAATACTATTAAGTTTTTAACATGTATTTATAAATAGTTACACATATTAGTGGGATTCACTGTGACATAGTCATACATGCACATCTTTAATTTTCTTGAAGACAGTTTCAATGAGAACGATTCTTGGGGCTTTTCCTAAATTAATTTTTAAAAACTTCTAAAGGTTTTTACTATTTCTCTCTGGGAACTCTCCAGGTTTTTATCCTCTACAGTTTTTTAAGGACAAAGTGATCAAAATTAGAATATAATATTATAAGTATGACTAATAGATTTAGCACAATGATGTCTTATCATTTCATCTCACAAAGCTAATAGTAGAATCCAATGCAATACTGACTTCTTTCTCTTGAAGTAGCAACATGTAGGGGGTTTCCTTTAACATGGGGTCAATTTAACCTTCCAAATGCTCATCTCTACTAACTTTGTTATTTCTAGGGGTTTTTGCATTGCTTTTTTCTTTTTTAAACTCTATGAACATTGCAATTGAATAATTCCTGTTTAAAATTTTATTGTGGCTTTATAAGTTGCTTTCCCTTTTGTCAAAGTCATTAAAATATTTTGTTAATTTACTAGAATGTGAGTAATGGGTATTTAAGGTTGTGTTGACTCATAAGTCTAATGGATTTCTTTATCCTTTTACTCAGGTATTGACAGAGTTGCCTGGGATGCTGCAAAACTATTGAAAATGATTTATGACAGACCACAATAAAATCTAGGCCACAGAATGGGTGGAGAGGATGACAAGAGAAAGCAATAATTTTTAGTGACAAAACAGCTGAGACAGTGTAGAGAGTTACAGATACAACCAGAATGGGAGGGATTCCCTGACCTTGCTTCTACTTCCTAGGCTTCCATTTTATTGGTGCTTTGGGGTTTAACAACAGCACTTCTGAGAAGAAAGTCCTGATTTGTGTCATTTGCCTATTTCCAACAGGTAAATAGACCTACCCTGGCCAATTTTAATCTGCCAATGAAACATCATTAAATACAGAATTGGGAAGAAATGCTAAGTAGCATCTAATATTTTCACCATATAAATTCTACAAATGTACTACTCACACCCATTAGGATAACTACTATTTAAAAATACAAACAAACCAAAAAAGAAATAGAAAAGAACTGCTAAGAGCCAAGTATATGATGCATGGCATTTTTGGTTGAAAGGTGACGCCAGCTAGCCATTGAGATGATATGATTATGTTAAGATTTGCATTCATATGGATATTGGACTCCTGCTGTTCACCTCGGCCTGCTATGGGACTCCTGGAGAGTTCCCATTGGTTGGGGAAGTACAGTAGGAGGGAGTTCAGGGGGTGGAACTCTCTCTGGGTTCCGGGAGAACAGCAAGTGGGTGGATCGGCGATCTTCCTGGGCACGTACAGAACATTGGTGGCAGTTTCAAAAAATAAAATTTGTTCCTGCTTGAGTGGCTCGTGATTTTGTGCCCAGCCAGACTGCGGCAAGGACAAGTGTCCATGAGGATGTGTAGAAATTGGAACTTTTTTTTTTTTTTTTTTTGGTACTAGGGATTTAACCCAGGTGTGTTTTTCCACTGAGCCCTTTTTACTTATTTTGAGTCTAGATCTCACTAAGTTGCTTAGGGCCTTGCTAAGTTGCTGAGGCTGGCCTTAAACTTGCAATCCTCATGTCAGTTTCTTGAGTTGCTGGGATTATAGGAGTGTACCACCACAATTTATGCTCTGTTGGTGGGAATATAAAACAGTATAACTGATATGGAAAACATTATAGCCGTTTATGAAAAAATTAAAATATGATCCAGCAATTTTACTGGGTATATATTCCAAAGAATTGAAAGCAGTGACTCAAAAATATTTGTACACCCACACTCACAGCATTATTTACTGTGGCCAAAATGTAAAAGTAACTCAAGTGGCCATCAATGGTTAAACGGATAAACAAATTGTGGTGTATGTGTGCATAATGAAATATTTTTTAAAAAGGAGACTCTCAAAGACATACTCCATGAAATAAGCCAGTCACAGAAGATAAATACAGTATGATTCTGTTCATAGGATGTACCTCAAATCATCAAACTCATAGAGAAAAAGTAGAATGATGTTTTCCAGGGTTCGGAAGGAATGGAGAATGAATGGTTATTGTTCAACAGGTGTAGAATTTGTTTTGCCAGATGAAAAGAGCTTTGTGGATGGCTGGTGGTGATGGTAGCACAATAATGTGAATGTGATGCCACTGAACTATCATCTTAAAATGATTAAGATATTAGATTATATGCTATGCATACTTTATGACAATTATAAAATACACTAGACAAATAATCTCAAGAGCATAGTTAAGAGTAAAATGTCATAAAATAATCATGAAATGTACTTATTTACTTTGTGTGTCTGTGTATGTTTGGCCTTTTAAAATGTATTTCAAAAGGGCTGGGGATGTGGCTCAAGCGGTAGCGTGCTCGCCTGGCATGCGTGCGGCCTGGGTTCGATCCTCAGCACCACATACAAAACAAAGATGTTGTATCCGCCGATAACTAAAAAATAAATATTAAAATTCTCTCTCTCTCTCTTTTAAAAAAAGTATTTCAATCATCAACAATGCTACTTAGCATTTCTTCTTTTACTTTATAAATGAAAAGGTTTAACTGGCCAATGCTAAGTGTTGGGTGCTATCTCTACCATTCAATTTGAGGGGAGTCAACAAAAGTGCCCATGTCCCTCATCCTTTTAGGACCTGTTAAGTGGGTTCCCAATATATACATAGGGATGTTGAGATGTCACCAAAGAGCCTACACTCAGACCACAAAGGAAATGCATTTGTTTGCATTTAATGAACCTCCCTCTGTATGGCTATAAGCTGCCTAGAACAGGTACCCCTAACATCCTTAGTCTTCTCAGAATTTGGCCTTCATGATGACAGGCTCCTCTGGGAGTTTTCCCTTCCCCAGAACTTTGTAGTAGCCCAACTGCACTATATCAATGATGGGAGTGGCTCTTGTCTGCTTTTGGCAGCACTTACTTGTGTCTGATCAACATCCCACAATTCATCAAGATTGACTGTTGGACAGAAGCCCTGGTTCTTCTTTAAGTGACAATGCCTCATGCCAACTTTCCCAAACCTGGGTGACATTTGTCAAAGTTGATCCTGTGGTAGGTGACACATGCCACAGGATTACCCCAGCTTCCTGGTGCTTCCAGTAGTTGCCAGTGTAGCTGTGGTTTTGACTCATGTGGCCCTGAAGTTTTTGAGTCTTCCTGTCTGGATAGCATGTTGGGGTTGAGACAAAAGATCTACTTTTGTTTCTGATATAATTTATTTAATTGTAAGTGAATATGCTTTAACCCAGAGATGCCTCTGTAATAGGATTTTTTGTTTTGTTTTGTTTTGGTACTGGGGATTGAACTCAAGGGCACTCAACCACTGAGCCACATCCCCAGCCCTATTTTGCATTTTATTTAGAGACAGGGTCTCATGAGTTGCTTAGCGCCTGGCCATTGCCTCAAGGCTTTGAACTTGTGATCCTCTTGTCTCAGCCTCCCAAACTGCTGGGATTATAGGCAAGAGCCACTGTGCTCAGCCTAAAAAGAATGTTTTTGATAGGTAAAACATATTTTAATTTTCTTGCAAAACTAAGTTACAGCCATAGAAATCAGAAGAGTGGTTGCTTCTTTTAAGTATTTTGACTGAAAATTTACATAAGGAAAACATTCTGTGTTGATGGAATTATTCTTAAGACTTGGTCTGGCTGATGGTTATAAGGGTGTACACATTTGTTAACATTCACCAAACTACATACTTCATATGCATTATTATTTGTAAATATATTACAATAAAATACTTGTTAGAGTCTGTAAACAAGTCAGGATAGCGCCTGGCATTTTGCCAGAGAAATGTTAGAGTCTGTAAACAAGTCTGGATGGCGCCTGGCAAAATGCCAGGGGGAGTGGTTTGTGAAGTAACGCCAGCGAGCCATTAAGTGTGGAGATTTCTTATTGGTTGACTGATGTATCTAGTTTATGCTAATAAGATAAGCTGTGCAAAATGTATAAATACCTCTGTTGTCCTACAATAAACGGCTTCCACTCCTGCTGTATCAATCTACACAAGTTGTTCATCACCCCCTGGTTATTTTGCTGCAGCCGGACTGCAGCAAATACTGTTAGTATAAAAATAAAATAATTTTTTTAAAAAAACATGAAATTACAAAAAAGTCGTCGTTTTAGTTTTTGGTTTCCTCATGATGCATGTTTGTATTCTGTGAAATCTAAACAAAAATTCTAATAGAATTTTATATGTCCTGGACAGTGCTAGGACTTTATTACTAATATTAGCTCCATTTTACCCCCTTTCTGCCTTTTGAGTTATTGTCATTCATTTTATTTCAAGGTACACTACAAGTTAGGCAATATTATTGTTGGGATAGTGATATTTATTTGATTAGCTCACATATTTAGACTATCCATGGCTCTTCCTTCATTTCTATGTTTCCCTTGGGACCTTTTAACTCCTGGCTGGAGACTACCTTTGCACTTCCTCGTGAAGATCTGCTGCTTATCTGGAAAGGCTTTAATTTCACCTTTGTGATGAAAGACATTTTCCCAGGCGGTCATGATAGGTCAGAGATTGTATTTTATCCCTTTAATAATGGCTTCTTTGTCTTCCTTTTCTATCATCTTTGTTCAGCTCTTAATCTTTGAAATACAGTTTTTTAATGTCTTTTGTGTACTTCCATGTCTTTTCAGTTTGCCTTTGATTTTCAACAATTTTAAACGTGCCTGCTATGTTTCCCTTCTTCTTATCCTGTTTGGAGCTGGTAGAATTTCTAACACATTTAGCTTAATAACTCACAGATACTTTAAATTGGCCATTTTATTTTCCAAATATTGCTTTTGATTCAATATCCATCTTTTTCAACTTCTGAGACTTCAAATACATGTACTTTATATGTATTTACATGTGGCCCTTTATAACATGACCTATACTTCCCTTTTACTCTCTTCTTTGAAATCACCTTTCTTTTAGCTCTCTATACTCTCTACAACTTTATTTTATACTTAATTATTTTTTAATTACTAATTTTTATCCACTGGATCTAAACCATTATTAAAGATAGTCCCTTGCTTTTTTTAGTTAGCATATATTTTAGTTCTAGAATTCCTGTTTTATTGATTGAGTGATTGAGTGATACCATGGATTGAATGCAGGTCCATTGTCAGCCCTTTTTACTTTTTATTTTGAGACAGGGTCTCGCTGAGTTGCTTATGGCTCCTGTTTGATTTTTAAGTAGATTTTTAATTTCTAGTGTACATTTGTCTCATACTTATTTTCTTGAACACCTAAAACATATGCATTTGAGTTTTCCTACCTGATGACTTCAGGTCTCAATCATGTTACCAGTCAGTTTCTATGGTTTGCTTTTTTTGCTCTTGCTATAGTTTCTAACTCAGCTGATCGACAGTGTGAACTCAAAGGAAGTCTCAGTTTATCCATTTTGTCCACTCTTGGGCTATGGATGTGCAAGTTGCTATTTGAGAGTCACCTTCTCTTTTGGAGGTCTCAAACTTCACTCTGTACCCCTCTGTTTTAGACCACCTGACCACTGAAACCTGCTTTCTTTCAGCCTCATTCTGTCAGCCCTCATAGGCTCTCACCAGCACAGAGCTGAATTTGCAAATGCCTGGAGGAGAAAATTTTTACCAAGTGTCGAGTTCACTTTCATTTCACTCTAGATCTTGACTTTGAAGTCTGATTACTTGGACAGATGCACATCTCCCCGACTCCTACCTCCAAGAGATTACGCAAGTACTGCCCTCCTCACAGCTCTCCTCTCTCCAGTGTCTCAGACTCTTGGCCCTCACTTGTCTAGAACTAGCTTGCCCCGAGGGGTAAAGGCAGAGAATTAGTTTCATTCCACTGAACTGTATCTCCCTCTCTCTCTGACCTGGGTGGTCCCAGCTGCATTGATAGCTTTCCAAAGACTTCAAACATAATTTCTTAAACCATATTTTATCTGTTTGTTTTCAGAGGGAGGGTTTACTACAAATATTCCATCATGACTAGAAGAGGAAATCTACAAATTCCAGATAAATTAAATTTTCCTACTTTGTTCTCTTTTTTGGTACCAGGGATTGAACTCAGGGGCACTCGAACACTGAGCCACATCCCCAGCCCTTTTTTGTATTTTATTTAGAGACAGGGTCTCACTGAGTTTGCTTAGCAAGCCTTGCTGTTGCTGAGGCTGGTTTTGAACTCACAATCCTCCTGCCTCAGCCTCCCAAGCTGCGGGGAATTACAGGTGTACGTCTCCGCACCTGGCAGTCAGTGTTCTTAAGGGAAGAGTTATTGTGGAGACCATCCATGTTATAGATATTCCACTTTTGCAAATACTGGCACTCAAATACCAGGAAATATCAAAAACTTCAGGACATATAAATAGCAATTAAAATGACTCATAGACTAGATTAGCTAACATGTACCACCTAACAGAGAATGGACCCCTGCTAACCACTGCTCAACAGAGATCATCCTCAGATGTTCATTTCATAAAATCAGAAACAGAATTCCACATCAATACCATTGTTGGCATCAATAGTTGACAATAAAGAGAGAAAAGACTTGTCCAATAGATATACTTAGTGTGTAAAAGTCAAAGTCTCAGTTTCTGCTCATGAGATTCAGTAGATGAACTGAGGGAACAAGAGTCAAGAGCTCATTAGATCCACTTCTGTATGGGGTGATCATAAAGTAGAAGATTCTATTGACCCTGTAATCCCAGCAGCTTGGGAGGCTGAAAAGCAGTAGGATTGCAAGTTTAAAGTCAGTCTTAGCAACTAAGTGAGGCTGTAAACAACTTAGTGAGATCCTGTTTCAAAATAAAAAATTCAGAAAAGGGCTGTAGATGTGGTTCATAAGCACCTCGGGGTTCAATCCCTGGTGCAAAAAAAAAAAAAATAAGTCTATTGGCTATTCCATCTCAGATGGGCAAATTTATATGGAAATAGTTTTCCCCAAAATAAAAATCAAGGACAATGCTAATTTTTTTTCCAGTGCTGGGGATCAGTTCTTGCACTTGCTAGGCAGCACTCTAACACTGATTGACATCCAGCATTATGGGTAATTTTATGTGTCAACTTACCATGGTAAGAGAGTCTGTCAAACATTATTGTAGATGTGACCTAATTCTTTGAAATAAACATTGAACTATTAATTGATCAATCAGTAGATAGTAGGTAGAGATAGCCAGAGATTGTAGGTTCTGTTTCTCTGGAGAACCTTGACAAAAACAGCATATTGATTCATTCTTACTATTTAGAGAGAAAAGAGCAAATGTCAGGGACCTCTGGGTAAGCTGCTTGGCACAAATTTATTCAATAAGTCACTCTGGACATTCTGGCTCTGGTTGAGTAATTGGTGGCGCAATTACTCAACCAGGCACATTCTTCAGTTAATGTGCCATGTACTATCATTTTCATATTACAGTTGAAAAAAAGAGTATTTTAAATTAACCTAAGGTCACACTAAGTAGCAATTAAAATGACTCATAGACTAGATTAGCTAACATGTACCACCTAACAGAGAATGGATCCCTGCTAACCAAACAAAATTTCATCCCCAAAGCCAGGCTCAGATTACACCAGGTCTTTCACCATTCCTGTTCCAAGGAATTTCTAAGCCTCCCATCTATATATTTCTCAACAAATTTTATGGGTGGGATGAAAAACCATTAGAATCACAGGATTCCGTAAAGGAAGTGTTTGCTTTTTTTTTTTTTTTTGACTTTTTAAATTTTAGATGCTTATTTTAGTTCGATTGGTTGTATCAGTTATAAGAATACACAAGTAAAATTCAACACAGGACCTTCTTGGCAACAATCACCCTAGGTCATTTCCCTATATCTTTTAATTTTCTTTTTCTTGTCTTCTTCTTCTTTTTCTTCTCCTCCTCCTCCTCCTCCTTCTTCTTCTTCTTTTTTTTTTGGAGAGTAAAACAACCTTGGATGTTATAAAATGCTCCTAGTGACCCTGGGTGGGCTTGCACCAGCAACCTTTCAGTTGGCAGTAGGACACACTAACCAATTGTACCACAAAGACTCAGTGGACCTGGATCTCTCGTTCTTATGGAGAATGAGCTGTCACTAAGTATTAGCCAGTGTCATCTGCCTTTTGTAATTTGTGTAAGCTCCAAAGCCTGGAAAAAAACTGGAGTAATTAGAGCGACAAATAGAGCTGGTAGTTGTGTTGGATGATGCCAGAAACCAGAGGGCAGCCTAGTGGCCTTCCAGCCTTGGCCCTTGCCTACCACAGAAGCCAGCGTCCCTGGAGACACCTGGACCTGAGTCTGAGCAAGTTTGGAAGTTAACCTGCCAAGGCGCTCAGGATTTGCATTAATATATTTGGATGACTAAACGTGGAAATGGACAATAGCCAGGCCCTATATAAAAATAGACCTCTAATCCACAACCTGCAGCCACCTACTCTGGAAACCAGTCTCTTATCTACAATAAACAACCCAGGAGGATGGCCTGCTGTCAATCAGACTCTGTAGGAAATCAATCCATTATCTCTAGTAATCAGAAAGCTAAACACTTCAGTAACAAGTGGCTCAAAATGCCCAGAACTTATGGATGGGGACATAGCTCAGTTGGTAGAGTGCTTGCTTTGCATGCACAAGGGTTCAATCCCCAGCAAAGCGCGCGCGCGCACACACACACACACACACACACACACACGAACAAAACAAAAAGCCCAGAATTTGATCAGTACCTGACTGCTTCCCTAATTTTTGTTACCATTGCTTAGGACCAATCAGAGAAAGCCAAACATACACCTCTGACCAGTCACACAGGATGACCTGTGTCCAATTAGCTCACCTTCCTCATGCCAGCAGCCCTAACCAGGGCGCACCTAAATCCTACCTTTTTTCTTTGATAAATCTTCCCCACTCCTCTGCCTTAGAATCTGTCAAAATGGAAGTGACGATGGCTGACTCCCTTGCTGTGGCTAGCCCTGAATAAATAGCTCTGCCTTTCTCATTTGGTCTTATTTCCTTATTTCCACACTTCGTCATCTTGAAGCTATTAATTAGTACTCTGAAAAATTCTGAGAGCGGAAAATGCTGCAGCTGAAAGGGTTTTCAAAGGAGGAAGTTATTATTTTTTTAAACAGACTTTACTGTGGCCGCTGTTCGTTTCCAGACATGCAATGTCCATGAGGTGGGCAGTGCACCACCTGCGCTGCTGGACAGAGATCTGAGGGTCCTTGAGGCCAGTGGGCGGGACCTGGGCCAAAAGGGAACTGTGTGGAGGAGGGAAAGAGCAGGGAAGCGTGGAAAAGGACAACTAAGACCTCCCAGGTAACACGGAGGCACAGGGTGGATGGATCCTGAGAAGGGAAATGGAATTTTATTATGTAACAGAATGAGAAGAAATGGAAAGAGGACATTTTTAAAAAGCTGCAAGAAACTGTAGTCATCCAAAAATAAAGCAGGAAAATATTGTGAATGTTTTATTTTTTTTGCCATTTAAAAATATTACAGGCAACATGATTGCTGTCAGTAGCTTATGACGTGTTTTGGCTGTGTTAGTGGGGTTAGTACTCTGCTGGTTTCTTGCTTGACAAAATTTGGTATGTTTGGTGTCACTTTTTAAATCTCTGAGCCTGCTGTGTGACCAGAGAGAAGGGTTTACCAAAGTTCTCCACGACTAAAAATCCGAAAGGAGGAAAACTCCCAAGCACTAACCTAAGAGCAGAGTTTCAAGAAGCATTGGACTGGCCCTATGTCTGAACCTGGTGCAGGAACCATCCCTAAAGGTTAAGCCCCAACTGGGGAGGATCCTTTATCTGCCACTTCGGCCATTGTAAAGGTGTGGTCATCATAGTCTTCTAATTGAGATGTTTCAAATCACAGTGAGGCCTTTTGAGATGCAATGACAATGAGCTTTTTATGAATTCAATGGGGTATTTTACAATAGCATCTAATACTATAAGACCTAATAAATGCAGTAAAATCTAAACTTAATTCCTGCCGCAGTCCGGCTGCAGCAAAATAACCGGGGGGTGACGAATAACTTGTGTACGTTGATACAGCAGGAGTAGGAGCCCTTTATTGCAGGACAGGAGCAGTATTTATACATTCCACACAGCTTATCTAATTAGCATAAACTAGATACATCAGTCAACCAATCAGGAATCTCCACACTTAATGGCTTGTTTTTGTTACTTCTCAAACCGCTCCCTCTGGCATTTTGCCAGGCACCATCCAGACTTGTTTACGAACTCTAACATTCCCCTGGCAAAATGCCAGGTGTTATTTTGACTTGTTTACAGACTCTAACAAATTCCATGCTCCCACCTCTTCCTACCCCAATTTTAGGCAACCAGTTCATTATTGAAGTATAATTCACACTAAGTGCACAAATCTCAAGTGCATAGCCTGATGAATTTTCACCTACACTAACTGATAGAAAAATTTTCAAGAGCTCTGAAAAGTCCATAGAACTCCTTTCAGGCAATCTCCACCTACCTTCGGTTCATTTAAACAAATCATTTTGTTCTCTGACTCTCGATTACTGTTGACTGTATTTGGAATTCAAATAAATGAATATAATTTTTGTCTTTGACGTTTATTTCATGCAACATGTTTTTGAGACGCATCCATGATGTTGAGTGTATTATTTTGGTGTAATTGGTATCATTCCTGTGTGTGAACATACCACTGTTGATGGACAATTGGTTATTTTCAATTTTGTCAGTTGTGAACAAAGCTGTATGTTCTTTTACAGTTATTTTTGTAGATAGGTACATTCATTTCTCTTGAGTATATGCTTTGTAATAGAATTATTAGCTCATAGTTATTATTATTACGTGTGTGGTGCTGGGGATTGAACCCAGGGCCTTGTGCATACAGAGCGAACACTCTACCAACTGAGCTGTATCCACAGTCCCTAGGTCATAGGTTAGTTATAAATGTAACATTACTAGAAATTTGCCAAATAATTTTCCAGATTAGTTGTGCTATTTTTTTTTTTTTACTTCTCATCAGCGTCTCTCTTCTACTTAACCTGGGTCCCTTCATGATCTTGTCAGGAATTAAGTGTTCTCTGTCTTTACAATTTTATCCATTCTGGTGGGTTCATAACTTAGTATGCTCAGGTTGTTATAAAAAAAAAAGTAACAAACTGGGTGAGTAATTTATAAACAACAGAAATTTATTTCTCATAGGTCTAGGGGTTGGGAAATCCAAGTTCAAGTTGCCAGCAGATTTATTATCTGTTGAAAGCTCCCTCTCTGGTGTACAGATGGACTTCTAGTTGTGAACATGGTGGAAGGAGAAGCAAACCTGCTCCAGCCTATTTTATAAGGATACTATTTTTCAGTGGCTTGCCTTTTCACTCATATTGGTGTCTTTTATTAGAAGACATTTTAATATTGATCATGTTTAATTTATAATATTTCCTTTTTACTTCTTTCTGAATGATGCTTAGGAACTATTTCTTAGGTCATGAAGGACATTATCATCTAAAACTTTGTAGTTTATATGGTTTGGTCTGTAACCTGACTCAAATTAGCCTTTGTGTGTGTGTGTGTGTGTGTGTGTGTATTGTGAGGTAGATTGTGGATATGATGGTTAGCTTTCCATTAATATAACAAATACCTGAGATACTTAACTTAAAAAGAGAAAAGGTTCATTCTGGCTCACAGTTTTGGAGGTTTTACTTCATGGTTGATTGGCCCTTTTGCTTTTGAGCCTGTGGCAAGACAGCACATGATGGCTGGGAGCACCAATAGAGCAAAGCAGTTCACCTTATGGCTATTATTAAAAATCCTTTTAGAGTAAAAATATATAGAGGGAAAGAGGAAGAGTTTGGTGACCTTATAATCCCTTTCCAGGGCACACCACCAATGACCTAAAATCTCCCACTAGGGTCTCACCACTTAATGTTTCCACCACTTCCCAATAGCACCAAGCTGAGGACCAAGCCTATAACACAAGAGCCTTGAGGGTACATTATAGATCCAAATATAGCAGTTGGATTTTCACTATTAGATATTAAGTTAGTCCAGCATTATTTGTTGAAAAGACACTCTTTTCATCATGAAATTGCTTTGGTGCTGTTTATGAAAATGGGTCTCTTATAGGCATCTCAACTCATCTCCGTTTATCTATACATGTATCCTTTGGTCATTCTCATAGTGTTTTGTTTATAATAAACAGTTTGTAATAGTAAGGCTTAAAGCCCTTCAGGCTTGACATTTTGTACAGCTCAATAAATCAGAAATGGGAACAGACCAAAGTATCCACCATACAAATCAAGTTATGCTGACACTTAATCCTTCTCCCATTGTAGGACACATGACTTCACATACTATCCCTGACTCCTTAGCTAAAGATCCCCTAATAAATCTTCTGGAGAAAATAAGTCTGTTATCTTCAGAGCCGAACTGGATATAAATTGTCTGCAGCATTTGACAACGAATTTAGAATTTTCTTGAAATTTTTCAGTTTCTTTGGCCACAGGAAATTTTCTATTATTTATGAGTATGAAATAAAATGTTTGATTTGCAATTTTCTGTTCTTTGTAGGAAGAAAAGCTTTAGTAGATACAACTGATATTCAGAGGCGATTTTATAAGGTTTTGTCATTTATCATTTTTCTCATTTTTGGAAAAATGGCATAAAGTGGGCTTTAAATACTGATTCTATAATTTTTGGAATCTGCATTTAAATTTAAAATGAAGACAACTAAATTATTCATTGTGAACATCCTAGATGCATCTTAAGTTCCATCACAGTGCGCTTACAGGGGCCCAACCCCAGGGTAAAAGTCTACAGGAATAGAGTAGTTCCCGGTTGGGACCTTCTCAGCAGGACCTGCCTTCTCTGGGGTGGGTCCTGGGCTTGATTTTCCCTCACACCTGAAAGTCCTCAGCACGAAACTCGTCAGAAACCATTTCCTTTGTTGGAGGATTTCACAGTATTATTTTTTCAGATAAGGGCAATTAAAAAGAAGTCATCAGTTGGACCCTTGGAATTTATAGAAAACCTGGGGGGAGAGGAGGCAGCTGGAGAGATGGAGACGCGGCCTGCTCACCGGTAACGGCCGGCCGAGGCCGTGCGCGGGCTCCGAGGGAGAGCGCCGTCGGTCCACCGCGACGGGAGGGGCTGAGCTGGTGGGAGGCCAACTTCACCCCGTGGGTGCCTGGAGGTCAGAGAATCTCGTAGGACCTCTGCCCTGTTCGTTGTCGTCTATTTCGACGTATCTGTGGTTCAGGACTGTTTTCGAACCCTAGAGGACAGAGCCCAAGAGGGCAGCAGCCAGGCCCCACAGGCGTTCCCACGCGAGGAGCGAGGAGGTTACTACCGCCCTCGACGGCCCAGCAGCCGGAAGCTCGCCACGTGCCACCCACCCTGCTCCCGGGCTCCGGGCGGGGGAACGGACACCGTCCGGAACGTCTCTGCAGGCGGCCGCGGGGGCAGTTGTGCCTGACCCCCGAGGGACCTGTGCTGGAAGGCCCGCGGGCTGCCCCTGGCCCTGGAGACAGCCCCGGAGAGGGCGCCCTGACCGGCGAGGCCAGAGAAACCCCAACACAGGCCCACACTCCGACCCCGGTTGAGGTCTCAGACCCTCAGGTCTGAGCAGGCCATGGCGGACGAGCTGAATCGGCCTCCACGCCGGGTCTTGCGCCGAAATTCAGAGCCAGAGGGAAATCGCGTGGCTCTAAGTCCGCGGTTGGTTAAAGGGGAAGCACGATTCCTAGGTAACTGGGGGGACCGTGAGAGAGGGAGCCGCGCGAGTTTGGGGCCCGAGTGCAGGGAGGATGGAGTTGCCCTCCACGACAGGTGGGCAGCAAGTGCGGCAGGTTGCCGCGCGAACTCCGCCCAGGCCCCGAGGTCTTCCTGGGCCCTCCACTGGGCCATCCCGGCCGGACCGCTCCTGCTCGGGNGCTCCTGCTCGGGGCGCCCCGCCCCTGCGTCCTCCCGGAGCGCCAGCCCGCGGCCCAGTCGGGTGACAGTCTGGGCCCACGCTGCCACTCCGCGCAGGCTCGGCTCTGGGTGAGTGTCGGGTGCGGCCGGGGCGAGGTAGCGTGGTCCGCGACTTGTGGACCTGGGGCCTCGCGGGAGCACCACTGGGAGGGAGAAGGTTGGGTTCGCTAGGTGCGTGGTGTGTGGGTTTGTGCCGCAGTCCGGCTGCAGCAGAATAACTGGGGGGGGACGAATAACTTGTGTACGTTGATACAGCAGGAGTAGGAGCCGTTTATTGCAGGACAGGAGCAGTATTTATACATTCCACACAGCTTATCTAATTAGCATAAACTAGATACATCAGTCAACCAATCAGGAATCTCTACACCTAATGGCTCGGTTTTGTTACTTCTCAAACCACTCCCTCTGACATTTTGTCAGGCACCATCCAGACTTGTTTACGAACTTTAACATTCCCCTGGCAAAATGCCAGGTGTTATTTTGACTTGTTTACAGACTCTAACAGGTTTGGAATTTGGAAAAAGCTGGGATCCGACCACAATTCCGGGGGAACGATTCCCTGGGGGGGACGGCGGCCCCAGGAGGCTAGATGGCGTTTTCCCCAGGTCAGTGCAAGAGGTCCCTACTGGAAGGATTTTAAAGAAGCTGCGCAGCCCCGGGTTTTCAGGTGGTCTAGGGATCTGAATTCTGAGCCCCCTGCCGCAGCGGGTGCTGGATTTCGCTTAGGGCGCGGGATCTCTGCTCCTTGTTCTTTAGTGTGTCTTCGTACTGCTGAGTCTCAGCTTCTTTGGGCAGTGGTGGAGAAATGGAGATAATATAAATTCTAAAATTGAAACTACTGCGCAATATTTTTTTTAACTTAGATACTTCCAGATAATGGAAATATAAAATGAAATATAAAGCGAACGTCAAATTCCGGTGCATATTGCTCCAAAGTACAAGTACCAAATACATGCCCAGGATTTTATGCGATTGTATTTTTTTTTAACCCACATTTAAAGCAACACTGGAAATGATCAGACTTTTAGATAGAATTTTAAACTGCCTAGTATCCCAGCAAACTCGAATTCAAGACTTTGATCTTCTGTGTTTTAGTGTTTACCCTTTCTTCCAAATAAGATCGGTCAGAATTTTTAAAAAATTATAAATTAATAAAAAAATGTAAGCCTGGCTTTTTTCACTGTTTCTAAATTTTGTGGATGTGGTGCTGTTCCTTGTCTAGTTTTGGGGGTATTCTTGACACTTTAGGAATTTCTGAAATGTGGTGCACAAAAGAGTCCCACCCCAAATCCATCTTCCACTTTGGAGGTGTTCCTGGAAGTAAATCTGCCTAGTGATAAAGGCATCTGAAAAACTAAGACTGATTGGAACCGCAGCAGATTTTTAAAAAACAAATCACCTCCCCACCTCCACCCCAAGGCCTCAGCATGTGAAGCAAGTGTTCTACCACTGATCTACTTACTCTCCTGAAGGGAGATGTTTTCTTATTTTAACTTTTATGGGCAATTTATTTTGAAAATGACATTAGTGAAGGGAAACTTCTTTTTAACATCATTAACTTTTCTATAACTTTTGAGAAATTTCATAATATAATAAATTGCAATAAAAATAATATGTCACATCATTCACATTGACTCTCTGCAAAAATAAATGGGCCAAACTTTAGTAGGAGTCACAGTCTGGCATGCATGGGGCTTCTTATCAGAATAATAGAGACCTTTAGTTTGTGAGAGACAGTACTTTTTGTTTTCGTTTTGCTTTCTTTTTGGCTGCCAGAGGGATATAGCATTGAGAATTCATTGGCACAGTTCCAAGAAACCACCTGACAAGCAAGCTACTGATTTTTTTTTTTTAATGGGGCTATAGGGGCCTTTTATTTAATTGGAATCTGTGAGAGAGCTGTGGAAGATGGGGGGAGTGTGCTGTAAACAAATTGAAAAACAAAAAGTAGAAATTATTCTAATTCAAAGGTTGCAGGGCTGGGGTGTGTGTGTGTGTGTGTGTGTGTGTGTGGTAGTTCTGTGGTGGAGTGCACACTTGACCTGGCCATCGAATATTAGGCGAGAAACAGGTGTGTTCACTGCCATCATGACTCAATTCCAGAGTCTTATCAGATGAAGTCCATAGGGTAAGAGGCAGCCCATATGATCTAAAATCTCTACAGCGAAATACAAAGCAAGGATGGTTGAAAACAGCAAAGAAGCAAAGACAAACAATGAAGAGAGGGTTGGAGAGATCCAGTGAGAACCAGTGCAGGAGGAGAGCTCAGCAGAGTTTGGAGCTATTTGATTCTTTTCATTCTCATACTCGCTCTTTCTCTCCCTCTCTTATTTATTTTTAGTTTTTTTTTTTCATTAGTTTAAATCATTGTATGGTACAGCATCGCACAGGTCGATTCTGCATCCAGTGACCTTCAGCAGTAAAATTGCTTTGGAATTTGACCCAAACCATGCCACCTTTTCCACGGACATGAGATACCTTTCACCAGATTATTGTGGTTTTGTTTTCCTGATTTTCACCCTGACCACCACCTAAGGCACCTAAGGAGATGTGTGTGTGTGTGTGTGTGTGTGTAAAATATATGATATATATGCTTGGAGGCTGAACATCAACAAGGGAGGATTGAAACTCCTTTTTTTAGGGGGAGAGGTTGTTTTGTGTAAGAAGAACTGTGCTCCCTTTGGTTCCAGAGACCCTTCTCATTGCCAGAAAAAATGTCCTTGCACCACAGTCTTCCATATGTCTGCCTCCATAGGCTCTCAGAAGGCAGAAGAAGAAATGCAAGACATTGGTACATTCAACATGTCTCATTTTCTCAGTCTGAAAAGACTGGCCACCAGGCACAGGCTGACAGTGTGCCTCCCAGCTAGCAGAGAGAAGCCTAGGAGAAAATTCCAAGCTACTGAATTTTGTTGAACCTTCTGCTAGCCTAGCAGAGATCTGATAAAACTGCAGGTAGAGCTTTTGGGATTGAAAATTTTGTCTTGCCAACCAACATCATTTATATAGTGAAACTTCAGACATCAGAAGCTATAAGCATTCCTGCTAAATTATGATCCATCCATTGGTAGCAAATGTTAAAAATTTGCCCCTTTACCATTTATTTACTTGCAACAGTACTCTGAAGAATCTCCTCTGACAATTTAAACGCATTCATAGTATAGCAGTGGAATTCATCTATTTCAAGTGTACATTTCTCTGTACATTGAATTGGCTCAGAATCCTCACTCAAGACTTTTTTTCTTTACTGAAGATTTTACCCAAACTTTCTTAGTTGGATTCATACTGTCTCGTAGAGAAACACAGACCAAGGAGTATAATGTATGAACTTGACAAGTTATAACAATAGCTGTCAGGTGACCATGTTATCTCCTTGACTGAAAGTGCTGGGAGAACAGAGAGGTGTGACCAGCTTTGGAAATCAGTTGGAACAGTGGGGAGGTTTTTTGTTTCTGTTTTTGTTTTTTTCCCCTAAAGTACTTGGTGAGAAAAGTACAGGGTGGGAAAAGAAGGTTTGGATACACAAAAGAGCAGACCCACCACAGCATGGCTCTGCATCAACTTTTAGTTTGAGACCATTCACTCAGTTTTAACAACTTTTAGCAACAGCTTAAGTACCATTTGAATGCCTGGTTTCAATCCTCCCTTGTTGATGCTCAACCTCCAAATATATAAATATATAAAATTAAATATGTGTGTGTATATGTATATTTTATATATATATATATATATATATATATCTGTCTCTTATACACATCT
>NW_026000079.1:7209428-7242597 GCF_001458135.2 Marmota marmota marmota | reverse complement strand
TATATATATATATATATATATATATATATCCTTAATATATAGGCTAACTGGAGGACACCCAGCAATTCAGGGAGATTATGTGATACTGTTAGGGTAGCTGGTACAAATATCCAGGAGAGACACATCTCTGAGTCAAGCAAAGGTTTATTGACAGAGAATATCTGCAGGGCTGCCCTTCTGCAAGGTGCAACAGCCTGCTGGAAAAAACTTCTTAACTCTATAGTCATATACAACAAAGTAGTTAAAAAACAGCTCATCTGGGCCTGTGATTGTTACTTGGTGTCTTTGTTGTGGTTTTGGTAGTTAGGGGTAGTTAGGGTAGTGGGTGGACCTAATGGGAAGGTCATGCCTGGGTGGGCAGGTGCTGATTTTCAAAATGGAGTTACTTTGGCCTAAGGACCTAACATGTACCACTCTGGGGAACCTTTTATCTTGCATTATGACCCTTTGGGGCAGGAACTTGTCAAGTGGTCAAGTAATCCCTAAGCAGCAGGAGGTCTTCTCATACTTCCATAGAATCCACTTATAAGGAGACAATGAGCTCAAATGAATCAAAGTTGTTTATAATTATACACACACGGCATAAGCAAAATTAGTGCTGTTGTCAGATTCCACACCCATAATCCTATAGCATGACACCCAAGTGGACAAGACAAAACAAGTAGTGGGTTGTCCTGTCATGAAGGAGCCGATTTTATACTGTAGCTAAGTAGTTACAGTCTGCAGTTGTACCCTATGGGGATGAGGGCAAAATGGAAATTTCCATGGCTCTTCAGAAACAGGGAGGTTCCCACAAAAGATCAGTAAGAAACAGCCTTATGGTAACTGCGCACAAAACTGCCCTACCTTTCCATGGTTCAGGAGGGCATTTGGCTAATGTTTGGGTCAGACTCTGGTTGAGCCTTAAAAATGTAGTTTATATGAAAAAATATAAGGTAACTAGTACAATGACCTTAAATGGTGGACTTTGAAAGAGATTGATTGGATATCGTATCCTTGGTTAGCACTTTCTTTACTCGGTTTCTTGAAAATGCTGCTCCACTGTTGCTTTGCTTTATATATCAGTGTGCATCTAATTGTTGCTCTTGTGACATTTCAGTTGCCTAGAAAACCTGAGGATGTTTTCTATAATTTTTAATAATTTTCCTATGATATCATCTTGAGATTGATCTTCTTGGGTTAATTCTTTTTGTAGGGGGCAGGCATGTATACCAGTACTTAACCCAGGGGTGCTTAACCATTGAGCCACATCCACAGCTCATTTTTCTGTTTTGTTTTGTTTTGTGTTTTGAGACAAGGTCTTGTTAAATTACTCAAGGCTTCACTAAATTGCTGAGGCTGGCCTGGAACTTGGGATCCTCCTGCCTCAGCCTCCACTTGCTGGGATTACCAGTATGCACTACCAGGTCCAGCTTTTGGCTTAATCTTTCCTGATACCTGATGGACTCTTTCAATATGCCTCATCACATAAGTAAAATCTATCATTTTTTCTTTTTTATAACTTGTCTCACAGATTGTTCTCCCTAAAATCTAATTACTATTCAGAGAAAAGTTGAAAAACTAAAAATTATGTAACACATGATAATTTTTATTCAACAGAGATTTCCAAACAAGTTAAAACAGAAAACAGCTCTGATGCCAGGCGAGGTGGTGCACAGCACACCTATGATCCTGACAATTCTGAGCAGGAGGATCACAAACTTGAGGCCAGCCTTGGTGAATTAGTGAGATTCTGTCTCAAAATAAAAAAATAAAAAGAACTGAGGATGTAGCTCAATGGTAGAACACCCCCGGACTCAATCCCCTGTTGGGGTGTGGGAGAGGAGAAAAGAAAACAAACAAAACTGATGGTTTCAACACATTATTTCCAGTTAAGAACTATTAAAAACAAGTTGTAAACAAAATGTGTTAGAGTCTGTAAACAAGTCAAAATAACACCTGGCATTTTGCCAGGGGAATGTTAGAGTTGTAAACAAGTCTGGATGGTGCCTGGCAAAATGCCAGAGGGAGTGGTTTGAGAAGTAACAAAAGCGAGCTATTAAGTGTGGAGATTCCTTATTGGTTGACTGATGTATCTAGTTTATGCTAATTAGATAAGCTGTGTGGAATGTATAAATACTGCTCCTGTCCTGCAATAAACGGCTTCCACTCCTGCTGTATCAATCTACACAAGTTGTTCGTCACCCCCCGGTTATTTTGCTGCAGCTGGACTGCGGCAAAAATGTAGAAAGCCACAATGTCAGAAGAAGGAAAACTTTAAATGCATTTGTGAATATATTTATCTCCAAAAAGAGAAATAAATAAGTATTGTTGGTTTGAAAATCTGTTTCAAAAAATATTTGTTTAATATATTCTTGGACAAGAAAAATTTTGGAAGATTTATTACCCCTCAAGCAGGAACCCATATCTTACTTCCAAATAATAATCTTTCCCAGGAACATCCTAATTGCGAAGAGACAGAAAACAAAAAAACAGATGAACACTTACTGACGTCTCGAGTGGTTTTTGTTTGTTTGTTTGTTTTTAATTAAAAATATAATTTTTCAGCCCACACCTGTAGACACACATTGTCAGGGACACGGAGTCCTTCCACGGACACTGAGACAGGGTAGAGATGGAAAAGGTAGTGCCTTGGCTGGGAATGGAACCCGGGTCTCCGGGTTAGGAGCCGAGAAGTCTACCACTGAATCAACAATGCCCTCTTCTGGTCCTTTGTAGGTAGAACAATTGAAAGAGTATCCAGAAAGAGTTAAGTTCCCAAAAAGATGGTTTGTTTTTGTTTGGTAGTGTTGGCTATACTAGACAAAACTATAAATATCAAAATATTTAATACATTTCACCAAATGCTTAACTCAGAAAAAGGCTTGTTCCAACTGCATAACAGATCCCTATAAAGAAACAAAAAAAAAATCATCTATGTCCGTTGTTTCTGATTCCAAATTTTCAATTTTCATCCTTAAACTATTGCCTTACTGGTCTGAGAAGGTCACCAAACTTGTAGGCTAGGTAAAATTCTAATTCAGGAAAGAAAGAAGAAGGAGAAGCAGAATTAAAATTAGAAGAAAGGAAATAAAAGGACAGAATCAATATAATGAAGAAACAAAGTTTGGTACAATTAGTTAGTCCTTTGTAGCTGTTATAGTATGTTTGTTGAGTTAATGACCAGTCTTATAATCATTGTAATACTATTATGTGTTTTTAATACATATAAAGCGTTTGAAGAGATATGAGATATAAAAAGATTAACAGTGCTTGCAATCAATGTCTGCTTGGGAGAATTCAATTTCCCAAGTTTATATGTTTTGGATTTATTATATATATAAGGAATAGAATATTTCAAGAAATATTGATGGTTAAAATATAAATATATTGATATTATTATTATTTATGCCCAGGACTTTGTGCATGCTAGGCAGGCACTCTACCAACTGAGTCATCTCCCCAGCCCTGTACTGATCTTTTAATTAAGTTCAAACGGCAGAGACATTTCTTTCCCCAGTTTTCCCTGGGAGAAATTAAACTGAAGAGAAGAACCTGGAGAACAGCCCCATAAGTTGGGCTTAGAAGTCATTATGAAATGCTGCCTTTTTGAAAGCCAGGAGCTATAAGATGAAACCATGCTTCTCTTGTTGAGAAGCCAAGGTAGGTCCAGCTGAGTAACCAACTTGAATTCAACAAGAAAATCACCCTTCACACTGACTTTGCATATAGATAAGACACACACCTAACATGCACACCAACTCTGGTCAGCACAACTTTAAATGCCATATCCATCAACCAGACCTACTCTTATTCCTTTAACTACAAACCTGCACTTCCTACTTTTAACTCCTAAATTTATAAGATGCCTCGGATGCATCTCAGAGTCACCAATGCTAAAACTCAACACACTAGTGAGTTCCCTGTTGGTATATCACACCCCCCTCTACCTCAACACTCTGCAATCAGATCCAAGCACAGCATCTCCCAAAGATTAGTACATTGTCTTCAATGTTTCACTAAAATCTGTTCCTACTCCAGCTTGGTACATTTACCCTCCACTATTCATCCTGTTGTCCAAATCAGATCCTGCTATATTCTTTAGATGAATGCTTTCAACTTTTCAATAAAGGTTTATAATAGTGTTTAAATTAATAGTGTTTAAATTTATTGTGCTTTCTACAGACTCATTGCCTCTTCATTATTGCATCCTTCCATACATCACTTTTTATATCAATTAATATAGATTTAACAAACCACTGTCTTCCCTACAGCCAGTCTTGTCTACTCTAACTCCTTTGCCACATTATATCCTGAGTGACCCTTCCACAGTGTAAGTCTGAATATACTTTTAGACAAAAATCACATCTACCAATATGATAGTCAAGTGTGTTAGTTAGCTTTCCACTACTGTAACAAAAACCTAAGGTAAATAAACTTTTAAAAAGAAATTGTTTATTTTGGCTCATAGTTGGGAAGTTTTAGTCCATGGTTAATAGCCCTGTTGCTTTGGGGCTTATGGTCAGGCCACACCTCATGGCCTGGATGCATAGGGAGCAAAACCTCTCACTTAATGACTGGGAAGCAAAAGAAAGGGAAACTTGCTGAGGTCCCCCGTCCCCTTCAGGGATGTACCCCAAAGGACCTGAAGATTCCCCCAGTAGGCCCTACCTCTTAAAGGTCCCACCATTCCCAATAGTGCTACAAGCTGGGGAACAAGACCCAGACATATGGGCCTTGGGGACACTTAAGATCCAAATATAGCAGTAAGCAATAGCAATTCTCTCTCCCTTGATCTTTGGCATCCTAGAGATCATGAGGAATGTTAGGAAAAGAATAGCAATGGATCAATTCCCAGAGCCAGGGGGTTCTGGACTTGTATTGGCTTTGAAACACAGCACGCACTGGAGAATCTCAAGTATCTGGCAATGCTAGGAAATTAGGAAGTAAGGCTGAAAACAAATTACTGCACTCGCATGTCAGGCCATCTGACTTTTCAATCTTCCCCTCCCAGCCAGTTTCCTAGAAACTGGGATGAGGCCACAGAAAGGCCCCTCTTGGAAGTTTCCTAAGAATTCTGAGACTTAGTTTTATGATTGTGTGTGTGTGTGTGCGCGCGCGCATGCTTGTAATTGAACCCAGGGATGCTCCAGCACTGAGCTATATCACCAGACCCTGAGCAAGGGTCTTGCTCAGTTGCATAGGCTGGACTGAAATTTTGATCCTTAGTAGTCAATTTTCACATGTGTTCTAGGAGTACAGATGATTCCACACAGGGACATTTTGGATCCTTTAGCTGAAAATCAGCCTTTAGTAAAAGTTGATTTCCATAAGCTCCAAGACTAGTTTCCAGAAACAGTAGGCTGCTTAGTGTGACCAGGGTATATGCAGTCATTGAATCAAAGTATGAACAGGTGATTTTATTTCTGTGAAGAAGCCTGGTAGATAAAATCTACAAGTGGTGGTAGGAGAAATAACACCCTGAGTATTGGATGTGTTAGGAACTATGCAGGTCACCGAACCTAAGAATACTGGTGCTTCAATATTCAACATCTTATCTCTTACTGGAGTGACCCAGGCTTGACTGTAAACTAATACATGTGGCTGGTTTTTTTTTCTTTTTTACCCACCACTTAACTTCATTTATAACCTCTACTCAAGTTTTCATGGCAAAGGCCAGACTGGTCTATGCAAAGATTAAACAGGCAAGGTAATGTTGCAGTCACCTGAAGAAAGGGGAAAATCATAAAATAGGCAATGTTGGGAACACATATTATTATTATTATTAAAGAGTGTGTCTACATATTGGTTTGGCAGTCTTGGGACTGGGATGGAGCTATGATAAGAAAAGGATTAATGCTTGGTTTGAGGTGTAACAAACATGCCTCTTTTGAGGCAGAAAGCAAATTTTGCATGCGTTTTTATGGTATTAAGTATTTGGAGCTAACACCTTTCATTCTCATGTCCATGAACCCTTGACATGACGTCACCCACTAGTCTTAGGATGAAGAATAATTTTAATGTGTTTCTATCTTTAGAAATTAGTTGGAGAGGGCTGGAGCTGTGGATCAGTGGTGGAACACTTGCCTCTCACATGTGAGGCACTGGGTTTGATCCTCAGCACCACATAAAAATAAATAAAGGTATTTGTCCATCTACAACTAAAAATTAAGCATTAAAAAAACAAATGAAATAATCAAAATTAAGAATTCTGTTAGAGTTTAACAGATATATGAGCAGTGAGAGCTGAAGAATTAGTAAAATGGGAATTGAAGAGAAAGAAAAGTAATTCAGAATATAAAACAAGGAGGAAAATATTACTAAACACACAAATGATTAAAATATATTAGAGTGAGATGGTCCATCTTATTTTCAGTTATGGGCTCAAAAGTGGGAGAGAGAGAGAAAACAGAGTGAAGGCAATATTTGAAGAGATAATGTTTGAGTTTTCCAGACAACATGAAGACACAAGTCAACAAATTTTCAATCCTCCCTGGGCTAGCATTTGTCATCCCCTCACTTAGGCTGCTGCTGAGGGATTCTAGTCAGGTCTTTGTGATTCAGCAGTGGGCACAAACATCCCCCTTCTCTCCAGGACAGTGTTCAGCATGAAATCTTGACATAAATCATGCATTACACCAATGTTGTAGCATATTCATGGAGGCAGGTAAGAAGAAAGTCCAGAGAATCCAGTCTGAAATGTTAATTGTGTCTTAAACAGGGTCTTTACTGAGTTCTACTCTATAATTGTAAATTGCCCTATAAAGAAAAATGTCTCTCCCCTTTATCCTTTTTGATTTCAAGAAGCCTGCACTCATGTTCTGAAAAGTCAGAAGACAACATCCACTGCTCAATCAAGTGATAAGTCACTATGAAGATATAAAAGTTTTATTTCTTAACTCCATGCCCCTACTCCAAAGGGCTCATTTTCCCTAAAGAGGACCTAGCTTTGACTGAGTTTTAATTCCTATCCCTTCCACAAATGATAAAAGCTACTAATTATCTGGGAAAAGATTGCTGAGTTACAGAATAGAAACAAGCATACTCATGATTAATTAGCAATAATTATTCTTCTATTAAACATTATAATTATTATACCATTGGTACACAACACTAGACTTGGAACTAGTTTGTGTCTCCTCATACTATTTACTTTTTGATCATGAGGAAGTTACTTGACTTCTTTTAGCTTTATCTATCCCATGTACAAAATTGAGACAATAGTAATATTTTCTTCATTAAGTAAAATGTTTAATTTTCCAGCTTTGTTTAGATTCATGGATTTATTTTCACTTTTGTTGTTTGGTCTTTACAGTGAGTTTTATTTTCACTTCTTGTTTAAGAATCATCTTAGAGGGTATTGGAGGAAGAGAAACTAAGCTATCATAAGAAAGGAACAAGTTAGACGGTGAATAGGGCAACCTTACCCATAGTCTGGATGAAACCCAAAAGACAAAGTCATTGCACAGAAATTTTCAAGGATTCGGAGAACCATATGTGTTCCTTCTGATCCTCCAAAGTACAAGATGTTCATGCAAAAAACTGTTTCCCTGGCAGTCTTGCTGAGTGCATCAGTCCACACTTACTCACCCTCAGTAGTACTGTAGCGGAGAGCTTTTCAAAGTTGAGAAACACTGACCTGACTTCCACAAACCTTGACCTGTTGCCTGAATTATGTGTTGGAGGAGTGGGGAACATCTGTTGAACTGCTAACAAGGGAAGCTTTTGAATTAGCATTGACTTGTAAGATGCTTTTCAAACAATTTCATTTACAGTAAAGTTACTTTACTACCACTCCAATTTGCCTCCACGCTTAATTCATTCACTAATCCCTAGAATATTGAATAGAACTGTGTCACTGGACATTCAATTATTAGAAATTCTGGGTTGTCATAAAGGAGGTCATTTCTCCTATATATACATCCAGCACTGAGAGGGTTGATGACAAGACTGAATGTATATATGCACATTCAGTTTTATATATATATGACACTGGTAGTCAGTACCTTCATAGGTTTATTATAGTTGAAATACTTTGAAGAAAAAAGGAGATAAAATAGAACTTCTATAGAAAACATTCTATATATTAGGATTCTATGACCATGAACTTTTAGTAATGATTTTTATATCACTGCCTAGAGCATGAAAGTGCTGAGAAGAATCTAAAGACTTCATTCTGGTGAGCATGCCTGCAGTTCTAGCATCTTGAGGCCGAGGCAGGAGGATCATAAGTTTGAGGCCAACCTGGGCAATTTAGTGAGACCATGCCCCAAAATAAAGTAAAAAGGACTGGGGATGCAGTTCAGTGGTAGACACCCTGGTTTCAATCCCCAATACCAGTATTTATTATTGGGGATTATAATTTTTATTTAAAAATACAAGGTACACCGTGGGCTCTCCCTCGTCCAGCGAGGAGGTCCACAGAACAAGGTAAGGGAGAGTGTGGCTGCAGAGTGGCTAATCAAGCCCTCCGGAGACCAAGCAGGAAGCAGGTCTGATTTTATTGTGCAGTTACCATGTATGTATACTCAGGCAGTAGCTAAGCAGGTTACAGGCGGCCACCAATGCAATGTCTGCTAACTGCCCTTGCAGCGACCAATCGAGGAGTGGGCCGTGGAGCAAGCACAGGGACTGCAACACATGGCCTCACGCCCAGGGCTGTGCCTACGGGGTAAGCGGCCTGCTGCTCACACACTAGCACGAGGGGAGTGGCAATATATGCCATGTATGCAGTACTCCATGCACTTGTCCCCACAGCACACTTTTAGGAGAATCTCTATAGTGTAAAAATTCTAAATCATGAAAAGAGGAAAATAGAAAAAGAAAAATAGCAAGAGGAAAAATTCAGTAAGAAAAATTTAAGTATTTGAAATTTTTATAAATAACAATGGAATGATTATGAATCTAAAGTTATAGAGTATGTCTAAAATAGTAATTATGATCAAAAAGAAACTCTTAAATTAGTATGTTAGAAATGAAGAAAGTTTAAAATTAGTATCTTGAGCATGGGATTAAAGAAATTTTAAAAAGAACAGGATAAATTCAAGAAAGAAATTGAAACATTATAAAAATAAAAGCAAGAATATTTAAAATAGAAAAGCCAAGATACAATAAATAGGACCTAGAAAGTCTAAAGTTGGATCTTTGAAAAGACTACTAACATTGACAAACTTCTGGTGAAATTTATGATTATTATATATGCACATATAATCATAAACTACATATGAAAGAAACTTTAAGTACAAAACAAATAAGCCAAATCCATAAATATCTAAAATATACATGATAAATCATGATGAAATTAGATTTACTTGGGAATTTAAGAATTTTTTAACAATAAAATATTATAAATGTATATTAAACTTACTGAATGTTTTTTTCTTTAAATTTAGATAATAATATGGCTTTCCTTCTTAAAATTTATTATAATTAGTCACATTAGTAAATTTATAAAATGAATTAATAAATTCAGTAAATTTAATATACACTTATAATTTAGGAAACTAAGAATAGGGCATTATTTTCCTTAAAAAAACATAAGACCACCTACCTAAAAATCTATAAATAACAACCATGTAAAGATTAGAAAGGAAGAAATAAAATTCTGTAAAAAATATCATCTGAAACAAATATTAGACTAGGAATCTGGATATAAGAATAAACGCCCCTTAAATTAAACGTATTTCCATTATATCATAGACAAACATTTAAAAATGTAAATTTTAAATGGCAATTGAATTACTGTCTATTGATACTGTATTTTATTTATTTATACTTTATTTATTTTGGTACTGGGGATTGAACCCAGAGGTGCTTTACCACTGAACTACATCCCCAAACCTTTTTGGTTGAGATAGGTAACTTCACTATAAATGAAATTGTTTGAAAAGCATTGTACAATTCAATACTAATTCAAAAGCTAAGTTGCTTAGGGCCTTGCTAAGTTGCTGAGGCTGTCTTTGAACTTTCAATCCTCCTGACTCAGCCTACTGAGTTGCTGGGATTGCAGGGGTGCACCACCACACCTGGCTTATACCTCATTTTATCATGCCTCACTTTATTGCATTTCATAGATATATTGAGATTTTTTTACAAATTGAAGTTTTATGGCTACCTTGCATTGAATGAGTCTATGGTGACATTTTTCCAACAATGTGTGCTCATTTCATGTTTCCGTCCATTTTGGTAATTCTTGCAACATCTCAGATTATTTCATTATTATACTTGCTATAGTGGTCTGTGGTCAGCAACCTTGGATGTTACACCTGTAATTGTTTTGGGAGGCCACAAACTGCATTCATGTTTGATGGCAGCTTAACAAGTTGTTTGTGTGTGTGTGTGTGTGTGTGTGTGTGTGTTTTCTCACTGTTCTGCCTCCTGGACATTTCCCCATTTCTCTCCCTCTCCTTAGGTGACCCTATTCCCTTAGGTACAACAATATTGAAATTGTGCCAGTTAATAACCCTACAATGGCCTCTAAGTGTTCAAGTAAAAGAAAGACTTGCACATTTTTCACTTTAAAATCAAAAGCGTGTCTGAAATCTAGATAGGCGAAAGCTAGGTCTCTTGCATCAGTAAGTCGACTATAAAGGAAAAGTTATTAAGGAAACATGCTATTCCAGTGAATAAATGTAAGGAAACAGACACCCTATTGCTGATACTGAGAAAGTTAGTGGTCTAGAAAGAAGATCACACATTCCCTTAAACAAAGCCTAATCTAGAGAAAGGCTGTAACTCTCCTCAGTTCTATGAAGGCTGAGGGAAGTGATGAAGCTGCAGAAGAAAAGTCTGAAGCTAGCAGAGGGTTGATTCATGAGATTTAAGGAAAGAAGCTATTTCTATATTATAAAAGTTCAAATGTAGCCAGAGCTGATGTAGAAGCTGCAGTGAGTTATCCAGAAGATCTAGCTAAGGTGACTGACTCTTCCAGAAGAGCTAACTAAGATGACACTCAACAGCAGAATTTTAGCACAGATGAAAACCCCCTTATGCTTGAAGAATATGATATCTAGAACTTTCTAGCTAGAGAGAAGTCTGTCTGCCTTCAAAGCTTACAAAGGATAGGCTAACTTGTTAGGGGCTAATGCATCTGTTAATTTTAAATCAGAGCCAATGCTCATTTATCATTATAGAAATCTTGTGGCCCTTAAAAATCATACCAAATCTACTCTGCCTGTGCTCTATAAACGGACCCACAAAGCTTGAATGAGACCTACTACTCGGAAAAAAAGATTCCTTTCAAAATATTATTACTGACAATGGACTTGGTCACTCAAGAGTTGTTTTTTTTTAAAAGAGAGAGAATTTAATATTTTTATTTTTTTAGTTTTTCAGCAGACACAACATCTTTTTTATTTGTATGTGGTGCTGAGGATCAGGTGAGCACGCTACCACTTGAGCCACATCCCCAGCCCTCACTCAAGAGTTTTAATGGAGATACACAGATTTATGAGTTTAATTTTGTTTTTATGCCGGCTAACACAATATCCATTCTGTAGCCCATGAATCAAGGAGTAATATTGACTTTCAAATTTTATTATTTTAATAAATACATTCTGTAAGGCTGTGGCTGCCATAAATAGTGATTCCTTTGATGGATCTGAGCAAAGTAAATGAAAAACTCTCTGGAAAGAATTTATCATTTTAGATGCCATTAAGAGTATCTTTGCAAAGCAGACCTCGTCCCAGTACCTCGCTCAGCATGAACACCTTCTGCTCAACACCAGTCTCCTGTCTCCTGCCGACTCTTCTGAGCTGCTCACAGAAGTGCACGGAAATGGAAAAAGGCCCAGTCCAGAGAGAAGGGAAGAGAGTGATTTAGAAAGAGCCTCCTGCCAAGAGAGCGTGTGCAATCAGGCTTGTTCCTGGGCACAGTCCTGCCCTCACTGTGCGCCTCATGAATCAGGGGGCCAGTTCCATCCTCCTCCTTCACCTCCTCCGCAGTACACCTTAGAAGACATTCCAACTTCTCACCCATATCAGGAACCTAACAAGATGCTAGAACACCGAGAAGTGTGAGAGGCACCCAGTATTGATCAGGAGGAGTGGGTAGACGCCCATTTGACAGAAAGGGAAGGCTCTGATGAACGGAAGCATCTTGACCATGCCCTGAACTGCATTATGGAAATGGTAGAAAAAACCAGGTACTCCGTGGCAGTTCTGAGGCACTGTCAGGAATCTAATTGGAAAGAACTCAACTACTGGAAAAGATGACTTAATGAAAAAACAGATGAGGAGAACAGGGACCAAGCTGGTCCCCAGGCAGCATAGCCCTGGGAGTGCAGATTCTCTCAGCAGTGGTAAGGGCAGAGTCTGATGGGAACTCAGAGTAAACATCAGCCTTTGGGTTCCACCTAATATGTGAAATCCATTCTGCTTTAGAGAAAAGAGGTGCTACACTGTGGAGTTAGGGAGAATTGGGTGACTATGAAGAGTAAAGGAAAAATATATGAAGCACTGGTACTTGTCGTATTCAAAAAGTGTTCATCCCCCCCACCCCCAAAAAGAATAAGTTTGATTCATGGGAAGAGGTCAAAATATCAACATTAACAGAAGTTTAGAAGGAGGTGATTCTAGCCCTTTGGATGATTTTGAGAGATTTAAGACATCACTGGAGGAAGTAATTGAAGATGTATTGGGAATAACAAAAGAACTAGAATTAGAAATAGATCCTGATGACTAAATTGCTGCAATCTCAATTAAGTCTTTAATCGGTGAAGATAAGTGCTTATCTTATGGATAAGCAAAGAGATACAATTCACTCCTGGTGAAAATGCTGTGAACATTGTTCAAGTGGCACTAAAAGAGTTAGAATATTACATAAACTTAGTGAATAAAGCAAAAACAGAGCTGACTTCAGTTTTGAGAGTTCTATCAAACAGCATCACCTGCTACAGAGAAATCTTTGTGAAAGGAAGAGCCAGTCAATGCAGCAAAATGGTCTTATTTTAAGAAATTGCAGTGGTCATTTCGGTCCTCAGCAACTACCACCCTGATTGTGAGCAAACCTAAACAGTGAAACAAGACCTTCCACCAGCAAAGAAATTGTGATTCACTGAAGGTTCAGATGATCATTAGCATGTTTTAGCAATACAGTATTTTAAAATTAATGATGGCTTTTCAGCCATAATTTTCAGTCATAATGCTATTGCATATTTAATAGACTATAGCATAGTGTGAACATAAATTTCATAAGCACTGAGAAACCAAAAAAATCCATGTGTCTCACTTCATTATAATATTTGCTTCATTTTGGTGGTATGGAAATAAAACCCCCAATATGCCTTTATACACATACACACTTTTAGGAAGATAGCCTCCAAGATCTCTGTGAGACATATATGAATGAAAATATGCAAAGTTATTAAGGAAAGCAAAATAATTGAACATATACCAGGTTCATAGTTTGTAAGACTCAATGACATAAAGATACAAACCCTCTCCAAATTAATTTACATATTCAATATAATTCTGATCTAAGTCCCAACAAATATTAATAAATTTGATGAGTTGATACAGATAGGTATGTTAATGAGCAAAAATCCACGAATAACCATGACATCCTGAAGATGAGTAAGTTAGGGATGCATACATGACCATACGAAGATATGTTATAAATCTGTAGTATTAAGATGATGTGGTATGGGGACAGGGAAAGCAAATTGCCTGTGAAATTGCATAGACTCCAGTCAGAATTACACACACACACACTATATATATATATATATATATATATATATATATATATATATATATATACACACACACACACACACACACACAGTATGTGTATATATAAACACATAATTATATATGATAAATACAATTATATATATTATGATAGTTTTTATCAGAATTTCCAATTACGTACTTTAAATGATGCTGAGACAACTGGTTATGTGTGTATGTATGTATATGTAGTGTGTGTGTGTGTGTGTGTGTGTGGTGTGTATATGTGTATATAATACATATGTATAATAAAAGAAATTGGATACCTACCTTACCACCATATATAGATATAATTTACAGACAGATTGGAGACTAAAGTTTAAAATAAAAAATTTGAAACTTTTAGAAGAAAATACATTGAAATAGACTTTTTAAGCAAGACAAAATACTATCCATAAAATAAAATATTGATAAATGTGACTACATCAAAACTAAGAACTTTTGTACGGGAAAAGATAACATAAGAAAATCAGGAAGAAATAATTTCAGTACAAATAATCCACAAGGGTTTGTATATAGACTAAAATTTTAAACTGCTACAAATCAGTATGAAAAAGGCAAAAGTGCACAAAGTGAGTAAAATAAAAGCTAAAGATGTATTTCATTTAAAAAAAAAACTACATAGCTAGTGAATAAATATAGGATAAATTGTTCAACTTTATTAATAAACAGGGAAATTAAAATTAAGAGTACTGTGGGTCTGTCTTATAAACTATAGATTTGGGGAGAGGGACTAAAAGTCTCATTACAATATTAAGTATTGACAATATTACAATATTGGATTTAGCAAAATAGAAATCCCTATTTTTTATTTTTCATTCTAATTTACAGAAGAATGCATTATAATTCATATTACACATACAGAGCACATATTTTCAGATCTCTGGTTGTATACAAAGTATATTCACACCATTCATGTCTTTATACATAATCATAGCATAACTATCTGACATACAGTACAAATATTGGTAGACTGAGGGTAAAAAAATCAAGGCTCTAACTAAATCTATAATGCTACTTGTCATCATTATTTTATTCCCTGCCAATGAGATTGCAACGATGATGATAATCTGACATAAAAGATGACAATAATCTTTTATCCAAAAGAAAAAATTTAAACTTTCTTTGAGCAGTGTTGATTTTAGATATGTGTCCTAAGGAAATAATAAGTCAAATGTTTAAAGGTATTGCAAAGCGGATCATAACAAAAAGTTAGAAATATACTCTGTGTCCATGAAGAAAGGTTGATGAAAGAAATTATGATACATCTGTATAGTAGCTAACTTTGGAGACAAAATAGTATAAGAGTTATGAACGTCTTTGAAGGTAAATCTCATTGATCTGAGGCTTCTCTCATCTCTCTCAGAACATCTTGAGTTCCTCTCAGGTCTTCCTTGTTTTCCACTTCTGTCAGTCAGCTATCACTGTGTGACACAGGGTCACATGAGCATTGGAAGGTTCTTGTCTCATGCACCTGAAGAATGAAGTATTCAGACAATGGAGGGTAAGAATTCAGTAGCAGATTTACTAGAAGCAAGCAAGGAAAGCTCCCACCGCATGGGAGGGGCACTGTCAGTGGCTCTTTAGGGATTTTTATATTGTTTTGATGAAGGACTAACCTTTCATTGGAGAGTCCTCCTTGATCTCTTTCTCTGATTCAATTAAAGATGTACAATTTTAATTTCTTATTCCCATAATGGGATGATTTATGTGTTTGTTAATCTGAATTTGCCCTGTATTTGTTCCATAAAACGAAAAGTTGCTTGGGTTTAAAACAGCTTCTTGGGGTTGACTAATGGTAGGGTAGTGGGGCCTTCCAGATAGGGAGTTTAAAACCAACAACAAAAAAGCTTTAGCGAGATCAAAATTTAGGGTTTTAATCTGGGGTGGTGGTCCTGTGTCAACTATAATAATCTTAAAATCTCAGTGGCATGCAACAGTAAGCATGTATTTTTCACTTGCATGTTTGCAGGGTAACTGAAGCAGCTCTACTTTAGGCTACTATGGCTAGAACAGCTCACTTCACACTATGGCTGGCTAGCCAGAGAATCTTCTCATCATGACAATCACAGAAGCACAAGAGAGTGAGAGATAATGTGTGAAGCTTCCTTAGAACTTCCAGATCTTGCCCAGCACAGTGGTGCATGCCTATGATCCCAGCAACTGAGACAGGAGGATCGCAAGTTTGAGCAACTAAATGAGACTTTGTCTCAAAATTTAAAAAAAGGGTCTGGGGATATAGCTCAGTGGCAAAGTACCCTGGGTTCGATCCTGTATACAAAAACAAAAACAAAATAAATTCTGGTTCTAAGCTAGTAGTGCAATGTTGTTTCCACCCACATTCCAGTCTAGTGAAAATCACACAGATGAGCCATAGTCAAGAGTCAGGGAGGTATCCTCAGCCTCTCATGGGGCTATGAAGACAGTGTAGACTGAGGTGAAAAAAATCAAGGCTGTAATTAAATCTGTAATGTTACTTGTCATCATTTTTTTATTCCCTGCCAGTGAGATTGCTACCCAAGTTCCTCTTGCATTTATTCAACTCATTCTAGTTTCTTTTTATCTCCCTTTATTTCTTGACAGACTGCCTAAAAACTTCTTTATATCTTTACAACCCTACCTCAGGAACCAACTCACTTTGGTGGCACAGAGTTTTCTAAATCTACTGTAAAGCTTCCTTCTTAGGGATATTTCCTAAGGAATAGGTAGGAGTTATTTGTCTTTGCCACAATATTTACATTAAACATTTAATTTTGGGCTGGGGTTGTGGCTCAGCTGTAGAGCAGTTGCCTAGCATGTGCGAGGCCCTGGGTTCGATCCTCAGCACCACATAAAAATAAATAAAATAAAGGTATTGTGTCCAACTACAACTAAAAAATAAATATTTTAGAAAAACATTTAATTTCTTTGCATTTGGCCAAGATAAACAGTACAAACTCATGATATCTTAAGCTCATAATCAGGAGGATGGCATTTTACATCTTTTTGCTAAAATGGAACACTAATCCTTCCTACTCCCCAGAGGAGCAAAGGCTGGCTTTGTATTAAGGGAACTCTCGAATATGAGCAACTCTTTATATGCCTCATGAAAGTTGACATAGGATCTTCTGGGTTCAAATGATCGAACATTAGCCAGGCCTTGAACCAATTATAAAAGTGGTGTTTTTCATAGTTTAATCCTAAGAAACAGAGGAAGAATAATCAAAATAAAATGTCATTAAAACTTTAGCCCTTCCCCTGGATTTAAGAGTTCATAACCCCAAACCAGAACTTCACACTGAGAGAGATGGGCTAAGGAACAGGAGAATGGGGAGTACATGCTTCAAGAATTAGGGATAGGGCTGGGTTATGGCTCAGTGGTTGAACGTTTGCTTACCTCATAAAAACAAAACAAAATAAAGGTATTGTGGCCTTGGATGTAGCTCAGTGGCAAAGCCCTGAGTTCGACCCCCAGTAAAAAAAAAAAAAAAAGAACCCCACCAAAATAATAATAATAATAAAAGGTATTGTGTCCATCTAAAACTAAAAATATATATTTATATATGTAAAGAATTAGGGATGTACTTCCCAGAAAATGGTCATGATGAAAGTGGTCAGAAAAGGCGATTTCCTTCCTCTTTTCTAATCTTGGCTCCAAATCCCCCAGTAAAACTACTTTGGTGTCTTGCATGTTTCAGATTTTACTGCTCACCAGCTTGGAGGTGATATGTGGCTCTTGACAGCTTTGCTCCTTTGGGGTAAGTTGGGCTCAGAGAGGGTGGCTAGACGGGCATGGATTCTGGCTTTGGATCAACATTTTTTGTCTTCCTTGGATATGTTGGGTTAGAACTCATGAGTATAAAGATAATTGTATCTGTGCTTTGATGCTTTATTGGTGCTTATTATATCAAAAGGGTGGGAAGGGGGACCCTGAGATACAATTAGACTGAAAACCCCATATCAAAATAAAGTTTCATCAATAATCATCAGTTCTGCTGGTACTTGATATTTGGAAAGAGGGATAGTTTAAGTCAAGAGACCTAAACTGGCCCCCCAGAGTCTACATTAGCTCTGTCTCTCCAATTCTTCCTGTCTCATCATCTCCCACTAATCACCTGATGTCTCTGTTCTCCCATCCTTTGCAGTTCCAGTTGGTGGGCAAGTGGGTAAGTGATCGCTACCTCAGATTCTCCTCTTATGCCATTGTCTTTCTTCCAAAGGATGAGTTCCATTAACCTAAAGAAGAGAGAATAGAGAGAGCATAGACAGAAGAAAGACTTATAAACTATGTATATGCAGAGTGTGAAATGATTTGTCAGTTTTCTTTCCAAGGCTTCTAAGGCTTTCTGAATGAGCCCCGACTGAGGCCCTAAATGCCTAAATGTGCTTATGAGAGCGGAAGTGGCCAGAATTGCGAAAACACAAAGGCAGCTAGCTGGGCTGGGTTTTCAACATCCCTCGGGGCAATCCCTGTTACAAGAAAGCTAAATCAGTTTTTTCTCCTCAGAGAGAGCCAGGCAGGTACTGAAGGCTTCAAAGGGAGGCATTTGAGCCTCCATTTCCAAAGCAGAAGCCTATGAAGGTCTGTGCTTTACCCTCAGAAACAGTATAACACTGAGGACAAGGACACTGACCCCTGACAGTCTGCACTAGTTTAGAACTTGCTTCACTAGGAGAATTAGGAAGATCTAAATCAGTGATCCATCCTCAGGAACCCCAAATCTCTAACACCCCAATTAGGATTTAATAATAAAAACAGAGCTCTCTACAGCAGGAGCTCGACACTTTTAAAGTCTGGCTCTTGTGGGCTCCTGCTTGCCTATTTTTTAAACTAATCTAAATACACAACTTTTCCTTGTGCTGTCCACAAAACCTCACCAACCACTCGGAGCCCTTCCTTTCACTCCACTTTTTGTTTTGCTTTGGTTTTATCCCCAAGCAGACCCCACAAAGGCAGTGATCACCTTGCAGCCTCCGTGGGTAAGTGTGTTCCAGGATGAACAGGTCACCTTATTGTGTGAGGGGCCGCAACGGCCTGGAGACAACTCCACATGGTGGTTTCTCAACGGCACAGCCATTCAGACCTTGACCTCCAAGTACAGCATCACTGCAGCGAGGGTCAGTGAGAGTGGTGAATACAGGTGCCAGACAGGTCTCTCGGTGCCAAGTGACCCCGTGCAGCTGGAAATCCGCAGAGGTGAGTGTGGCATGGAGCAGGAGGGATGGAAATCACAGGGCCTTCCTGTGTGTTCTCCTGTGCACCAACAGCAGCCCAGTGGGGCCAGCTGTGAGTAGGGTGTCCAGAGGAAAATGCAGACTCTAATATTTTATCATTAGTTGGCATTTATGCCATCACATAGTAAATAATGATAGTTCAGACAAACGTACAATGATAAACAGTGAAAAGTCTCCCTCCAACCCCAAAATCCTAGTCCCACAGTCACCTTCCACTAAAGCAAAACTATTAATATATATGTAAACTTGTTTATATGGTACTGGGGATTGAACCCAAGGCATTGTGAACACTCTACCACTGAGATACACCTCCAGCCCTATATCTAAACTTAAAATTAAAACTGTGATTGTTAGGGGCTGGGGTTATAGCTCAGTGGCAGAGTGCTTGCCTAGCATGTGTGAGGCCCTGGGTTCAATCCTCAGCACCACATAAAAATAAATAAATGAAAGAAAGGAAGGAAGGAAGGAAGGAAGGAAGGAAGAAAGAAAGGTATTGTGTCCAACTATAGCTAAAAGACAAATATAAAAAACTGTGATTGTTAGAATACTCTATGTATTGTCTTATATCTTACTTTTGTCACCGAAAAAGGAGGTCTGTTTATATTAATAAAGAAGTCTTCTACATGTCTGCTCTATGACTGTAATATGAGTAATGTAACCATTCTGCCTATTAGTACTAAGGTTTTCCTACTCTTCTACTTCTATAAACAGTACTGCAATAAACATCTTATACATAGAGTCTGTGGCCCATTTCAAAGTGTAGTTCTAAGATATTCTAGATGTGGAATTACATGAGACTTTAATGAATAGAAGCAGGAAAATAAACCTGCCACCCTTTTCAATCTGTAGCAAATTTCTATTTCCTAGAGATGGAGGGGGAAATGTTTTATTACTCAGGACAAAACACCCAAATGTATTATTTAGTTAGTCAAAAGCAATAAGCTCAAACTTCTTTGTAATTGATAATGCCAAAGGTAATGCATGTTAGCGGCAGAATCACATGTAAGCAGACTCAGTTGCTTTCAGAGGAAATGTGACCTAGTTGAGGAAGTGTTGAGAATGTCTAGGGAAAGCTAGGTGTTCTTCCTGTGTCCCTCAGGACTCTGGGAATAAGTTCTTAAGATGCAGATATGAGGGGAGAAGCCAGGGAGCTGACAGAGATATTTCAACAAGAGATTTTGTGTAGTTTGAGCAGAAGCAGCAGTTTTTCTTGGGTCAAGTGACCAAAAAAAAAAAAAAAAAAAAAAAGACTAGGCCTGTGAAGAGCCCATTTTCTTTCTTTCTTTGAAGGAGAGCTCACATGTAGCAAACCCTACTCACAGCTGGCCGGCCCTCTGGGCTGCTGTTGGTGCACAGGACCTAAGTGCACATCTCAGTGAATGGCCACCATGTAAACGCCTCCCAGAGCAAGAAACAGAACATTTCCAGAACCAAGAAACTTCTTCTTGCCCTTTTCTAGTCACTACTCCCCAAGACCGACTTCACATAAATGGCTACAGTATGGTACCTGTCATGCTCTTTTGTGTCTGGCTTCTTTTTGTCAACATTAAAATTGTGAAATTTACACATGTTGTGAAGTTGAAGTTCACAGTTCTCATTACTTATTTATATTTTTCTATTCTACTGATAGATTCTTGAGTTGTTTCCAGCTTGGGCTTTTTACCAATAGTACTGCTATGGACATTTTTTTACATGTCTTTTGGTGCACATAGATATATGTATCTGTTGGAAAATGCCTAATAGTGTACTTGCCAGTCACGAAATATGTACATAATCAACTTTAGTAGATATATTGCTAAACAGGTTTTCAGAGTCCTAATACCAATTTTTGACTCTGACAGTATGAGAAGTTTTGTTCCTCTCCATCTTTATCAGTATTAGGAGTTTTCTGTATTTTTCATTTTTGCCATCCTGGTGGAGGTATAACAATATCACACTATGGTTTTAATTTGTATTTCCTTGATGACTATGCTATTGACTATTTTTTCACATATTTATTACCTATTTGGATATTCTCTTTTGTAAAGTATCTAATAAGGTCTTTTCACCAATTTTTCTTTTGTCTTTTTCTTATCGACTTATATAGTTCTTTATTTGTTATGGCTATGAGTCAAGTGTTGCAATTATCTTCTACCACTCCGTGGCTTGCCTTTTCACTACCTTTGTTTGTTTGTTTGTTTAATGAACAAATGGTCTTAATTTTATTACAGTACAATACACCAAGTTTGGGGGCTGTTGTTCCCTATGCCTTATTTTTAAAAACACTTTTTTCCACAATTATTCAACAGTGGGGGATTCAGTTACAGTTACATTGATGGTCAGTCACTTCAGTTAAATCTGTGGACACTGAGACCAAGAAATACAGCTGATTGGTGGACCCAGGCCTACCCATGTGGCTTGGAATGAATGTCCTCTTTCTACTTCAAGGTCATGAACGTGGAGGAATAGTGTTTGAGTGGGAAAATTAGTAGAATATGTCTGCTAAAAGCTGCATCCCACAAATTTTTGATGAAATATTCTCAGTGTCATAAGTTAGAATTTTAAAATTTCTATTGTGATTTCTTTCTTTTTTGTTACTTCTAAATTATTTTCAAGATTTTGGAGAGTGGCTTTATTGGTTACTAACTGTATAACATTTTAGTCAGATTTTGTGTAAAATATAGGATCAGTTTCTTGGTATTTGTTGAAAATTGCTTTGTCGCTTAGCACATGCTCAATTTTTTAACTGTTGCATGTATGTTTGAAAAGTATATGAATCTTCTCTTTTCTGTGGTGCAGCAGTCCACAAAATCAAATCTGTTAATTGTGTCATTCAAGCATTCTCTAATATCACTAGTGTTTTGGCAGTTTCTGATGGAGGTGTGTCAAAATCTCCCACTGTGCTTTGCATATGTAAAGCAAAGATGTGTGTTTGAGTAGTGCAGTCATTTAGCATGTCTTGGTTGGGAATGAAAATAAAGACAGGAAGAGTCTGATATATTTAGAAACAGTATAGTGGGATCCATGAGTGTTATTGGATATAATTATCATGAATTATTGTCATGCTACATACAGCATTGGAACACCTGCCTTCTATTCTTAGATCTAAGTTCTGGAGGGTAGAAAATTATATTGTCTCTCCTCCTTTTACCCCAAGGATTTCATCTTTATTGAGCCAAACCAATTGTCCCTGGGGAAGGAAAAAAATAAAGGTGCAGAGTTGTGACTCACTGGTGACATCTTAGAATTCTTGACTCAATCAATTTCTCAGATCTGGAAAGGGAAGATAAGAAAGGGCTTTGTGCACAGCTTCTGGTAAAGATTACCTTTCTTTCTACCAAAGCGAAAGATATTTGAGGAATGAGACACAGGCCTCAGATTTAGCCGAGTTCTGAATTTGGAATGTTGCCAAGGAGAAAATGATAGGTCCCCAGGGTGAAGATTTGGCCTTCTTGTACCTCCTTCACTATATGCATACATTTGGGGTCCACATTTTTCAGATTGGCTGCTACTCCAGATCTCTAGCAGAGTCGTCACTGAAGGAGAACCTCTGACTTTGAGGTGTCATGCATGGAAGAATAAGCTGGTGTACAATGTGCTTTTCTACCAAAATGGCAAAGCTTTTCAGTTTTCTCCTCCGAATTCTGAACTTACCATTCAGAAAACCAACACAAGTCACAATGGCGTCTATCACTGCTCAGGCATGGGAAGACATCACTACACATCAGGGGGAGTAACCGTCACTGTGAAAGGTACTGTACCTGAACAGTTCTAGAACTATAGTTGTAAGGACCAGAGAGACAATGAAAATCATCTAAAAATCTCACTTAAATTTTTAAGTGAAGAAACTGAGTTCTAGAGTGGCAAATTGCATCACTGAAGGCCACCAATGACCAGTAGCTTGGTTAGGACCAGAACTGAGGTCTCTAGGTCCCAGTCCATTGCTCTTTCCAATATATCACAGTGCCCTATCAATAACTGCAGGAGTTAATGTCAAAGTCAGGGCATAGGAAAGATTCATTTCATTAATTTTGTTTTAGTCACAAAGAATAGAGATTCACTCAAGGTGGCTAAGGAAGTTATTAGAAAATAATCCAATGGAATTTCATGAATACATCAGGAATTTCATGAAAGGAAAACATTAGGAATCGGTCAGCCTTCCATCTGTCTCAGGGACATTGTGGCCCTTCTGTCCCACTTCTTTCTCAGCATCTGTACATGAAACAGCTTCCCGTGTTCTAGTTTCCACATGGCCCTTATTCTCATTCTTCCATGGTCTTTTTTCTTAGTATTCACAATCAGTAGCAACTTTTTTTCTGTCTGAAAAAAAAAGTCCCTTCCTGTAGGAAAGAAATTTTACTGACCCAGATTTTCTTTTGAGTCAGGGACACAAGTGTGATTCATTAAACTCCCTGGGTAGACTGTGCCAAAGGTATGGTTATATTATAAACAAATGGCCATTCAGGGAAGCATGAACTGTGTAGAGTATTATCAACAGGACGGGAGCAAGCTGGCAACCGTGACTATGTATATTAGAAAAACCCAAGAATGCGTCTCTGTTACAAATGGGAAAAAATATGCCTTATGGATGCATTCTCTTGAGGCAAGTTTCCCAAGGGGTTGGGAGGGTATGTCTTTTGTGAAAAGAACCTTAACCTGGGGGTGCTCTACCACTGAGCTACAACCTGTCCCCATCACATTCTCTTTAGAGCTATTTTCAGTTCCTGTGCTGAGAGCATCCTTGTCACTCCCCCTCCTGGAGGGGAACCTGGTCACCCTGAGCTGTGAAACCACGCTGCTCCCAGAGAGGGCTGGCTTGCAGCTGTACTACTCCTTCTACGTGGGCAGCAAGACCCTCGTGGACAGAAACGCATCCTCCGAGTACCAGATTTTAACTGCTAGAAGAGAGGACTCTGGTTCCTACTGGTGTGAGGCAGTCACAGAAGATGGGAACGTACTGAAGCGCAGCCCTGCCTTGGAGCTTCAAGTGCTGGGTGAGAGAGAAGATGGGCCGCTGCTGACAAGGGAGAAGGGGCTCCCTTTTCTCTTGTGGGGTTGAGGCTTGTTCGAGGGTTTTGTGGCCCAGCCAGGAGGAGGAAATCTCTTTAGGAAAAGCCTACGACAGGCCTTTCCATTCCTGATTCAGAACTCACTATTCTCATCACAAATTTCATGAATTTTTCTTTCTTTTTTTCTTTCCTTCATCATTCTTCCTTTTCTTCCCCTTCTTCATTTTCTATTGTCCTTCCTCCCCTCTCACTCCACCTCCTTCCTTCCCTTTTCTGCCCTTCCCTTCTCTCCCCCTCATCAACAATATATTGAGTTCCTCCTATTTACTGCCCTCGGTCTGGGGATATGAACACACGAGGTGTGGTTTTTAAGTTTTATTTTTGTGGATTGAACTGGGGGTGCTCTACCACTGAGCTACACCCCCAGCCCATTC
The DNA here is from genome assembly GCF_001458135.2 of Marmota marmota marmota. Classification (NCBI taxonomy): domain Eukaryota; kingdom Metazoa; phylum Chordata; class Mammalia; order Rodentia; family Sciuridae; genus Marmota; species Marmota marmota. The sequence goes on along the minus strand of NW_026000079.1, from coordinate 7,218,254 downwards.
CCAAACATGAGACCCTCCTTCCTGAGCCCACCTGAATTGCTGTGATTACAGGCATGTGCCACCATGCCCAGCTTGGGGTATAGTTTTTGAATCAAATAATTTTCCTGGTCGATTTATGAGCACAAAACTACCTGCTCAAGTGTTGATTTAATTGAGGTGTAAGGATTGTGAGCTTGGGAACAAAGACTCTTCAAGGGAAAAGTTAATCTTCAAGCATTAAATGGCATAGAGATAGCAGTTATCTCTGAATCTAACGTAAGACCACCAGCAGGGTTCCTCCAGTCCTTTCCTGTCCCCTGAACTCATCAGCACCTCCACTGGGGGTAGGTGCTCCAGCCTCACTCATTTTTTTCTTCCACACATAAGTCAGTCAGACCTCTCTGGCTTCTGACAGTATCTTTTCTCTCTCTGTTTCAGGCCTCCAGTTGCCAACTCCTGTCTGGTTTAACATCCTTTTCTATCTATCAGTGGGAATAATATTTTTGGTGAACACTGTTCTCTGTGTGATGATACATAAAGAACTGCAAAGAAAGAAAAAATGGAATTTAGAAGTTTCTTTGGCTTCAGATTCTGGGAAGAAAGTAACTTCCCACCTTCAAAAAGATAGATATTTAGAAGAAGAGGTGAATTGTCTGGAACAACAAGAACAGCCTCAAGAAAAAGCACAACAGAAGAATCCCTAGGAAGGAGGACAGTGGCAACTCAGGGGCGGCCATAGATCTGGACTGCCACTGTCCCTTCCTCTCTATGGAAGCACTGAGGCACAAACTCCCAAAAGTTGAAGTGCACTATGTGGGTCCCATGGCACATAGCTGTTAAATAAAGAAAATACATGAGCTGACTTCAATTGAGACATATTTGGAATTTTGGTAATCAGAGATGATTTGAATTGAGATCTACTCCAAAGAAATCTTTAAAAATTTGGAGGTTTAAAAATTTGGAGGTTAAGTCCAATCTGGTTATCCTGTGAGGTAGTTTGAAAAATAGTATACTTCTGAGAACAAGATAAAACGGTGAGGTTGTGCATATGTGCAAGAGATTAAGACAGAGAAGAAGATAGAATGAGAGAAAGAGGGAGATAGGAAGAGATATTCAGAGATGGGTGAGGGGATTTCAGGAAGACCAGGAAATTGTGTAGACTAAAAGGAAGGAAATAGAACTTACAAATGACCTCTGAGGAGCTGAGGGAATGAGAAAGCTCACCCCTGTGGGTTAGGATAGTTGCTTCTTGGCTTTTTCTTTTGGTTAGCCAACAGAGAATGTTTCCAGTCCTGTCAAAGAGATAGAAGAGATGAACATGAAAGAGATATTCATGACGAGAAATGGGCATGTTATTCATTTGGAAGTTTCTTGTAATCTCTTTAAATCCAGAGACACCAGAAGTCCTGCCTATCCATTCCTGTCTCCTGCCTTATAGGAAGGCAGAATGTAAACCCAGATCTCCAAGCAAGGAGAAGTTTCAAATAGGGGAAAGCAGTGATATCATAAGGTACTGGCCCTTGCTACCAGAGATTTGATTTCCCCTTCTGACTTTCTGAATGATCACTAAAAATATGCTGCTCTTCCACCTGGACTAAAGTTTGGGAACAAGATATTTCTCACTACTCTACGACATAGCTGACATAAAAACAGAAATATGGGAATAGGACTTTATAGAAGGAAGGTGTGGGGGAAGGGTAACTAGCATAGAAATGTGACTCTAGATCATTTGGTTTTTACAGAACATGGCTTATATGACAGATGAGGCTCGTCCCTACCGAGTCTCCATCTTGGCCCCACGTGGTGGGATTCACCTCAGCACCAGCCACCGGGGACCCTCCCTGTGTTAACTCTGTCACTGGGACAAGTTAGAGGAGGAAAGATCCACTGGGGCTCATGGTTTCAGGAGTCCACAGTCAGCCGGCTCCACTCCGTAGCTGTGGGCCTGTGCTGAGAGCGTCATGGGGAGGGTGTGGCTGAGGAGAGCTGCTCACCTCGTGGGAGATGGGCAGTAAAGAGAGAGGCAGCAGGGAGGGGCCGGAGACAAGATATAGGCCCCCATGTCACAATCCCCAGGATCCACTCCTTTTAACCAAGTCCCGCCTCCTGCAGTTTCCACCACTTCCCAAAGATCCATTCAAATTATTAATCCGTCAGTGGATTAATCTACTGGTTGAGGTTAAAGCCCTCATGAACCAATCATTTCCTAAAAGTCCCACCTCTGCATATTGCTACACTGGGGACCAAGCCTTCAACATATGAGCCTCTGGGGGACAGTCCAGATGCTAACCATCACAATTCCCAAGCAAGTTGGTACTTGAAGTCGATGAACATCACCGTGGCCAACTGCTTTCCGCATCTGTAGACAAAAAGAATATTCTTCCCTTTAACCTTCAAAAATATAATAATTATCACCTCCATAGAAGCACAGCAATTCCAACGTGTTCAAAAGAAAGGGCTGCATGTCATGGCAGGAGTTTGCTGACTGCACATAATAGTTGGCCTATGGCCGGGGAAAGCAGGGGAGTTAGAACTGTAGGGGATGAGCCCCTTAGGAAAGAGAACCAAGGGCTGGCCAAGGAACATTCTGCAGGAAACTCCTTCCTGAGGAACTGAGAACTGAAGCAGAAGAGATTCACACCCAGAAGGGAGACCTCTGTCTACCCCCAGAGAGTGGATAAAATTTTGGGAAAGTACTCCCCAGGGGCATAAGGTGGAATGGGGACGGGGCAAACAGGAATACAGACAGAGCGCTGTGGCCTGCAGGGCGGGGGGTGGGGGGCGCTGGAACAAGGCCAGTTATTACCAAAGCATAAAGTGCTCTCTCTTTCCCACTCTCTTTTGTGTTTGCTGTCCAAATTTTTCCACACTTCTTTGTCACATTTGTTTCTTGTGATAATTTACTACTTAAACAACTTATTTGGTTAAACCAATTTCTTAATTGAAAAATTTGCTTTCCTGTCTACCCGCTTATTTCTGGATTTTAGCTATATCAGGACTAGGTTCTTAGAGTCCCCCATACTGGACCCTTATGCCCATTCCAGCCTGTACCACCCAGAAATCTGAGCCTAGTAGGGAGCTGGGGTGACCTGCTCAAGGCACAGCTGGAAGGTACAGTTAAGGGACCGTCCTCCACAATGCCATATGTGCACTGTGTCTCTAGCAGGAAGACTGTGAGTCCAAGAGCCAAGCAGTAGATGGTATTTCCATTTACTGTCACTCCTAATGACCCACTGAGGGACTTGTATGGTCCCTATCCTTACAACTCCTGACAGCAGAGTTAGGGATTCTAGTCCCCTATGGGGGCATGACACAGCCTGAGTCCAGTGGAATTATAACCCTTAGCTGATGCCTGGGTTCTTTGGGTTTCTTTTGTCTATGAACCAGCAGGCAAGAAGAGTAGTCACTGTCTTAATAGGAATGACTGATCCTGATCAGCAGGAGATGGGCTGCTACTTACAATGGAGATAGAAATATGAATGGAACCAAAGTGATCTACTTGGTGCCTCATATTATTCCCTTTCCCATTGGTGACTTTAAGTAGACAGGTGCAGCAAATACAGACTTAGAAGAGCGTAGTGACCAGGCACTCAGGCCCTTTGGGATCTGGATTGTGATACCAGGTTAGCCTCTGAGGCAATGAGTAGCTATTGTGACCCTGAAATCCAAGTGCCACAGCAGGTGCTGTAGTTTGTCCCACCAACCCATTTTCCATCAGGAAGAAAATCCCAGAAGAATTCTGAAAGAGGATCTTTCCAAATATTTATGGAGAAGTGGATCCAGATGGCACAGGAGCACCCAGTGGTAGATGTAGAGATGTACTGCCCAAACCCTTCCAAGAAAGAACTTGGTGACGGCCTTAGCAGACAGCCTACAGCTGTTAGTTAGCACCTTCAGGGTCTGCCTCAGCTTCCTCCCTGCGAATCCCACTCTTTGTGGAGCAGCCTGTATCTCCTGCCTCAACAAAGCAGCACAGGCCTGTGGGCAATAGTCCTTAAGTTCTTTGCCAGTTCCACTGGGCACTCTGCAGGCTGATTCTCCCTGCTAGCCCTACTTCCTACTCTTCCTTTCACAGGTGTTCACCCCTTGTAAATTCCTTGCACTCCAAACAGTTTTATATGCCACAGCAACAATTTATAGTCTTTGGAGTCTTTTAAGACCTCTTTGGTCAAATAATACTTTGAGACACATTTATTTTAACATAGTACACAAATTAGTTACAGAAAAAAAATACATACATGGTGCTATTTGGTACAGGAGAGCAAGCTTGATATTCCTGTGATTCCAGTTTAAAACCTTATCAAATCAGATTTATTTTTGTACTGGGGATTGTGCTTTACCACAGAGCTACATCCCCAGATCTTTTAATTTTTTTTGAGACAATGTCTCACTAAGTTGCTGAGGGTATTGCTAAATTGCTGAGGCTGGCCTTGAACTTGCAGTACTCTTGCCTCAGCCTCCCAAGTTGCTGCGATTACAGGCATGTGCCACCATGCCCAGAGCTTCAGATCAGATCTTTAAAAGTTGATTTATGATGTAAAATATTTTCTCTCCTTCTCACTGAAAGGGAGAGAGAGACTGGGGTTGTGGCTCAGCGGCAGAGTGCTTGTCTAGCACACGTGAGGCACTGGGTTCGATCCTCAGCACCACATAAAATTAAATAAAATAAAAGTGTTGTGACTAACTACAACTAAAAAATATTAAATAAAAAAAGAATATGGAAAAAAGAAAGGGAGAGGGAACATTTTCATTTGCTTCTGATTGTACTTCTGTGAATTATAGTCTCGCTTTTTGAAGTCGGAATTGGGAATTTCACTGGTTGTCATTTGAAGCAAAATTCAAGACAGCTAATTTTACTGACAGAAATCAAGAAATGAAGCATTATAAACTAGAGTTAAGTCCTTATGGGTTTTCCCATCTTACACTTAGGGATAAAGATAGGTATTAGAAAAGAATATGTTGGTGCATGTTGAGATGTTCTGAATACTAGTGTATTGCAGATAGGTGGGGCAGAATTCATGAACATTTTAAAGATCTTGCCTTTTTAAAAATTTTTTAAGATTTATTTTTTTTAGTTTTCGGCGGACACAACATCTTTGTTTGTATGTGGTGCTGAGGATCGAACCCGGGCTGCACGCATGCCAAGCGAGCACGCTACCACATGAGCCACATCCCCAGCCCTTGCCTTTTCTTTATTATTAAATAAACAAAAACCAAACAAACAAAAACCCAATTAGCTCCAAGAGAGAGTCTTATGAAAGCAAGTCAAAGATAATGTAAGTAAGAAATATTAATACAACTTCACTTTATTTCATCTAAGCAACAAGCATATGCACAGCCCAGTACCTGCTCTATTCACTGGTGAATCAGGCTGTGTCAGGATAGCTGGATTATGTTAAGGTAACAAACAACTTCCTAGTCTCAGCATCTTCTCAAAATTTCTTATTTTATTTTTTAGTGCATTATAGTTATATATTAGTGGGGTTCATTTAGACACATACACAAATGCATATAATATAGTTTTCTCTATTTCAATCTCCAGTGCTACCCCCCCTTCTCTCCCTTCTTCCCCTGCTTTGATCCCTTTCCTCAGCATCTTAAAACAAGTTTGTTTTTCATTCCTGTTACATCAGAGTCAGCTGAGGGGGCTGATGAAAGCACCGTTGTCTGGAACACAGCCAGATGTGTTAGAGAACATCTCAAATAAGGAATTCAGTGTTTCATCCCAGAAATGACACACAATATTTCACTTTTGACTCATTGGTCAGACTTATTTATATAGCTCAACCCAACCACAAAGAGGATGTTAAAATCCTACAGTAGGCATAAACAAGAAGCTGGAAATATTGTGTGAACAGCATAAATGCTACTTTAAAAAGCATTTGAGATATATAAAAGCATGCTGGCTTCAAAGAGCAGTGTCCTAGTGATAGGGGACAGACAGATGCAAACGGTAGGAATATGAGTTAAGGGAATAATTCTATGAAATGGGCCCACTTTCCTGGCTCCCACATGCTTTCTTTTCCAAGAAATTTACCTGCAGCCCTGCCTGACCTAAGGGGACAGGATATGTCACGTTTCTCAGCCAACTACCTGTTATCTACCTGCAGTACTGCAGGCTCAAAATAATATCAATAAGAAGTCAACTTACCCTGAAGGGAGAGACTTTTGTGACCTTTTCACAGACCAGATCCCAGAACTCAGGAAGATAGGGATAATTCCTCCTAACCATAATACCTATAAGAATTTGTGGATAAGAATCCAATTAGAACCAGTCAGCATGGGCCAACTCAACCTAGAGTTATCATGGCAGTGGGGACTTGAAAGTCTGATGTCATCCTGCTGTCAGTCAAAGTCAAGAGGTGGACCTGGGTGGGACTCTGGAAACTTTCCTGGGATCCCCAATGAAGCAGGAGTGCAGGAGAGGCACACTGTCCCTCTCCTGTCTGAGAGGACCCACTGCCTCCTTTGAGAGTATCCCTTTCTCTTCTATCCCTTCAGTAAACTCTTGCCTGTAAATTTGAGCAACATGTCTGAAATCTTTCTGACTTGATGACAAGAATCCAGGTTCCTCATGTTGCCTTGGTTTCCAGGAAGGGCCCAGCCCTATAACACCAACATTTTCATCACTCTCAGTAAAGGGAAACTGGTATCTCGACCTCACCCCTGGTTCAGTCTATTTCTCAGTTGCATATCCAAGGAGATGAAAAGATCTTTTACTTGTGACAAATCAACATTATAAGTCAAAGTATCTGTACTGAAGGTGTTTCATATTTTCTTATATAATTTAGAAAAATTGTTTGAGTTTTAAAAAAATCATTAGATACTGTACTTTGCAAATCTGCTTGCTGTCACCAATCATTTCTATGTTCTGAAGAGGGATGTGTTAATAGATTCTGCTGTAAATAACGTACTTAACGGTCATTCATACACTATTTTGAGTTTGAAAGGAAAGTGACCACAACACTCTGAGCGACCAAGAGATATTTATTGCAGCGGTGTCTGATTAACAGGGAAGGAAGATGAAAAGAGAGTGAGAGAAAGAGAGCTAGCAGGGAAAGAGAGAGGGAAGGAGAGAGCAAAGCGCGTGCAAGAGAACAGGGGAAAGAGAGAAAAGAGCGAAAGCAAGAGGGGGGCGGGGGCTGGCAGGAGAGCGTTTTTTTATAGCCCAAATCTAATGGGGTCTCTGGGTCTGCAGGCTGCCTTGTTGGCCTTCAGTGATTGGATCACACAGTACTTGCTAAGGGTGTCACCTTCTGCCTTCATGCAGCCCGGGCGGGGCCAGATGTGGGTTGCCATTGCACCAGACAGGTGGGGGCTGAGGGCTCACCCTTGAGTGGGAGCTGAGTGTTCAGCCCTGAGTGGGGCTGTTCACCCTTGAGGGGGGCTGAGTGCTCACCCTTGAGTGGGGCTGAGGGTTCACCCATGAGTGGGGGCTGAGTGCTCACCCTTGAGTGGGGCTGAATGCTCAGCCTTGAGTGGAGGCTGAGTGTTCACCCTTGAGTGGGGCTGGGTGTTCACCCTTGAGTGGGGCTGAGTGCTCAGCCTTGAGTGGGGGCTGTGTTCACCCCTGAGTGGGGCTGAGGGTTCAGCCTTGAGTGGGGGCTGAGGGTTCACCCTTGAGTGGGGCTGAGGGTTCACCCTTGAGTGGGGCTGAGTGCTCAGCCTTGAGTGGGGGCTGAGTGTTCACCCCTGAGTGGGGGCTGAGTGTTCACCCCTGAGTGGGGCTGAGGGTTCAGCCCTGAGTGGGGGCTGAGGGTTCACCCTTGAGTGGGGGCTGAGTGTTCACCCTTGAGTGGGGGCTGAGTGCTCAGCCCTGAGTGGGGCTGAGTGTTCAGCCTTGAGTGGGGGCTGATTGTTCACCCTTGAGTGGGGCTGAGTGCTCAGCCTTGAGTGGGGGCTGAGTGTTCACCCTTGAGTGGGGGCTGAGGGTTCAGCCTTGAGTGGGGGCTGCTCAGCCCTGAGTGGGGCTGGGTGTTCAGCCTTGAGTGGGGTTGAGTGTTCACCCTTGAGTGGGGGCTGAGTGTTCACCGGAGTGGGGCTGAGGGTTCAGCCTTGAGTGGGGGCTGAGGGTTCACCCTTGAGTAGGGCTGAGGGTTCAGCCTTGAGTGGGGCTGAGTGTTCACCCTTGAGTATGGGCTGAGTGTTCAACCTTGCGTGGGGCTGAGTGTTTAGTTCTGAGAGGGGCCTGAGGGTTCACCCCTTAGTGGGGCTGAGGGTTCAGATTTGAGGCAAATAAGAGATAGGGAACCAGGCGGGTGGGGGCGAGTGTTCAGCCCACCCTGCAGCTAACATTTGTTCAGCCTGCTCCGCCACCAACAGAATTCAACTGAGCTAGAGGCTAGAACCCTACTCTGGGACGGCCACCTCACTGCCAGGTGGCTTCTGCACCAGGAATGGTGCTCAGAGTGTGGCGGGGAGGACCGCTGGTGCCACCTTGTGGTCGCATGTGTACATTACGGTCTTCACCCCTGGCCGGGGAGGCAGCCAATGCCCCAGCACGCGCTGGCGGGAAAGCTGCCAGGTGATTCTCTCTACAAACTCTCCCTTAAGCCTCAGGAGAAGTTATTTGCTTTCCCAGCGCCAGTTTGAGAGAGAAAGGAGTTCTAGAGTGCGCTCGGTGGCTGGAAGACCTCACAAGGTCGTGCGTGTCCGGAGCAGCACCGACTCCCGGGCACCCCGCAAAACCCCAACCCCAGTATTCATTCCAGGCGGGCAGGCGTGCAAACCAAGCCTGGGGGGCAGTACCGCGAGAAGCCGGGTGCGGCTGGAACCGCTGTCCCCAGGCGGGTGGCTAGATGGCCATTCCCTCTTAACCAACCCCGAGCGGCGGGGCGCGGCTCCCCC
>NW_026000079.1:7182073-7209403 GCF_001458135.2 Marmota marmota marmota | reverse complement strand
CGGCGCGTTCCCCCTGGCGGCCGCCTGTGGGGTTCGCGGCCTCCGCTGCAGGGACTGCGGGGACTGGTGTCGGCTCTGCTGAGGCCCCCGCGGAGACCCGGGGATCGCCAGCCACAGCAAGGAGAGGAGGGTTCTGACCTCCCGCAGGGGACACTCACGCAGGAGGCGGCGGCACCGAGGGTGCTGGCGGGGACGAGGCGGCCGCAGCCTCCCGGTCCGGGAACCCACCTTCTGGCTCCCGCACCCCCAGAGCCCGGGCGCACCACCAGCGGGCCGGCGGGCAGGGAGCCCAGGATCGAGCGTTGTCCCCAAGTGGGTTCGGAAACTGGGGTTTAGTCCCCAAGGATCCGGGACCTACCTATCCTGGGTGGGAAAGCCTCCCTGGACTGAGATCCAGTTCCTAAAGGGACCCGGTGCAGGACGTGGGTCTTGTTTTTGTGCTTTGGTGCGGCCGGGCGGGGCGGGGGCAGGGTAAGTGGTGTCCTTTATGGTCCCAGGGGCAACACCCAGGGCCGCTTGGACCCAGGGAAGCTTCACCTGTAAGGGTCTTGGACCTATCCTGTAATCCCTGGGTCTTTCAAGCCTAAATACAACGTCCCGGAGTGGACAGGTGGGGAACAGAACCAGCAACTGGTTAAGAGGAGGTGGGTCAGTTGAGGTCAGTTTCTCACCTTCCAGACTTGGTGTGGAAAACTTCAAACTCATTCAAAGACCACGGGAGTCCAGACCCACTTCAGAGCACTCGGAGTTTCCTAGCCTGAGAAGGCACCCCTGAAGCAGACCAACTGGTTTGGGGTAAAACAGAAATAGTTGGGTCCATCCTGGGTCTTCCCTGGCTCAGTGCATTTAGGATTTAGGGATTTTCCCGGAAAGACCAAGGATTAGCCCAATCAATCTAGTGGATCTAGGCCTGAGAATAGACAGAATTAAGACACAGCTGGCAGATGCAGAGAGGGGGTTGACAGTCCTCACTTCCATAGGCTTAGCTGTAGGCAGACCCAGGAGGCTAGAGAGGGACAACAATGGAAAGCAAGGAAACAAATTTAGGAATCCAGGTGTGACATATGGCATTTTGAACTAGCAGGTACCAGTGGAGCTACTGAGAAGTCAATTTAGAATATGTTTCATCGGAAGTGTCAACAAAGCTTCTGATTACTTAGAGGTAGGGTATATAAGAAAGAGAAGAATGGGGGACAACTCAAATTTTGACTCAAAGCATAAAAACAAATAAGTGAAATAAAGATATTGTGTCCAATTACAACTAAAAAATATTTTTAAAAAAACCCTGCATATTAGCTGGGGGCAGTGTTAGAATTTTCTCTCTAGAAGTATTAGATTTATTCCTATATCCTTCATTTCTGTGAGTTATTATAAATGGTATAGTTAGAATCTTTAAGAAGTCATTATTACCAGTTCCATAGCAATAATAGTATAAAAACTAGCCCTAAAAAACCTGCATATTGGGGCTGGAGCTGGGGCTCAGCTATAGAGCGCTCACCTAACATGTGCGAGGCACTGGGTTCCATACTCAGCGCCACATAAAAACAAATAAATAAAATAAAGATATTGTGTCCAATTACAACTAAAAAATATATTTTTTACAAAACCCTGCATATTAGCTGGGGGCAGTGGCGCATGCGTGTAATCCCAGCAGCACAGAAAGGCAGGAAAATTATGAGTTCAAAGCCAGCCTCAGCAACTTAGCAAGACCCTAAGCAACTCAGTGAAACCCTGTTTCTAAATAAAGTATAAAAAAGGGCTGGGAATGTAGTTCAGTGGTTAAGCACCCCTGGGTTCAATCCCTGGTACCAAAAACAAACAAACAAAAAAACTGTATATTATACTTGGCAAGGAAAGTAGGATGTTGTTCTCTCCCAATCCCCACAAAAACAAAGAAAACCTTAGTAAGTTGAAAATCTGGTACTCCATGAGGTCTTTGGGGGGGGTTTGGGATATAGACTTGCTAATGCACATTTGCAGTAAAATAGGAGCCAATAAAATTGCTGTCTTCTTTATGTTTTGTTTCTAAATATGGGATCAGAACCCTTGAAGGGTAAGAAACTCATCTTTCAGCCTGTTTTTTGTGTTTTTTTTTTTTCATTTCCATATTACTTTAAGCACATACTACTCCTTACCCTTAAGACTTAAAAAGAATAAAAAAGTATAAATTGTGGAGAGGGTGCATATGTTAAAGGGAAAGATTGCATGACATGATATGGGAATTAATGAACAAGGAAAATCTCTAAGAAAAGCTAGAAATAATTGATTCAGGCCTTCTGGAAAAATAAAATTCCCCAAATGTGGTATTTGCTAAGAATACAATTTAATTTCAAGGAAGCAATGAAGGTCTCCAGTGAAACAGCACTTATCCTAACCCAGCTGTGACTCTGAAGTCCATTTCTAGAAGGGCAGAGAAAGACCTTAAGTAGAAGAAACAGGCATTTACATAAACAGGTTTACAAATACCACACTTCTTTTGGAAAATAATCATTTTCTAACTTTAATTCAACCACATCTTAAAATTTCACAAGCTTTGATTATAATATACTAGAATTCATTTTTTTTTTTTTTTTTAAAAACAAAGGATTGAACCCAGGGACATTTAACCACAGAGCCACATTCCCAGCCCTTTTTTGTACTTTACCTTGGAGACAGGGTCTCACTTAGAGCCCCATTAAATTGCCAAGGCTGGCTTGGAACTCATGATCCTTCTGCCTCAGCCTCCAGAGCTGCTGGAATTATAGGTGTGTACCATCACCCCCAGCTAGAATTCAAACCTTAACATTTTACTTACTAGTTTCTTGAGTTGCAACTTCTTATCTTTGCTCCTTCTGTGAAATCTATATTATGTATGTAATAACAATTAAACCTTATTTTTTCAATCCCTTAATTATTTGCCTTACATGGATTATTTCACTTAACCTTCCTGTTGCTGTCATTACTTTACAATATCAGTGGAGAAGTAAGACATCAATCTTCACCCCCTTCCCCAACAAAAAAAAAAAAAGATCTGCAGATCTTTTAATTTACCTAATACATTCTCTCCCCTCATAGTTTTAAATGCATTTAAGAGAAAATAAGGTCTGGGCCTATATTAAGGGTAGATCTTTGATTATCTTTTTAGTTTCTCTAATAATTATTGTTAATTTATGTGTTTGTTTTTCTAGGAGCAACTGTGCTAATTTGTAGGAAAAAGTTAAAATTTTGCTTACATTTGCAAATAAATTCACATAAAAAATACACATATATAGCCAGGTACACATATAATCCCAGTTACTCAGGAAGCTAAGGCAGGAGGTCAGCCTCAGCAATTCAGACCCTATCTAAAAGCAGAATTCATATCATTTTTAATTTCTTCTATATTTAATGTTACTTTTTATGTGCCTTTTCTCTTTGAATGTTAAATTTACTAAAGAATGCTTTATTTTTCTGAGAACAGCCTTTGGTTTTATTGATTAATCTTGATGGAATAGGGAAGTATGATCTACCCCCATTGATTCTGCTTTTATTTAAATTTATTCCTTCTACCCTCATGTTTTCCTATTGTTCCTTTATTAGTTTAATTCTTGTTAGTTTTTTTATATTTATTTTTTAATTGTAGGTGGATACAATATCTCTATTTTTATGTGGTGCTGAGGATCAAACCCTGTGCCCCACACATGCTAGGTGAGCGCTCTACCTCTGAGCCACAACCCCAGCCCTTTTTTTTTTTTTTAAATCAGGGATTGAACCCAGGGGCACTTAACCACTAAGTCACATCCCCAGTCCCCCTCCCCACTTCTTAAACATTTTTTATTTTGAGACAAGGTCTTGCTAAGTTGCTTAGGGCAAGGCTAAGTTGCTGAGGCTGGCTTTGAACCTTCAATCCTTTGGCCTCAGCCTTTAATCCATTTTAAATAGTTCTTATTTTCTCTTAAATGCATTCCAAAACTATGAATTTCTTCTATCATACAGATTGTTACTTATAAAAAGTATCTATTTTTTTAAATCCTCTTAACCTATATGCTTTCTTTTAAGAGTATAGATTCAGGAGAATATGCTTATTTGTTTTATTGCTTTATAATCAGTGAATATATACCCTGGTATGGTTTCAGATTTTCAAAATGCATTGAGATTTAATTTGCCCTCTTGCTCATGGTCAGTTTTTGTTATTATACCATGAAATCTGAAAATAATGTAACTTTCCCATTTTTAAAACAAAATCACGTAGTATGTATAATTATGGTTAATCTCATTGACCATGTTTATCTGTCAATTCCTGAGGACTGTATTAAAATTAATTACTGTGATTGTTGACCTAAAAAAATCCTTGTAGGCCGGGTGTGGTGGTGTATGCTTGTAATCCCAGAGGTTTGGTACTGGAGGCTGAAGCAAGAGGATCTCGTGTTCAAAGCCAGCCTCAGCAAAAGCAAGACACTGAGCAACTTAGTAAGACCCTGTCGCTAAAATAAAATACAAAATAGGGCTGGGGATGTGGCTCAGCGGTGGAGTGCCCCTGAGTTCAACCCCCAGTACCAAAACACACACACACACACACACACACACACGAAAAACAAAAATCCTTGTAGCCAGGATAGTAGTGCACACCTGAAATCCCTTCTACTCTGAAGGCTCAGGCAGGAGTACAAATTTGAGGTCAGCCTTGGAAAATTAGCGAGACCCTGAGCAACTTGGCTAGACCCTATCTCCAAATAGAATAATAAAGTCCTTATATGCACATTGTGTGAGTAGATGTGTGTGTGTGTGTGTGTGTGTGTGTGTGTGTGTACATGTGTTAAAAAGCAAACAATTCAGGCTGGGGTTGTGGCTCAGTGACAGAGCACTTGCCTCACACATATGAAGCACTGGGTTCTATCCTCAGTACCACATAAAAATAAATAATAAAATAAAGTACTATGTCCATTAAAAAGGTTGAAAAAAATTTTTAAAAAAAGGTTGAAAAATTTTTTAAAAAAGAAAACAATTCATGATCATTTAATCCTTAATGGATTACAATTTTTATGATTATGAAATAACTTTCTTCTATTGCCATATATATGTAGATCTATCTAATCTACTTTTTTAAAATTCCATAGTAATAATGCCTCTATCCTTCTACTTTGCTTGCTTTATTTCTTTTTTCACTCTTGTTTTTTCCAGCACTTCCCATGTTAATGTCATCTGGAATTTAAATACCAGGTTTTCTTAATTTCTTAAGGAATCTAATAGCAATATGTTTTGTTAGGTACATGGTCACCTTTGATTCTAGTATACAGCATTTCTTGGAATCTTTTAAATATTCTTACTGGAGGGGTAGAGATGTGGCTCAGTGGTAGAGTGCTTGCTTCACATGAATAAGATCCTGAGTTGAATCCCCCATGATGCAAAAAAAAAAACAAACAAAAACTTATCAGACAACAATTCTAGTAATTCTCTCAAAGATGGTCTGAAAAGTCTCTCATACCAAAACAATAGTTGACTAGATATAAAAGTTGTTTCAAAATCCACCCCCCCTTTTTTAAAAGGTAATGCTTCATTGTCTTATATCCAGTACTGCCCAAATATACCTGTTGTCTTTAGACCTTTCTCTTTTAACTTTTTGTTCTGAAATTTTATTACCATGTATCTAAATAAGATTCATTTTCATTTTATACTTGTGTCCTCAGAATTTAATGAGGAAGATGTATGTCTATGAATTTAGATCCTGTGAAATATCCTCCTTTTCTTCCCTTATTTCCTTGACTTTGGTTGTCAAGGAAATGATAGGGGACACCATTGGCAGAGATTATAATTTAATTGGTATTCTGAAGTTGTGCAGTCTACAATCACCAAATCTTACTTAGTATATCTGTATTTTATTTCTTAAGTTTTCTCAATTCCTTACTTATCAAATTATTCTATTGGATGAATTTGGAGATATCTGGAATTATTTTTTCATGTCAACTAACTTTTCCTTTATATTTTTCATCTTTGTAACTTTTTATATGAAGGTGCAATTTCTGACTTGATCTTTAATTTTTTTCCTCATCTATGGAGGAGTGTAGATATGGAATTCAATTCTGGATTTGGCTCTAAGTTTTTATTTTTGTTTTTTTCAATAACCAAATTTTAGATTTCTAAGATCTTTAGTTAATTTTTCTTATATTTATCTTCTCCTATATCTGAGGGTATTAAATACACTTATTTTGAGCTCTCTTGTGTTAACTGTTTGAGTTTTACTCTTTAATGTCTCTGATTTAATAACATAATTCAGATCCATGTTAGCTTAATTTTATTTAGACTCTATATTGAACAGTAGAGCTATATTCCCTTCAAAGTTCTCAATTTACTCTCTTATTAGAGGCAGGTTTATGATGCGAAAAAAAACTTCTGCTTTTCTTCAACTGAGGGTGAGAGGATATTTCTCTTAAAATTTATGATGACTCTTGGTTATGTGCACATCTTTGTATGGGGGATTCTTGTGCTGAAATGTACATGTGTGTAAAGGATGGCACATAATATTGCAAGTTTCCAAAAGCAAGTCTTTTCATGATGATAACTCCCAGTAACCTGATGCATTCTTCTGTCTCTCTGAACCAAGTTTGACCACACTCACTGATGGAACCGAACACTTCTGTGGCTTATTATAGTCCCCAGGATAGGAGGGAATAGACATGATAAACCTTACCTGTTGTTCTTCAAACGGTCGTCCTATCAGTTGTCCCAAGACCAACTCTTGTTCCTGGTATGTTTGTTCCAAATAGTGTGGATCATTCCTTGGTCCACTCATATCTTCTGCAGTACTCTTCACTTGAATACTATATCTGCCATCATTTATGTCAATTTTCTATCATTTCTAGGAATTTAGAGTGAAAGATGGTGTGGTTAACCAAAATACCTGACAAGAACAACTTAGAGGAGCAAAAGTTTATTTTGGCTAATGGTTTCAGAGGTTTAGCCCATCATCAACCAAGCCAGTTTCTCTGGGCCCACAGTGCGGCAGAACATCACGGCAGAAAGGAGTGGTGGAGTGCTGTCTACCTCATGTAAGGAAGCAGAGAGAGCAAGGGAAAGGGACCAGAGGGAAGAGCAACCCTTCCAAGGCACGCTCCCAGTGACCTACCTCCTCCAGCCATGACCCACCCTGCCTGTAGTCCACCCAGTCAGTAGGATGGACTGATTAGGTCACAGCTCTCACAGTCTAACCATTTCACCTCTGAATATTCCTGCATTAACATGGGAGCTTTCTGGGGGACTCCTCATGTCCAAACCATAACAGATGGGAAGAATGTGACATCTTCAGTACATTTTATTGAATTAGTAGTCATATTCACTTGTGTGTTAGAGATGAGAAACTTGCATGGAGTTAAGTAAAACTTCCTTACTGCCAATCTCAACTACCACTATTGAAATGCTTATTAACTGTCAAATATTAGCATTGTTATATATAATTACTCATTTATCCTTCCCCAAACATTGTGCAGTAAGCACTACTATTGCTCCCAATTTTAAGTTGAGGAAACACAGATTAAGAAACATGCCCTGTCATACAACTGAGAGAGAAGAGCCAGGCTGTATACCAGCTTCAAAAGCCTGAGCTTTTTACTAAAACATTATACATTTAAACATTAAACATCATGCCCCCAAATTTTTAGGAATACATTCATCCTTCCATAACGCTAGGAAGAGTCTTCAAATATACTTACTTTGATATCTCTATGTTGTAAAGGTCTATATTTCCATCTATCAGCTCAATCATTGACTCAGTCAATGCTTATAATTCATATATTATTTTCTTATGTCAGGAAAAATATTCATAGTTTTTGTTTATTTATTTCCTTTGCTTTTAAAATTTTTAAAACTCTACTCCAAAAAGATTTGCATAATTAATCCAGAATGATTTCTCAATTATGCCTCTTTCCCTCCAAAACACATCCCCACAATCATAAACAAACAACATGAAATAAACGTTCCTTAGACAAATGAAAATTTTTTTCTTACCTTTTTTTTCTCTAGGCTGAAGATTGGAATTAAAGTTTTACCTTGGTTAACTCTCCTGCTAAAATTGTATTCTTCTCTACACATACTTGCTGTTTCAGCAGAGTGGTGGGAAGAAGGTCACTTAAGAATAATTTTTATCTAATACCTAATATGAAAATCAGATTTCAAAACTTAAAAAGACTCAGAAAAAAGCTATCAAGTTTAAAGCTTAGAGAAACAAAATCGTTCAATTTTTCATAATGTAGCAGGGAAAAGAGTTAAGAAAACAAGGTGGTTTCCTTATATGACCTATTCTATGGTCGATAGGTATGCAAGTTAATCATTATACCTTTCTCCTGTCAACTATGAGTCTTGAGTAAGAAGACTTGCCAAACTAGATGAAATACACTTCCATAGATATATTATCTGAGATAGATGTTCATCCTGAGAGCAACACTGATGAAACATTTACCATGTTCCAGCCACTATGCCAAGTGGATTATATTAGAAGGAAGCTTAAGATCAAGAATTATAAATCTCTGCATTTCACAGAAAACTATGAGAC
Organism: Marmota marmota marmota; assembly: GCF_001458135.2. Lineage (NCBI taxonomy): Eukaryota > Metazoa > Chordata > Mammalia > Rodentia > Sciuridae > Marmota > Marmota marmota. The sequence goes on along the minus strand of NW_026000079.1, from coordinate 7,200,900 downwards.
CCAAATAAATTAAGAAGCCCCAGTGATTGGTGAATTCACCACTAAGTTCCTGTAATTAGTTAAATTACCTTGGGCTACTCTCACCATTACAGAGGCTGATAGAATTTAATCTTCATTGGTTCTGAAGAGATCTTTCCCTGGCCTCTTGTCTGGAAGTCATCAGAAAAAGGACAGGGAATTCTCAAGTGAGAATCTAAAATTTGCAGTGAAAGAAGTCATATGTGGCACACTTTATGCAACTTAAAAAAAATTTTTTTTAGTTGTAGATGAACACACCTTCATTTTATTTTAAAAAAATTAAATATATGTATACTTTTAGTTGTAGGCGGGCACAATACATTTATTTTTATGTGGTGTTGAGGATCGGAAATCAGTGCCTCATGCATACTTGGCAAGCACTCTACCACTTTTAATTAGATGTAAATTTGAACTAAATTATAAAATTACAAAATTCACAGTAAGTACAGAATTGTCCTGAGAAGGACTTACCAAGAATGGCTTAATATCAAAGCCTGTTTCAGTAAATTGTGAAGTTTTCCTATTGTATTTATTTGGTAAGGAAAAAAAAAATCCACTAGCTTTTGTCAGGATGTTTTGAATTATGCAAGTTTTTAGTCTTCAGAGATTCATTCTACATACTAACCATGCCCTTTTGTGTACCATAAATCCCTTCTCATTCTCAAATTCTTTCTCAAAATACTAGTGGACTGGGGAATGTAGCTTAGTGGTAGACTACTTGCCCAGACAGAAACGCTGGTTTTGATCTCCAATACTGTGCAAAACAACAGAAACAAAACACACACACACACACACACACACACACACACACACAGCGTGATTTTAACATTTGATGCCAACTTGTGGGCCAAGGAGATACCTTCAAAATGTATTAAAATACACACACCTGAGAACACTGAAAACCACCTCCCCACATCCAACCTGACTGAAAGCAGCAAACTTCACCAGAGGCAAGCAATTTCAGGAAGCAATTCCACAGTTCTTACAATCATAAGTTTTTGTTTTGTCCTGTTCTGTTTAACAGAAACCAGAACAGGGTTCTTGCCCTGAAAGTTTTCCTGTGGAAAATGACCTGGAAACAGAGTAAGCCTATGGAATGTTCACCTTTCAAGTAAAGAGCAATAACATAGGTGTGGGTCCAGGGATAGCACGACAAGTCTTTGGGCCATTGGGTCTCAGTCTCTGCACAGGAATCAGCATTATGAATCAGGTAATGCTTTGTAGTGGGGGGCTGTCCTGTGCATTATGCACAGCATCAGTGCTGGCTGCTTCCCATTAAATGCCAATAGCACCCTTCTCACATCATGAAATATAAGTTTATCTCCTGATATTGCCAATAGGTTGAACCACTGTGCAACAGTTAAGTAGGGAGTTCAAGAACTGACAACTTCCCACCTGTACATAAAGATAAAACCCAACTCGATCATTACTTAAAAATGCTAGGGATCAGTCGCCCGAGCTAAAGAAGCCCCCCAAACGCGTCTTAACACGTATCTGAAGACAGAAGAGACATTGCCCATTTCTCTGCCTCCAAAGGATTCTTTTATTACAAAGGTTCCATCAAGGACTCGGTAGGGATTTCCTGATAAGACAGCAACACTGGCAGTTTCAGGCTTCCTAATCCCAAAACTACAAATGCACTCGTGACCACGGTCACATCATACCTAACAAAGGCTAACGGCCCCATTGTGTTTACAGCCATTTTCTGATTACTGAAGTGGCTCTGAAAAGAGCCTTTGGGGTAAAGCAGTTGTTGTGTCGCATTCCTTGTGTACCCTTACTTGGAGCTGGTGTACTTGGTGACCGCCTTGGTGCCCTCGGACACGGCGTGCTTGGCCAGCTCCCCGGGCAGCAGCAGGCGCACGGCCGTCTGGATCTCCCGCGACGTGATGGTCGAGCGCTTGTTGTAGTGCGCCAGGCGGGACGCTTCGCCGGCGATGCGCTCGAAGATGTCGTTGACGAACGAGTTCATGATGCCCATGGCCTTGGACGAGATGCCGGTGTCGGGGTGGACCTGCTTCAGCACCTTGTACACGTAAACGGAGTAGCTCTCCTTGCGGCTGCGCTTGCGCTTCTTGCCGTCCTTCTTCTGCACTTTCGTGACAGCCTTCTTCGACCCCTTCTTGGGAGCGGGGGCAGATTTCGCTGGGTCCGGCATTTTTTTCCTCGGGAAGAACCAACGCACTCGGGAAGAGGTAATCGCCGACTACAACAGAACCAGCCGGTTACGCGCTACTTATAGAGCCCGTATGCAAATGAAGACTCCACGACACTGCGTTTTTTATTGGTTAATTTACAAGAGTGTCGTCATAGAGGGGCGGAGTCCATGTAAATAACAGATTCTGGTTGCGCTTCCTTAGTGGTCATTAGAACCAAAGTCTTATTAGCCAATCAAAATATTCCATTTCAAATTAACCAGTGAATTACGTACAGCGGTAGCTCCACTTGTTTGGTTCCCCCCCCCCCCACTAAACCGTGGATTTCTAGAAGGAATTTTTAAAGCACTAGGTAAAGTTAACTGCCCCTTACTTTTAGTTGTAGATGGACACAGTATCTTTGTTCTTATGTGTTCTAAGGTTCGAACCCGGTGCCTCCTACAAGCGAGGTAAGTGCTCTACCACTGAGCCACAACCCCAGCTGCAGCCCCTTAATTTTGCCGTCTTTCTTTATATACTTGGTTTTTCTTTAACGATCCTCAACTCTTATTTTTAAAGACCGGCAGGGACCCACTTCCGTTTTTAACTGCTCTTCGGGTTATATTGTGTAACAATGGATCACATTACAAACTATAGCTTCATGTAATTTCTAAATGCAAGACAAATCTTGAATTTTACAGCATCTCTTCCCGGCCTGGGCCTCAATACTAACACAGGGCTCCGCGCACCCCTGGCTTTCGCGCCGAAGACGTTCCCTCACGGATAGGGAAAGCTAGGCCAGCCCAAGAACCAGATGAACTCTCCTGTAGCTAAGCGACCAGATTAGAGTGTCGGATTCCTCCATGCCCCGCTGGGGCGTTCCTGACTTGAGTGTTTAGGCAGAGCGCAGACTGCGGAGAGCGGGTGCAGCTGCTCTTACTGAGAGGTAGGTGGCTCTGAAAAGAGCCTTTGTGCGGACTGCTCAGCACAGGACTTAAGCCCGCTCCCCGCGGATGCGGCGGGCCAGCTGGATGTCCTTGGGCATGATGGTGACGCGCTTGGCGTGGATGGCGCACAGGTTGGTGTCCTCGAACAGCCCCACCAGGTAGGCCTCGCTGGCCTCCTGCAGCGCCATGACAGCCGAGCTCTGGAAGCGCAGGTCGGTCTTGAAGTCCTGCGCGATCTCGCGCACCAGCCGCTGGAAGGGCAGCTTGCGGATCAGCAGCTCGGTGGACTTCTGGTAGCGCCGGATCTCGCGCAGCGCCACGGTGCCGGGCCGGTAGCGGTGGGGCTTCTTGACGCCGCCGGTGGCCGGCGCGCTCTTGCGGGCCGCCTTGGTGGCCAGCTGCTTCCGCGGGGCCTTGCCACCAGTGGACTTGCGCGCGGTCTGCTTCGTACGGGCCATGCTTCGCGGGTTTGGGAGGAGCGAGGAGCCAGCGAAGGCGGTCTTACTTATAGACGAAGCCGCGCCTTGATTGGGCAGGAGGAGAGGAATCTCTAGACTTGTGGTCTCATTGGCTAGAACTCGATCCCGCTTACTGAGACTATTCCCTCATTCTTTCCCCCTTTCTCTACAATTTGTGGACCACGAATATCTTTGTAAAAACCTTTCCTTTCAGTTGATGTAACTTTGTAACAATAATTTATAAAGTATTTGCTCACTGTATATTTTAACAGGTTTCAGCTAGTTTCAAGTTGCCTGTTACAGGAACTCTCCTTCTATGACATTTATTTAGCGTTTGTTACTGTGCTCAGCAGTTTAGATGCATTGTATCGTGATGGAAGCTTAACAAAACACTATGTAGTGGAAAGAATGAAAAATTACATTTACCTGACTTAAACTCGACCAAAGCCCTGTTTTATCTTCAGTATGCTGACCAACGTTCTGTTAAAACTTCCGCCTTCCTTTATTTTTTACCTCCTGGAGATTCTGTCTCCTCACCTCCACATCAAAGGCCGATTAGGTCCTGCAGATGAACCGCTTATTGGTCAAAGATGGATGAGACCAGACAGGAGTTTCTCCTTTACAATAGTTTCTAATAGTCAAGTCCTTATCAGCCAGATGACAAGTTAAATGAAGTTTCAAAGCACATAAATTATTCATTGACTACTGAGTTGCTATTTTCTTCAATAAAGATAAAATGTTTCCTAATCCTTAAAAGTTTAATATTTTCTGTATTTTCTACAAGGACAGTGAAGATTCTTTGCCCTTTAGTCATTTCATAGGCCTTAAATTGTTCCTGGAAAGTGCGTGTCATAAAACAATGCATAAAGATCTCTATGGATAAGGTAAAAGTTTAGATAATACTTTTAATCGCTTGTTTTATTGAAAAACCATTACACACAAACCTTACAAGAGCTCAAACCTAATAACAAAAGCAGGCCCAAGAGGCTTAAAACTTACCTTAATGGTCAGTATGAATTATCTTCTCCTTAATGATATCAAAGTCAAATGGAAGTGATTTTAAGTGAACATTTCACACAATGTAAAAACTTGTTAGCTTAATCTCTTCAAGAACCCTTCATAGGTAGCAACCTCTTAGGAAGATCTAAAATACAAAACATACAAAAGTGTGACTGACGTGGATAAATGTTATTCCTGTGGTGGTTTTGTAATGACTTTCATATAGTGAGCACTACTCTGTGTTTAAAAGTCCTTCTATGTATATGTATTACTTAACCCAACTCTGTGAAATAACAGAGTTCAATGGAGACCTTTAAGAAACATTGTATGGTTTGATTGCATGAGGATAAGAGGGAACTATTTTGAAATACAGAATCCAAGAGTCATGGAATTTATTTCAATTTTTTTTTGGGGGGGGGGTGAGGGAGCTGGTTACTGGGGATTAAACTCAGGGGCACTCAACCACTGAGCCACATCCCTAGCCCTATGTTGTATTTTATTTAGAGTCAGGGTCTCAGTGAGTTGTTTAGCACTTCACTTTTGCTGAGGCTGGCTTTGAACTTGCAGTCTTCCTGTCTCAGCCTCCTGAGCTGCTGGGATAACAGGCGCGCACCACTGTGCCTGGCTTTTATAACAGAGAGAATAAGAAAATTTCAAGTCTTCCTCTGGTTTAACTTTTCTAAAAAGCAAACTTATAAGAATTTCTACTTCTACTTCTCAAAAAAAAAAATCACTTTATAAATTCTAAGGCAACAAATTAAACAAAACAATCAGAATCAGAATCATGAATTTGCAAAAGCCATAGTTAACATTTCTCAGAATACAGATATCTCTGATGTAATTGTTACCTTAGAAATCACCTTCAATGCAGAATTCAGATACATATCAGTTCAATTTCACCTACTCCCCATATTGGACACTAGAGTGATATTCCTATGAAAGTTCTGTTTTTATCAGTAGAGGTTTATGATGAAGATGAACCTCTGCTTTTCTTCAGCTGTGGGAGAGAGAGGATATTTCTCTTTCTGAAATTTCTGAAGTTTCTTTCATCAGATATCCATTATTGGGGATTACATCCAGGGACACTCTACCACTGATCTACATCCCCAGCCTTTGTTTTTTGTTTTGTTTTTTTGTTTTTTTTTTTTTAGGGACAAGGTCTAGGCCCAGTCTGGCCTTGAACTTGCAATATTCCTCCCTCTGTGTTCCCAGTCACTAGGAATTACAGGTATATGCCACCATGCCCAACTTTCATCAGAAATCATGAAGGCCTGTAGTTTGAAGGCTAAGAACTTGAGTTATATTGTTCTTAGCATGGGTTGTATTGGGAGGTGGGAAGGAGACATGAGAAGCTTAATGTCCCGTCCGGCAGGACACATCAACGTGGGCAGCGAACCTAGATGGGGAGGAATGAAGGGACAAGAGACACGAAAGGTGACAGCAAGACAAGAGTTCTGATCAAGCTGCAAACTTTTATTGTTCACACAGGGGTATTTATATGCTGGGGATGGGGAAGCTCTCTTATCGGCAGTTGCTGGATGTCTGCACAAGGTGAGATAACCGCAGGATGTTTCAGGAAGATAGGTTTCAGGAAGATAGGTGGCCGCAGGATGTCTCAGGGAGATAGGTAGCTGCAGGATGCCTCCCAGGCAGGATGTCTCCCAGGGGGCTGTCAGGCTAATCTTTGAAGGAGAATTTCCTTCTAGTCCCTGACAGCTTAAACTTTTTTTTAAAATTTTATTAGTCGTTAATGGACCTCTATTTTATTTACTTATTTATATGGGGTGCTGAGAATCGGACCCAGTGGCTCACGCGTGCTAGGCAAGCGTTCCACCACTGAGCCACAACCCCAAACTTTCTATACAGGAAATAAGCAAGCGAAAATAATAATTGTTATTATTAGGAATGCAATGTTTTGACTATACCTATTTATTTTTAATACAAAGGTAAAGGACTCAGTTAAATAGGTGGTAAGAGAAGACAGTTTATGTTTGGTGTTGGTCTTCGTGTGCCTCCAGGGTTATAAGCATTCCAAGACCATTTGAATCTCAGGTTTGTGGGTCGGTCAGTCCTCATGCCTGATTTGCTTTCATCTTGACGGACCTTCAGCCCTGGACCAAACTGCGAAACCGTAGGATTTTAAGCTTCTTTCTTTATTCCACTCTGAAATAAACTCACTCCTTCAATGTACTGCCATTAGATAGAAATTCACCGACATTCTCCATTCTACTGGTCCTTAACATTGACTGATCATATTGAACAGCTTAGAATTTATATTTATGATTACATAACATACCCTACTGGAATATAGTAAAATCAAGTAAATTTTTTTTAGAATCAAGTATTGTTTTCACACAATATTTCAAAGCTATATAAATATAGAGATTTAATTCCACCAGCCATCCTTATGATATGTAAGCTACATATTGGAGAGAGGTTAAGAACCATATATTTTGAGTACTATATTTTTTATTAAAATTGTGGGGGAAGAATAATATTTTTCTCCAACTCCCCACAGGTTCTTAGTTGGAACTGACTGCATAACAAAAGAGATCAATAAAAGAAAGACAAATGTTTTGAATTATTGAACATACACAAAGCAGTACCCCAAGATGGGTAACTCAAAAGGGTGGTTAGAATTTGGGGTTTGTGTACTTAATAATCGAAAGGGAGAGGAGAGAAAGGACACTTAGGGAAAAGCAAATGACTTTTTAGAAAGATAAATAGCATTTAGGAGAGTAAAGGACACCACATTGTATTCCTGTGACAATGCCTGTTTGGGTGTGGCACCAACTCCTCATCTCTGGAAAATTAGAGTGCCTCATGGGAAAAACTTACAACAACTGAGTTAGAGAAAGCTCAGTGTCTTATTTATTTTTATGTGGTGCCAAAGATCGAACCCAGGGCCTTGCACGCATGAGGCGAGCACTCTACTGCTGAGCCATAACCCCAACCCCAGGAGGCTCTGTTTTTAAACAGATAAGGGATTTCAGGAACTCAAAATGCCTTCAGCTCAAAATTATTCTCGTGCCAAAGTGGCAATTTGGGGGTACATGTTGCCGAAAGGTCAATCTTTGTCCCCTATGCCAATCCATTAACAAGGACACAATTTTAAGAAAAAGGAAAAAGGTTTATTGCTTGGCTAGCAAAGAAGAAACACATGGGACTCCTGTCCCAAACGCTGTGATTCTGCCCATCATCAGGAACAAGGGGCTTCTATAGAGGTGATTCAGAGAAATTGAGATTAGGGAGGAGAGATCTGGAAGGAGAAGATCAGGGAAAAGATGATCAGGGAGAAGAGGTTGGTAAAAAGAAAAAAAAATGTAAGTTTCAAAGCCACAAGGGATATAGTCAAAGCATCAAGTGAACCCCTGTTATAGTAGCATATCCTTATCCCCTACAAAAGGGAATATACACATATCTCTTCTTTTAACTAGGGTTCTTTCCCTTTTTGACTCCAAAATTATCATTTCTGTGAGCCATGGCTTATGTTTATGATGTTGTAATTTGGTAATGTCTTTCTTACTAATATTTAAAAGTCATTAAATGTAGGAACTGTTTATTCTATAAATGATTATTGAGCTTATACTGAATACTGAACTACATGTCAGTTTACAAAGAGAAAATGAAAATCACTTCCAGGAAGGAACACAAAGTCAAGAGGGAAGTATGAAAGATAAAAAGAGATGTAAAATAATGTGATGTTCTGTAGGAGATGCCAACAGGTCAGAAAAGAGCAAGTTTCTCTGCCTAGAAGCAGTCAAGGGAGAAGGGATCTATTGTGAATACTAGGGTGTTGATTAGGCACATAGGCATAAGGATGTAGTGATACATCCATTCAGTGGACAAAAGAACCACCATTATTAGGAGGATAAGTCCCCTTAACCCCTAAGAATCATACCTTGGAGGTTTTGAATTGAAACATGCTGATTTTTGGAGATTTTCAGCTTTGGGCTTAAAATGACTGAATCTATATGTCTGGAGCCTAGAAGTCTGGTTAAAAAACAAACAAACAAACAAAAACACTAAGATTTATCAGAATATAGAAAGTAGTTAGAACCAAGAGATGGAAACAGAGCATCTGACTTTTAATAAGAAAAGTTAATCATAAACATTTTTTGGGAAAAAAAAAAAAAAAGATCTTTATGGTGCAGAAACCAAAACATTTTCTCCTGGATTGTCCTACAGAGGGCAATAGTAATGAACTAAGAACTCCAATCAATTTCTTAGGGCAGTTTCTGGTAAAGCACAAGTCTCCTTGCAAAACCGAATTCAGCAAACTGTGGTAGCTCCCGGGGTGAGGGGGTGGGTATCTCAACCTGGACAGTTTGGATGCTAAACTGGCTGAAAATTAGGGTTGAATTCAGAGGATCTGTAAGTAGAGGTGGGTGTGGAGACTACCTCTCAGTCTCCTCTGCTTTTCCTATGCTCTGCAGAGCTTTGGACGACAGTGCGTTGGGGTTCACCAGCCCCCAAGAGAAGGCTTGGCAGTATCCTAAGGCCAGTTTTCCTAGGACCTGATTCCTGGTTGGATTGAAATATTGTGCCTCCACCAACAAAACAGTGCACAGACTGATGCAGCGACCTTCTCCCTCCCCTCGTCCTTCCACACATATCCCCAAGGCCGCTGCCCTGGAGTCTTGTCCACCAAGTTTCTGGAACCGTCCTGGCTGCAGTTTTGTGTAGCCAGAGGGTGTGGGACTGTGGTTAAAACGGAATCCGGCGCTGCCCTTTTCCCTTCTCAGCTCTGAAACCCATCTGCTCTTCCTCCAGTCTCCTCCCACCAGATCTTTCCACTTAAACCCGACTTAATGCCTTCCAGAAATCCAGACAGAAAAAGGAAGCCTAAAGACTGCGGAATCCGGAAGCTTGGTGCTGGGACCCGCTCTTTCCCGGGAGCTACGGAATGTCGGTTTAAACAACAACAACAAATAAAACCCCCAAAGTGGAGGGTCCGGTAGAGGGCGGAGGACAGAGGAACAACAAAAGAGCGCGAGCTCTCCGGAGAGCTGGACGATTCGAATCTTCCCGCCGGCGCGCTTTCGGTTTTCAATCTGGTCCGCGGCTCTCCTATAACCGCGCAGGCCGGGGCCCCCAAGGACAGTCCTGGGGCGCATCCGCCATGTCTGGGAGAGGGAAGGGCGGCAAGGGCCTGGGCAAGGGCGGCGCCAAGCGCCACCGCAAGGTCCTGCGCGACAACATCCAGGGCATCACCAAGCCCGCCATCCGGCGGCTGGCCCGGCGGGGCGGCGTCAAGCGCATCTCCGGGCTCATCTACGAGGAGACCCGCGGCGTGCTCAAGGTGTTCCTGGAGAACGTGATCCGCGACGCTGTCACCTACACGGAGCACGCCAAGCGCAAGACAGTCACCGCCATGGACGTGGTCTACGCGCTCAAGCGCCAGGGCCGCACCCTCTACGGCTTTGGGGGGTGACCTGCCGCCGCCGCCGCCGCCTCCGCTCCAGCTCCAAAGGCCCTTCTTAGGGCCAACCACGTACTCCACAAAGAGTTGGGCACTTGGGTGTCGGGCGATGAAGCCGGGAGGTGATCCTGTGGGTCCCCATCTGTACTGACAGGCAGGTACCGTTGCCTGGGGAGAAAGTGAAGCCCCAGGGCCCGGCTGATAGCCAAGTGGCTTTCCATTTGTGGGTATTTTTGAATGCTATTTTTTTTCTGAATCGAGCTGTGCTTTAGGCCTAAGCACTACTTTGGAAGTTTTTAAGTAGTTTTGTCATCTCGGTTCGGCGCTATCCTGATTATTATGGCTGTGGGGAGTAGGACCGACCCTGTGATTCTAGTCCAAGGCTGGCCTGTGAGCTTTAGCTATCTTTGGGGCCTTCATTTTCCACCACTTTACAAAAAGGGAGGGGGTCAGGTCCTTTAGTTCACATTGTGTATAGTTTTTTTGTGACATGACATGAAACAATTGATTTCTATTGTGACATTGAAGGTATACAGAAAGCTGAGCAAACTTATTGAAAGCACTCTTAAACAGGTAACTCAGGCATGTGACTTGTTAGAACCTGTTTTATTTAGCTTAGAATGGGGGTATCTGCAGGAACATGCTCACCATCAATATAGAAAGTGCAGTTTAATTTTGACAAAGCAAAACCAAAAAATGATTGTGTCTGTGGAGCAAAGTACAGTAAGCCATTCTCTATACTTCCCGTTTGTCCTAAACTGTCCTGATTTGTATTGAACATTGCAGCTATTAACATTTGCATGTAAAGTTCTGGGTTGTGTGTGTGTGTGTGTGTGTGTGTGTTTGCATTATGGACTTATGATTTTACAACAAAAATTAGCCTATGTATGTAATTTAGAGAATTCGGTAAGAACCCAAAAGATAATCACTTTATTAGCTGCTCTTAGCAACAAACACTTGAGGGTTAACTACGTTTAATACATGGTGCTTCACAATGGAGATATCAGCAAAGTAAGGGATACAAGATTTGCCCTTCAGGAACTTAACAGGGGAAAAAAGAAATAACACAATACATAAATATATACATACTTATATAACATAAGAAGTCTAGTAGTACAAGAAGCATATATTCACTATGATGAGGAATATAGACAATAATAACTATAGAAATCCTAATGCTATAGAAGTCACTTGGTGCAGGCAAATTGGGGAAAGCTTGAACATGATGGTGGTTGGGTTGGGGGGTATTCAATCTTTGAAAAAAGCAGAATGCCTGGCATTGTACTGGAGAAGACAGTAAATGGGTGGGGAGGGAGTGGCAAAAATAACATTTTCCAGCTAAGAAATAAAAGGCTTCTATGATCAAGAGTTCTTGCTTTTCCTTTTAGAATCTCACCAACAGCAGGGTGCACACAGGCATAGTGGTGCATGCTTGTAATCCCAGCGGCTTGAGAGGCTGAGGCAGGAGGATTTCGAGTTCAAAGCCAGCCTCAGCAAAATTGAGGCACTAAGCAACTCAGTGACGCTGTGTCTAAATACAATACAAAATAGGGCTGGGGATGTGGCTCAGTGGTTAAGTGCCCTTGAGTTCAATAAAAAAATCTCACCACCAATAACTAACTTATAGAATTTGTTTCAAACATCACTGTGGTTTTTTTTTTTACTTTAAAGGCAATGCAGATGAATACGTAAAATCCTAAGATGCTCTAAAATAGTAAATAGCATTATGAAGAGAAATCAAAGAATAAAAAAGGGGAGGGGAGCAGAATCATGTCTATTGTTTAAGTCAGTGGTTTAAAAAGTATAGTCTCTAACTTACCAACACAGGTGAACTGGGAACCTTTAGAAATACAAAATCCTTGGCCCCAACCCCACAACTATTGAATGAAAAACCCTGGGGCAGAGTAATTTGTGTTTTAATAAGCTATGCATTCCAGGTGATTTTGATATACATTAGCAGTTTTTCTTTAAAACATGAGTCTGAATGTTGTCCCAATTTGTTTAATGTTAAATTTTGCTTTCTTTGATGAAAAAGCAAGTGGATGATCCTAACAAATTTTATGTAGTAAAAAACATTATAGGAGAGCTAAAGTAAAATAGCCTTATTTGCCAAAACACTCGGAGAACACATAAAAGATGTATGAATGAAAAAATAGTGAGCTTGTTTTACTATTACTGATTTATACTTTCAATTATACGGAATTGAATTTTATAATCAATAGTTTTTTTTTTCTTCTCTAACATCCAGTTTTTTTAAAAGGCACTTTAATGCTGAGCTACATTCCCAGTCCTTTTTCTGTGGGTATTTTGAGACAGGGTCTCATTAAGTTGCTGATAACTCCTCCTTCCTCAACCTCCCAAATCGATTGGATTATGGGCATGTACCACTATGCCTGAGCCACTATACATCTTTTTATACACCTTTAAAATAATTTTAATAGTGACCTCAGCTTCCACCTTATCAGTTCCACTAATGACAACTGATACATGGCCATGACTGAATCCTGTTAGCTGTGTCAAGCCCCTGAATATTGCCAAAATACAGAACATGCAATTATGCATCTTTTTACTTTTTAGCTTTTTCTTTTCTTAACCATCTGTAATAGCCAGGAATATAGTGCTATGTTTTAATCATCTGTAACAGAAACATAAATCTATGTATAATGTATTTGGTTTGCTAACAAAATAATTTCCACCAGAGTGCTCTCTGTGAGCCAGCCTGTGCCTGCTCTTTCCCTTCCTCCTGGGGGGATTCAGAATTTCCACCAAAATATACACATACAAATGATTATGGAGTTCTTTCTGTGGGACTGCTTTCTTTTATTTATTTTTTTAGTTGTAGATTGACTCAATGCCTTTGTTTTTATGTGGTGCTAGGATTGAACTCAGTGCCTCACACTTGCAAGGCAAGTGCTCTACCACTGAGCTACAACTCCTTTACAGTGGTCATAGTGGCACTTGAATGTTCCACTTATTAATCAAATTTTACTATTCCAGTTTGAAGTCTTACTTTCCCTTTCTGGATTCTCTCCTCTGACTAGCAGCAGTATTCTCCCAGACACCCAGACTAGATAGAAACTCCGAGTCATCTTTCACTGTTTTTAGTTTATTCCCTTGAAATTTCTCACTCTCTACTTTACATTCTAGCTAGTGTATTTATTACTCTACTTGAACCAAAAAAAAAAAAAAGAAGTAAACTAAACTGGCATTTATGCAGATATATAATATATATATATATATATATGAATGATTAATGGGTGTGGTTTTTGCTGTCTCCATTGAACATTCTAAATTGTTGACTTTCTTATAATTAACCTGAATATAATCTCCCCCCCCCCAAAAAAAAAAAAATCAGATTGTTGTCTGGATTATGTAAATCATGACAAATCTGTTTTGCCAAAGTTGAATTTTCTTATCTTTAATGTTACTGAGAAATCCTGCCTTTCTCATAGGAATATTTAAGGATCAAATGAAAAGATCTGTGTGGAAAAAATTGAGGTGAGGCATGAAGTGACATAGAAACCAAAGGGCATGTATTTATTGCCTAGTTTACCCAGTCTAATTCTTACATGCTGCATAATCACTGGGAGAGGGAGAGAGCCACTAGAGCTTAAGAATTTAGAGAACAAAGGAGACAATTGGGTGAAGACGGGGTATGAACAGGGTGGCAGCATTAGACTGTTAGGATTAGAATAAATATGCATAGAGTTGTTATGAAGAATCCAACAGAATCCCAGCAGACTTGATTCAGAGCCTCAAAACACCACAAGGTAAATATCACCCCCATTTTAAAAAGGAAGAAACTAATGTTTATGTGGGTTAAATAACTTAGCATTCTCTGATATACCCTGATGATCTGACTTTTACTAAAATATTTGTCTAAGGTTTACAAATCAAAGATATGAGAATCTATTAATAAACTTGTGATATGGATTTAACAGAACTATAAAATATTGATAAAAAGGACCTAAGAAATCATCTGGTCCAATTTTCCTCTGGTTCAGGATAAAACTCTTCTCTACCTCCTGTCACCATCAGATCCCTAAGTGGTGCAGGTTGTTCCCCAGAGGCCTGTCCTTGGACTATTTCTTATGCAGTTACTAGTTGATGGTTCCATCCCTTGTGTCCCGAGTTGAACTCTTTAGCAACTCCCCCTTCCAGACTGCCCATCCTTCTCAGGCTTCTTCCCAGTCACTCAGACAGGGGAGTCTGGAGTCATCTTTGACTACTTTTTGCTCCAACAACTCCTTTCCGCCCTTTGCCCCATCCAGGTTCAGGCAAACTTCAACATGCAATAAATCAGGTTTTCCTTTCCTTTTTTGTGGCTGGTCCCTTGTTCTCATGTTTTCTGATAAATCTGTGTGAGAATTTATTTTGGATAAATACCCAGTAGCTGAATTTCTGGTTCCAGGCTTAAGAAGTACCAGGGTGCCTTTCAGAATGACTTCCCTAGTCCACATTTGTGTGGGCTCTCTCTCGTCCAGTGAGGAGGTCCACAGAACAGGGCAGAGGAGAGTGTGGCTGCGGAGTTGCTAATCAAGACCTCTGGAGTCCAAGCAGGAAGCAGGTTTGATTTTATTGTGCAGTTACCATGTATATTTACTCAGGCAGCCACCAATACAAGTCCTGGCCAACTGTCCCTGCAGCGACCAATCGAGGAGTGGGCCTTGGACCTAGTGCAGGGACTTCGCCTGTGGGGTAAGCGGTCTGCCACACATGCCTAGCACACGGGAGTGGTTTGCCGCTCAGATGCCCTTAATGTTTGCCACATTTGCAGTACTTCATGCACTTGTCCTCACACACGTTCCACAAGCAAGATGCCAAGCATCTAAGTCCTCTGTCTTGGCCAGCCCTTGGCATTATGAAACTTTCTAATATTTGCTGCACTATTTAGTATAAATATCATTATTGTTTTAACTTGCCTTTCTCTGTTAATTTTATGACCATCTCAATGTATATGTTAGATTTTGTGCTTTCTCTTCTATAATCCACCTGCTGTTTATATCCTTTCTCCTGTACTACTTACTGAGTAAAACCTATCCCCTTCCCGGTTTAGCATCAAGACTCTAAATAAGCTGGCCTCCAAGTCCCCACCACTGAAAATTCATTTCTTATTACTGGTCTTGGCCTGGCTTGTGGACTTCTCACCTCTCATAGTTCTCTTTTATCTTTCTGGTTTTTCTGCCTCCACTAGACTTCCCCAAAGTTTTCTTATAAGAAGGGCTCCAAAATTGATGTTTCCCTCTGAACTCTAGATAATCCAGTCCTTCTTCAGCACTTACCAGCTTGCCATCAATTAGTACATGTCCTCTCCTCATAGCGGCCAAAGATCTGGTTCCCATTTCTGTAAACTTATATGTCTTCCAGGGTGAAGAGATGCTGGAATTGCTACTGAACAAAACAATTTTAATCTGAGTGATGATTTCACTTTGTTCTTGGCAATTTTCTCTAGTGCAGTGGTTTATAGTTGCAAATTGTAACCATTAGCAGGTGAGAAAATCTATTTAAAAGATGGGAGTCAGCATTTTTTTGGCCCATTAAACAGAATAGGACTAAAAATATCAAAGTGTGGCAGGAAAAAATAAAAGCATTTCATACAACTTGTTCCAATTTTAGGTGTGTATGAATATGCAATATATAGTAATATAAAATGTATCTTGCTGTAATTTTCAGTCAGCAGAAATCAGTTACTATAAGATATACAATATTTGTAATTCTTGCACATATAGTTTTCTGAAGCAGTTAGTCAAATGAAATTTTTAAAAAGCAAATCACAAGACCCAGGTTCAAGTTCTACCTCTGCCATCTTTTTAGCTTTATGATTCACATTCTCTTCCTTGCCACATTGATTTCTTCTTCTAGTCAACAGAATGAAAAAAATAAAAATTAAAAAAAGGCTTCCTCTCTCTGAGTTATTGTGAAGCCAAACAAGAGAAAGTGAGTGAAAGATGAGTTATAAGCCACCTGGGAAACCAGGTCTCCTTATATCTTATATCTCCTTATATGTGGTCTACAAGAGACTGGTCATATGTTCAAAAGTATTCACCAATTTTAAAAATCATTAATTTTTATTTTGTATCAGGAATTGAACCCAGAGATGCTTAACCACTAGCGCCACATCCCCAGCCATTTTTATTTATTGACAGGGTCTTCTTAAGTGACTTAGAGCCTCACTAAATTGCTGAAGCTGGCCTCAAACTTGTGATCCTCCTGCTTCAGCCTTCCAAGTTGCTGGTATTACAGGCGTCTACTACCATACCTGGCAACACCAATTGTTTTTATGTCATTCCTTTATTTCATGACATGATGGTAATTTAGACTTATATTAATTCATATTGATGTCACCAATATTAATATCATCAATGTTGATTATGCCATCAGTACCTATTTATTGAAACATGTGGAGCTGTTCTACGCCATTTATGTAAACTGTAATCATCCTTTTTATCC
The DNA here is from genome assembly GCF_001458135.2 of Marmota marmota marmota. NCBI lineage: Eukaryota > Metazoa > Chordata > Mammalia > Rodentia > Sciuridae > Marmota > Marmota marmota. The sequence continues at coordinate 7,184,471 of NW_026000079.1, read as the reverse complement.
TCACTGCAATTCTGTGGGTGCAAATATTATCCTGTTTTACAATGAAGAAACTCAGGATCCAAGACTTTTCTCTTTGGAAGCTTTTTCTGAACTCAGTGGGTCTCAGGTCTCAATTCATAGCAGTGAAGTCCTCAAGCTTGTTTCTCGACCCCTTTCTCTACTTTGCAATCTGTTTAGGCAGACTTGAAAGAATCCCTTCAATGACAGGAACACAAAATATTAATCTATTCCTGACTGCATATCAACAATGCCACTGTTTTCCTTTGAGATTCAGTCAGTGAGACGTCCCAGTTTGAGAGGTGCCCAGACCAATGAGTTAAAGCAGTGCCGTCATGGTGGCAGGTAGAGGACATAGAGGACTGGCACTGACATTCCTAGTGTCTGTTCAGCCACTCCTGAGACACTGAGTACAAAGGTGTGCCCAAGCCAGCCTTGAAAGACTACTTCTTTAAATTCAAGAATACAGACCCTATCTGTAGTCCTACGCAGAACTTGCTGTGATTCTGAAGCACACACGTGTGCCAATTCATCTCAGAGAAAGCTACAGTGAGGCCTCACACTGCTCTCCCCTTCTGACATGTCAGAAAAATAGCGGTTTTACTAAATTATGTTTCTCTGATGTTTCTTCTCCCCCCTGTTGTACCTCACTGTCTCTGTGATGATTGCTTTTAACATGTCCACTGTTCTGAGGCAAAAGAAAAAATATAAGGCCTGGCTTCTTCCAGGTGCAAATAACAGGGAGGTTAAGAAGAGGTGTCATCTCTTTAAACCTTAAAAAGAAATTTCATGCTAATGTCTAGGTGGATGGATTCAAGACTAGTGTGTTAGAGTCTGTAAATAAGTCAAAATAACACCTGGCATTTTGTCAGGGGAATGTTAAAGTTCGTAAACAAGTCTGGATGGTGCCTGGCAAAATGCCAGAGGGAGTGGTTTGAAAAGTAACAAAAGCGAGCCATTAGGTGTGGAGATTCCTTATTGGTTGACTGATGTATCTAGTTTATGCTAATTAGATAAGCTGTGTGGAATGTATAAATACTGCTCCTGTCCTGCAATAAAAGGCTCCTACTCCTGCTGTATCAACGTACACAAGTTATTCGTCACCCTCCGCTTATTTTGCCCAGCCAGCCGGGCTGCGGCACTAGTGGACCTTGAAACTTCTCTTATTTAAAAAACATGAATATGCTAATTTTTAAAATACCCTCATAAGACCTACACAGCTATCTGCAAGAGGCCTGTGTAGAGAGGATTCTGCCAGCCCCCCATCCTCATACCCACCCCACGATGTGGATTCCCACTTCCCAAATGTCCAGGAATCATCACTAAGACTGATGAAGCCTTTCCTAAGGCAAGGAAATAATCCAGCCTACGTGGGTACCCTGTTCTGCCGATTTTATCTCACAAAAACTTGAGTTTCGGACTACTCTTCTACACTTGGTAAATCTCTTAAAAACCTGAAATTGGGTAATCAGATATCTCTGAAGAAAACAACTAATGGAATTACCAAGTCCAGAGAATTTAGATACATGTCAGCTTTCAGAACTAAGATCGTTTAGTGGACACGGCCAGGGACTCTTTCAGTTACGTAAGCCTCACAAGTGACTTGAGCTAGGTCATAAACATTGCTAATCCGGTATTGGCTTACAAGTAGCTTTTATCACCAGTTTCCCCAACTCCAGCGAGCATAAGTCTGGAAAGAGCTTAGGGGCGACTTCCCAGAGGACAGGGAGGACATTTCCGGCGGGTCGGGTGGGGCCGAGAGGTCGCAGGCGACGGCCAGGGCAGCCCAGCCCAAGCCGGCCCTGCGGACCGCGAATCCCTAGCGTCCCCTACTGACTCCACCGCGGGATAAGGTCGCTCGTGCCCCTCCTCCCGTCCTGGGCGACACTATCGCCGAAGGCTGCCTGTTGCTAAGAGGGTTCCCGGGAGAGGCGACCCTCCTAGGGCGGTGCGCGCCGCACAAGAAATGAACCGGGCGTGCGGTAAGGCTGGCAGGGCTCTTCGCCCGCTGTGCGACCTTCCCCTTCCCTTCCCTTCCCTCCCACCCCCTCGCCCCGGAGGACGACACCACCGCCTGGAGAGCGGAGGAAGAGCGGTGCAGCTCCTTCCGAGTGCCGCCGTGGGTGGCTCTGAAAAGAGCCTTTGGATGCGATGGAACCTCGAGCCGGGTGAGCGCCTTCCTTCTTAAGCTCGCTCCCCGCGGATGCGGCGGGCCAGCTGGATGTCCTTGGGCATGATGGTGACGCGCTTGGCGTGGATGGCGCACAGGTTGGTGTCCTCGAACAGCCCCACCAGGTAGGCCTCGCTGGCCTCCTGCAGCGCCATGACGGCCGAGCTCTGGAAGCGCAGGTCGGTCTTGAAGTCCTGCGCGATCTCGCGCACCAGGCGCTGGAAGGGCAGC